>NW_020455688.1:4722877-4786058 GCF_003342845.1 Nothoprocta perdicaria | reverse complement strand
TCCCTCTCCCTCTCGCTCTCCCCCTCTCTCTCTCTTTCTCCCTTTCTTTTTTGGAGGACTTAGTATAGTAAATGGAACAAAATTGACAATGTATATTTATAAGAGTGTTTCAAAGAAACAATGAAAAGGTCTCAGCTACATACCAGTGGCAAGCTCTGGCTAGCAGTGGCTAACTGCATGCACTATTTTCTTCGCATGGATAACAAAACAATCACAAATGGGTTCTCTTAAAATCCTTTTTAAACATCAACCTTGATGTAGATTGCTTAAGCTTGATTAAGGATAGATTTTGCATATTCCACACCTCATGAACTGTATTTATTTGTTATTCTACGATTTTAAAAGCTAGAGATCTATTTTAATTATAACATGACTGTGAATGATTCATTTGCTTTAGATGGTTTGCGCTCTTGAGATATAGTTTGTAGATTGTTGTGTTTGTCTAAAACACAGACTAATTTGTATTTATATTGACATTGTGTTGATTTGTTTGGGTTTTCATTTTTTTCCTAGTGTGTCCTATTCCAATTTACATACATTTGCCTTTAAGTGCCACTGCAAGTGATGCTACTGAGGTTTTATGCTCAGACAACTACATGCAATCATGGATTCTCATTTCTAGATTGAAGCATTTATGCAGATCATCAGAAAGCTCTGTCCTGCAGTTCTTCATAGAAACATCTGTATATTTAATGCATATAGACCCCAGTATACATAATCGAAATTTAGAAGAGGCCGAATTTATTTTTTGCCATGTCAGATAATATATTTTGCTCTTTTGTAACGCCACATTTAACAAACAGAATTAACCTTTGGAATAAGGAGGTGCTTTACCCTAGCCCAGAAATGCAGGCGCACGTGGACAGTCTGTCTCCCCCATGTCATGGTGATTACAAAGGCAGCATGTGGTGCCATCTCTGACTCCACTTTCTCCTTAGGAGGGACTAAGGCAACCACAAAGCATCAAGGCATGGCTGTGAACCAAGAAATCTAACTGCAGGTTGACACTGGCCCTGGTGACTCGAGTTCAGAAGGACGCAGGCTGTGCGTCCCACAGCTGCAGGAAAATGTCTTCAACCTGCAAAGGCATTTCAGAGGATAGTCTGTATTTTTGAGATAAGTGCCATGCTGCACATGGAGATGCAGTGCTGCCAAACCGTGCTTCTGCAGTAAGCTAGGGATTTATTTTGTATGTTTTCCGTAAAAATCAGACTGGGATCTGCTGACTTGATGGGGGAGAACAAGTGTTGCCACTTGCACCACTGGTAGAACTCTTAGAGACACATAGAGCTGGACACAAACATGGTGATCTGTCTTTTTGCATTCACAACCAAAACCTGGCCTGTATTTAYCAGYTTTTCTGGTATGCATGAGAAGTGGCTGCTGGAACGTTCCCTATAAGAGYTCCACTGCTCACCAGTTCACTCTCTTCCTTGGCTCAACTTGAACCTGATGACCTGCAGAACTACAAAGCTTATTTTCTTTCCTGTGATATTTTAAATGTGGGATGGAATCATAAAGATTGAGAAATATTGGAAGATGAAATATATTTGAGTTCCTGAATTGTTGAGCTTGCAGGTAGGAGAATAAATTGTGTGGAACTTCTGCTATGTTCTGGTGTATTTTTGTGTGGTTTTAGAAATATCATGGATTTTACTGTTTTTGGAWTTTTTTTTGTGTGTATATGTATGAGAATTAATGAAAAAAAAAGRAACCTTCAGTTTTATATTATTTTCAGCTTGGATATGGTTTATGCAACTTTTCCCAGCTGATATACAGCATGAAGCATGTAAGTAAAGCATAACAGCGTTTTTCTTCCTATCCATTTTACAACATATAATTTTATATTTTTATCTCTTGAGATATATTTGCAGTCATGGTACCATTAACACACAGTCCTGGGRAGGCAGAACAGTACATACATACTGTTAGCAAACTATATTTAAGTTAATATAAAATCATTCTTCCTTGAGATTACATTGGGAAGAAGTTTTATTGTAAATGCAAAGGGATGAAGCTACTATTATGATGGGCAAAAAACAACATATGTAGTTATTTCTAGATAAACAGGCAGCTATCCTAGTGTATAATCTTGTTAAAACACCAAAGCAAGTTCACTGATGCTCTTAAGAAATAACATCACAATGCCATCAAAATGTAAGGTTACTGAAAAGGCATAAAATCACATTGCCTATGAAAGTCCCCTGCAGCAGACCAGAGCCCTGTGCCAAATGGTGTCACTGAGGCTTCCTGCCCCTCTGTCCTGGCCTCCAGTGGACAGAGAAAGTTCCTGCTATCAGGTATCTATATTTATGGTTATGTCTCCCAGTTTTAATTGCATGCAAGACCATTTTTTGACTATTTAAAAAATGCTTTGTGCTGTGTGTGCACTTCAGCTTCCCCGAGCCCGAATACTTTATTGAAACATTAACTCAGCTTACTTGAGAATTACTGGCTAGTAAATGCAATAGTGAGGGAATTTAGATGATGGTGCTTTTTTAATTAATTTTTCAAATAATGGCCTACAGTGCAACTTACTATCATTTTCTCTAATTATTCCTGTTTGTAGGCTATTGGTCACACTTTGCTGCAGATTGTCCTTGCAGATTTTAAACACTTTTTAATATAAACATGTGATTTGGAGAGGGGAGTAGACACCTTTGGCTATGCAAGAGATGTATCAAATCACACAATCACAGAACGGTTAAGGCTGGAAGGGACCCCTAGAGATCATCTAGTGCAACCTCCCCTGCTCCAGCAGGGACACCCAGAGCATGGGGCACAGGGCGGCATCCAGGCACCTTTGGAAGATCTCCAGAGAAGGAGACTCCACAGCCTCCCTGGGCAGCCTGTGCCAGGGCTCTGGCACCCTCACACCAAACAAGTTCTTCCTCACATGCACATGGAACTGCCTGGGTTTCAACTTGGACCCACTGTCCCTTGTCCTGTCACTGGCCACTACTGAGAAGAGTTTGGTCCCTTCCTCCCTACATTCCCCCGTCAGGTTCTTAGACATATCAATCAGATCCCCTCTCARGCTTCTCTTCTCCAGGCTAAACAGGCCCAGCTCGCTCAGTCTCTCCTCATACGAGAGATGCTCAGGACCCTAAATCATCTTAGTCACTCTCTGCTGGACCCTCTCTAGAAGCTCCAAGTCCCTCTTGTCCAGGGGAGCCCAGAGCTGCCCCCAATACTCCAGGTGCGGCCTCACCAGAGCTGAGCAGAGGGACAGGATCCCCTCCCTGCCCCTGCTGGCAACATCCTCCTGGTGCAGCCAGGAGCCCATTGGCCTCCTTGGCCACGAGGGCACTGCTGCCTCRTGGGTGACTTGGTGTCAACCAGGACTCCCAGGTCCCTCTCTGCAGAGCTGCTCTCCAGCAGGTGAACCCCTATTCTGTCCTAGTGCCTGGGGTTATTCCCCCTATTAGTATTTCCAATTATTAAGTGGAATTTTTTTTATTATTATTTTTTTTTTTTTGCTTAAACCTGATCTCTCAGTTTTAAAAGGCTGTATTTGAACCATGATGGTCTTTATACTCCAGCTACACCAAGGACTCCTATTTGTAGTCATGCACTGGCTGCATCTTTTCTGCCTTCAGAGCAGCTCTGATCAATTGATAAAACTTTACATGAGAAGAATTTCCATCTTTAAAACTTCTTATGTAAATAGTAGTGTGTAGACCATGACTCAGGGTTTTCAACAGGTTCAAACCTTCAGGGACACTCTGCTCCTCCCTCTTTGCTGATTCAGTAGCTCATAGACTCCCTGCTGTTCTGAACAGCTTCTGCAGATCTACACACTGCAGGAATTTGGTCCAAAAGGCTGATTCATTGCACCTGCCTTGAATATCACAATCCCTACCCTGACACAGGGAAATGCCTCTCTGAAGGAAATTCTGACAGCTTTAGGATGGCACCTGTCTCCCTTTATTATCACTATAAAGCACAGATGTCTAAGAGGGCTACGCAGCCTCTCACACTGAGCCAGGAGCTGTCCTGGACCTTTCAAAAGYCCAGGAATGGAGTGGCAGCCTTGACACATCCCAGGTCCAGGGCTGTGCTCTGGGTACCTGGAGGTCAGGTCATTATCTCAAATGATGTGTTTCTGCGCAAGAACATCAGTGCCTACCTGTAAAAGGAAGAAGTGGTCTCTTGAGCACCTCCAGCCCAGGAGAGCCGGGCAGCAGGTCCACCAGTGCTTAGACATCAGCAACCCACATCCTGGACCATCCCAACCAACTCACCTATCAAGCGGCTTCCTGAGCTCGCTATAGGTGCTGCAGAAGAACAGTCTGCCTACAGGCCTAGGTCATTTAAGTGCTTTGGAAATCATTATCATATGTCTACACATATGTACGACCCCTGATTTTGAACACATCATTTTCTTTCTTCTCTAATGCACCTACACAGTCTTTCTTCCCCATTCACAGAGCAGACTTGGAGCTGTTTGTGGCAATATCCAATTCTTTATTACATGAGGCTGCAGCTAATTCAGGGACCATATGTGTGTACTTATAACTTAAATCTTTCCTTTCAGTGTGCATTACATTACACTTGTCAAAGCTCAGTTTCATCTCCAGCAGTGTTGCCTGTCTACCTAGCTTTGCTCTTTCCCGATGGAGCTCCTCACATTCCCCTCAGCTTTCACGTAAATAAACCTGAGACAGCAGCACATTTTACAAGTTTCTGCCTTTTGTATAGTAGCACAATCTCTGCACAGCTGCAGTGCAACGGATGCCCCTGGGGGGACGCCGTGCATCCTCCTGCGTTACTCCCTCTTGCAGGGTTACACATCACTGAACCACCCGAGTACAAGAGTAAAGCCGAATTTCCATCCTCACCACAATGAGAGGGTCCCATCTGAGCCTCCCGGGTCCTGAGCATCCTTCTTTGGAGCAGTGAGAGGAGCAGGTGTCCATCAGGACAGCGGGTGGCATTATGCATAGGCCACTGAACATTCATGTCACATAGCCAGTACCCCCTGATAGATGACATTGCTCAGACAGAGTGTGGCTGTTGCAGAGAGAGGGATAATTAGCTTGAAGTTAGCTGTCTCAGGTACCAAGAGCAATGATGCCTCAGGCTTCAGTGCAGCTATATAACTGGCAAAGACCGTGTTGCTGTGAGTGCTTTGCTATTGATATCTAAGCCAGCTGGACATAAGCTACTGCAGGCACATCAGCTGCAGCACTTATGCGCAGCCATGTGAGTGCTCTTTAACTTATTTGCTGTACGTTTGCTGCCTTTTCAGGGATGACAATATCTCTTATTAGAACCCAGCCACTTATGGGAGTTATAAGGGGTATGTGTTTCTCACGAGGGATTCATCTCCCAAAACTCCAGCCCTCAAGTGCATCCAGCTGGAGCTGCAGTCTTGGCTGTGAGTTCTTCTGCGCTCTGCTCTGTTTTGCTCACTCCTTGCAGCTTATTATGCAGCTTTGCAGTTTGGTGATTTTCCTAAAAGTCCCAGTTCTTATGGGACTAAATTTTTCATAGGGTGGATATTTCTTTTTCAGAGCAAAGAGCTAGAAAATGTGTAGAAAATGTGAAAACTGGGGTGCTGGAAGGCAGAAGTGGGGGGAGGAAAAGAGAAAACTCAATTTTATTGATGTCTTATAATTTTAAGAGCTGAATTACAATTATTAAAAATTGATCACTGCTGAATGTAGCCCCAAATCAGAACAGGAGCAAACAAGCAGATAGCACTCTCGGGGGTTGCTGCCAGCTGCCAAACTGCAGGGATACTAATGTCCTATTTCACCGAATCCCTGTCTCCTCTGAGAAAAAGTGCTGCAGGATTCACCAGCATCACAGGAGGCTGCAGCTAGAAAAATCAAAGAGGAAACAAAATGGCTTCATTTCAGATGTGAAGGCTAAAAAAAGTAAGGAAGGGGGGAAACAGTGAACCAGCAGGTGCTGTGTGAGTCAGGAGAATGATCCATTCACTAATGGATGTGGTGGCAAAGGTGGGAAGGAGGGTGGGAGGATGGGAGATAATGGGTGAGTAAGTCCTTCTGTCTACACATTAGAGAGAATGGACAGTTAGGAAGAAAACTCTGCAAGAAGAAGAAAGATAAGGATGAGAGTTTAGTTCAAGGGCTACTTCCCTCTCTAACACATTTAGCCTGAATGTACCTTGAAACAAAATCCATTTGTACAGAGCATAGCATAATTTAGGAGCTGCAATGAAGCAAATGATAAGGAGGGAGGGAATAGTGAGAAAAGCAAAGCATGAGAAACTGGAAGGGCATCTTACTTACCCAATAAACGAATCCCACTGAATGATAATTCATCGAGGCTTAAGAGTTTAACTCATCTAATACCTTTCCTGGGTGTCTTTAATTGTTTTTAAACTTGAAAGGAGATTTCATGGAACAAAACTTTTTAAGCTTATTTTTTGCAGAAGACTGTAGAAAGCTGCTAGCAATTTATTTCTCCTCTGCGCAAGCTCATTCTCAATTAAAAAATAATTGAGCTATATGAGGTGTATTACTTAACATAAAAACTGTATTTATGGGATTTATTAGGTATTGCTAAGATAGTGACCCAGGCTTTTATCATTAAAACAATACTAGGAATATCTTCAATATTTGCTGGTATATCGTAAAATATCCCCATTGACACAAATATTGTTTCTCTCAGAGCTCCAAATCACCATGTAAATCTGTTTTCTAGGAATTCTGCTTCACAAACGTGGCATCCCTGCAGACAAGGCATTTGTCCCTGCAACAACACGAGAAGTTGCAGGACAGTAAAGGTTTCCCAAGCTTCCAAAAAAATAAAAGTATCATAAAAGCTTCACAAGTAAATCTAAGCTTATTAAAGAACTGATAATCTATGTAAAACTGGAGATTATTGCAATAATTTCCAAATTGGAGTGATTCAATCCTCACTAGAGGGACTTTTCTCTGAACTCTAATTTCAAGCATTTTCAGCAATAGAAAACAATGACGGAAATACATTTACTAGCTCTGAATTATAAAGAGAGATTACAATATTGAGATTTAGCTTCAAGCACAGAGAAATACTAATAACCTATATTAAGACCCAAATGTTACTATACCACTCTGCTTGTCCATGTGATATATATATATTATAGCAAACAGGAGGGGTTTTAAGGTGAAAGGGTGGTCCAGCTTATCTCCTGAATATGTGTGTAATTCTAAAGTCCATGTGTCACCGTGTTGTCTCGTTAGATAAATATGTATTAAATAAGTACATACATCACCATATTGGGTTGTGGCTTTAGGAAAGTTTCTGCAGCCTTTATTTTTCTTCTTTATCTGCCGTATCAATCTCCTAAGACTTTCAAGGCAAAGATTGCCTCACTGCATGTTTTATTTTCTAGTCTGTTAGTGTAAAAGACTAACTGAGCGTCTGTACTCACTACTGCATTATAAAGCGATGTGAAAAAAGAGTTCAACATTGTAGGAGGATTTTTTTTTTTTTTTTTTTGTGTTTTTTTCACTTTTTTTTCCTTCTCTGTACAACTCTACACGGTTCTGCCAAGTGCTGTCCTGAGCACACCTTCCCCGCCCTGAAAGTCTACTCTCATCAAATATTTATAGATTGAATTAATGTTTTATCACTTCTTAACTAAAACATACAGATTTCACTTTCTAGATCCATCTTCAAAAATCAGAGCTCCCCTAGTGTCTTTGTTTCTTTTTGTGGTTTGCCTTTGGCCATTCAGTATTTCATGCAAAGATACCCTTCTTCCCACAGATAGCACAAACAAAATGTCACCGAGATAACTGATGGCCCAGAAAAGTAGCTTTACAAAGGACTAAAATAATGAAGTGTTCCTATTTGTCCCGGATGCACCACACTAGAGAAAAGTAACATGGTTCCCCAATGACAGGCCATAAACCATGTTTCTATTAGTTTTAATACCTTCCCCAGCAGAGCAGCTTCCAGGTGTGATGTTCAAAATAACTACTTGATATTTAAAGTGAAAGTTTCCTTTTGCCCTTCCGATGTTTAGCCAGTCGTAAGGAACTTCTTGGCCAGCACCAGCATCCGGCTCTCGTGCTGACGGTGCCACAACTGATTACACTTTACAGAAACATGAGAAGTGCTCACAGCAGGTTCAGGAAGGCTTAGCCTACCCACCTTTGAAAAGCTCTGATTCAAAATGTTATTCACAGCCCTTAAGTGCTTTTTCCATTAAGACATGCATCTGAAGTACTATGCCAGGCAAAATATGTTTGCTTTGCTTTTTGGGAGTRTGAATACAGCACATATTTTTCAAGTAAAATATCCCATGATATCCAAATGATGGAGTTTTCTCATACAGGGCAATTTTCTCAAGGTCAATTCTTGCTCCCAGTGAAATCCAAAGGAGATTCACAATTGATTGCCGTGAGATCAAGATATTGCACTTAAGGTCAGACTCTCTTCTCAGAGCTTAGCTCTTGTGTGTGGTTAGATTTRCAGAAGAGCTCAGCAGAAACTGGTTGTCCTTGGAAAAACTCTGACTCTGACTGCTCATAATACACACACCATTATATCTGACCATTAGAAAAATTAGCATTAGCATTATTTCTATAACTCCAGGTTAGATCTGGAAGAGCAGGAACAATCTAAACATTAATTCTAGTGGAATACATAGAATGGAATCCTAGTGGAATACATGGAATCATACAAGCATTATGGTTTGGAACAGACCTTCAAGAATATCCAGTCCAACTAGATGGAGTGGATATTCAGTACCTTCAACATCATGTCTGCCAAACCATATCCTCATCTCCAAGTGCCTCACCTACACGTTTCTTGAATACTGACAGGGACAGTGACTTCACCACTTCCCTGTGCAGCCTGTTCCAGGGCATGACTATCTTTCCATGTAGAATTTCTTTGTAAYGTCTAACCTGAATCTCCACTGGTGCAACTTGAGGCCATTTTTCTCTTGCCCTATGCTTAGTTATTTTGGAAAAGAGATCAGCTCCCGTCTCACTACAATCTCCTTTCAGGTMGTTGTAGAGAGTAATAAGGTCTCCCCTGACCCTCTTTTTCTCCAGACTAAATAACCCCAGCTCCCTCAGCCACTCCTCATTAAATCTGTGCTTCAGCCCCTTTACCTCATTGCTCTTCTTAGATACAATCCAGCACCTCCATGTCTTTTTTGTAATGAGGGGTCCAAAGCTGAACACAGGATTTCAGGTGTGGCCTCATCAGCACCAACTACAGGGAAACAATCACTTCTAGTGAAAATATTTAGTGAGCAACATCACAGTCTACCTAAAAAGCAAAACCAGAGGAAAAACAGCTTCATTCTTGTGTAATTTTAGTCATTTTAGTCTCTTTTGCCCCATTCTATTTTTTCTTTTTTCCTTCTTCCTTCTCATTCCACCTCTTCCATTTTATTCTCTCTCTCTCTCACTTCCTTTCTTTAATCTGAAGAATCTAAATAATTTTTACCCTTAAGAAGATACAAGGATAGCTTTTATTTTCAAAGGCACAGTTCTGATGAATAATATGGATTATTCTGATGAATAATATTCTATATCGAATATTATTCATCTATATCAAATATTATTCATCAGAATTATTCTGWTGAATAGTATTCTATATCAAAATAATACAATTCAGTAAAAAMTTTTCAGAAGTATTTTCCCTGAGATTCCTAGAGACTCCTCTCTGAACAGTTTTCCCTGGATAATCTCTATCTCATAAAATTGTTTCTTGACCAGGAAGGTTGTAAGAGCAGAACAGCTAATCTCAGTGGTATTCAGTTGCCTAAATATAGATGCCAAGTGATAAGATACCCAGGTATCCATCTAGAGCTACATACCATAGGAACCCTGCACCCTTCTGCCTGTCCTTGGACAACAGAATCAAGCCTTAGGTATTTTCAGAAGAAAAAAAAACAAACCTACAATCACTGCTGAAGTGGTTGAGCATACCCCAACTTATCAATAGTCAGTTTATAAATGTACAGCCGAAATGATGCTAAGCTATATATGGGAATCAGCTGGAAATTTCAGCCTACCATGCTGAAATCTATAAAGGAGGTGAGCCTTATCTGGAGCTGCAGAGAAGCCAGAGCATAAATTCACAGGAATTCTGTGCATTAGGAGAGATAATCTAGTACTTATTAATAAAATCATTGCTATTATGCTTGTGCTTAATATGTGGAAGCTGCAACATGTATGGAATTATTGCCTGGCTCAGTTTGAGACAGAAGTGTAGATGGTCTTTTCAAAAATAAGTTTTCTTGATTTCAGTACAAAAATGATTGACTGGCTTTAATGAACACTAATTCAAAAATTYGGTTCCATAAACCAATTACAGCATTGCAGAGCTTTTTGGAAACACTATGTTTTGTCAATAAAACAGTGCTGGATGAAAATCGATACTGTAACTGATGTTATTTTTTGAGACAAGAAGGATGTATTTTATCTACTACATGCTGGAGATCAGCTAGCTATACACTTTAATRGAAACCAAACAAGAAGCCCTTGACATACAGCAAAATAAACTCATGATTCAATCTCACAGTTCTCTCACTTAGCAGACTCAAACCATTGCAGATTCCAGAAGGGTCTTGACGTTGAAAAAAAAAGCTATGATTTCTTACAGTGTGGCCATTTCTGACTTTTCATGTTRGAGTCAGCTGCTCATGTTCCTGGTCCTACAAATTGCTGAGAAATCTCAAATGATATTTAATCAAAGGCAGGTAGGAATACTTAGAGTTTCATCTGCTTTCAATTTTTCTTCACAAAGCACTGGAAGAAAGTCCATAACATAAATGCTGGCCATACTGATGTATGACTAACATCTTCTCTGGGGAAGCAGAAACACATGGCACTTTTATATAATAGAAAAAAATGKTTTTTCTGTTGACATAAATCTCTGCATACAATGTTGTACATTGGCAGCTACTTTGCTTCAATCCCCTAAATTCCTCAAGACTGAAATTATAGAACAGAATTCAATTTCATGTCAAGAAAACATATCTATTTAGAATCTAGGGTTTGTAGASTTGCTGTCTCTCCTCAAGTCAATAGTCTTTGACATCGTTTAAAATTTTACTTACACAGCTTTGGGTTATTTCAATAAATAAAACTAACGTGCACGTTATTTGGGACACAATCATTCAGAATGCATTTAGGAAGAAAATGCTTTGGAGATTATGTGATCTTGATTGTGTTGGCTGTCTGTAGTGGAGTATTTCAGAGAGGAACTGAAAGGGGATGTATAATAAATGATTCCTGAATATTACATGAAATATGTTTTTTTGATGGAGAAAACTGTTTTATTTGCGACTCCATCTGTTCTGACACTACATATGTTGAAAACAACTTTAATTCAATCAGTGAAGCTTTCATCTGTGTAAAGCTAACATTAAAAATGGCTTAAAATTGATCCCATCTTGATTAAATCATTTTTAAAATCAGTTTTAATTTTATTGTATCCATCTCTATAGTGCTAGTACATAGCCAGCTTTTCTGAGTCTTAATTTCATCAATAAATTAGCATTGATCAAAAGTCTACTTTGATTTAAAAGAAAAATCACATTCTGACACCAAGAATATATGAGATGATGCCATGTGCAAATTCCACTTACAGAAATCAGTATCGCTAAATCCTCCACTAAGACAACAATTAAAATACAATGTGTTGTTCTTTTAGGCTTTCATGAAATAGAGGTTGTTATCAGTATTTCTTAGATTTTATCAGGCAATTTACAGGAAAGAAAAGGAAATGAGTTAATAATATGAAAAATGCAATAATGTATTCAAAGCACTAGAGYATTTTAAAACCACAGTTTCTGTAAAAAACTCTTGGTCATCACTTCCCTCTTTCAATAAACTTGTGAATGCAGAATCACAGATCCCACTGAGGTTTCAAACTACTGTCTCAGCAGACAAGGAGAAGCAAAGCTAGGCTAGTACTCTGCTGCTCATTGTGGCCAATGCATGACCAAGCCTGGTGTGTAGCATCTGCTACAAAGTCCATGTTCAATAAAATTGTATATCCCACCCTATATAGATAATGGTAGTGAGGCCTCAGCCAACATCTGTACAAAAAATAAAAAAAGGAGGGGGACAAGAATGGGTAGGACTCACCTGAGCATATGAAGCTTATCTGAAGTGTAGGGAAGTCGCCAAGCATCTTGGTTTAAGCAGTGAAAAATTGAAAAAAGAATGCAATCTCTGAGTCTATTTGACTTATGCCTTGTGGCCCTCCTTAGACAGAAGAGTCTAGARCCTTTGGGAGATACCATTTTGCTACTTCAATGCAGGTAACAGGCAATGACCTTGCTATCTTTATCTCACAGGGTCACCTTACAATGAAACTATGGAAACTAAGAACAAGATCGGACTTCTTCACATTTACCATAATGCTAGGAAAACTACAGTAGGATTTTCAACTTGAGTTCTGCATGCTTTTGCTTACCAAATTTCTCCTAGATACCTCAGGGTCTCAAGATACCTCAGGGACTCAAGGTGTTTTCAAGCTGTGGATCTCTCAGCCATGCATTTCTCAATAGTCTGGAACACAACTATTTGATTAACACTTTATTTCCTTGTGTGCTTACAGGTGAGATTAGCTAAGGAACTTAGCTGATTTTCAGGACATCACCTTAGCTGATTTTCAGGACATCACCAGAAGGGCATTTTCCATGAATCATGAAACTGTCAGTCTGCAGAGGTGCTGTGAGACCTTCCCACACACACAAAAAATATTGATCTCCCAGCGCTGGGGAAATGCTTGCAGTTACATTCGGAGATAGCGGCTAAGCAGAGTTTCTTCTGTTGTTGTTTTTTTTTTAATTAGCTAGATGAATGATGCCTTCATTTGTACTTGGAGTTTGTTTGTGTGTGTGTTTGTTTCTGTGTACACAACAACTGTAATTACAGGTCTATTAAATTAAAGCCCATGGAGTTTTTGTATTGATATTTTTATTGTAATTTAAATCAAAATAATTGCAGATACATGTAATTTTTTCAGCTCTACAGTTAGGCGTGAGTTTAAGTTAAGTTCCCATAATGACTTCTTATATTTTCTGTAATAAAGCAAGGTTACAGAGGTGAGAATCAAAGGAAGAACAATGCAGAGAAAAACATGGAGGTTTTTTTAAACTCAAGAGTTTACCCCACAACAAAATTTTAAACATGAATTGTAAGATTTAAAGGCAGAATGCTTGATTCATCCTAGCTTTCAGTTCATAACAAACAGAAACATGAAGCCCTATTTCTGTAAGGTCAAATATACACATCATGGTTGATGCCCTTGTGGATGAAAAAGCACATTCGATCATTTATTAAACATAGACTCAACTTCCCTGCTTCCTTAGCTATCTGGATAAGTATCATAGATCTCTAGAAAATTTGCTATAGCATTGATTTACTTGTCCTGATTTAATAAAATTATCATTCTTTGAGGGCTTACTATGMTCTTTGTAGCATTCAAAATATTTCAGTGGAGGAGAAGGGGTTTTATAAGTCAATATGAATAAATTGGCTCAATATGAATAAGTAAGTAATCTTTCACAATAGAATTGATCAAGTGATRATGTTCTATAGCTTAAATCTTTCTGTCTCTGCGTTTCACAGTTTCCTTTGTTGTGACAGGGAAGCTTTGACTTTCAAATGGAAGGTTATAATGTGCTAGTCACATCATCCCATTTGGTTAGTTATTTTATAAAACTATTTTGATGACTAAGCACTTTTATTGTGTCAAAACGAATCCCACTCAGTTTGAAAGGTACTGTAMAAGTGTAATAGTAATGGAATATAATTACATATAGATAATGATTTTAAAAAATTTAAAATGCAGAAAGGAAGATTAGTAGTCTGCACAGCTTGTAAACCACACATATGCTTATGCATAACAATAAGGAAACACAAGACTGGCTCCTAAAGTCTAGTCTTTGATCTCACATATTGTATTACACTCTTCATAAACCAATATGGCTCTGTCTTAAAGTCAATTAGGTTTTAAATTCTTTCTTCTCTAATTGCAAGTCTGTTCCAGAATTCTGCCTCTCTCATGGTTAAAAATCTCCTCATCTCCAGCCTAATTGCATTCATAGCTGGTTTATATGCGTTTATTCATGTGTCAGCACTGTCCTTTACCATAAATAGTTCTTCCTTTCCTGATGCTCACCCATCAAGAATCTTTATAGAGTAGTCATATCCTTTCTGAGACTTCATCTGACAGAATAAACAAGTAAAGCTCTTTCAGTAACTATTTTTTTTAAAAAAGGCTCTCTCTTCTACTGATCACCCAAGTAGYTGTGATGCTTCTCATTCAATTGGAACTTCTTAAAATATAACTAGAAAAGTCTGTAATATTTTATGTGCATTTGCTCCAGAATCTTGAAGAGTAACTAATACCTTTAAGTTCCATTACCTACATCCCATCATTGTATTTGACTTCTCCTGTTTATTGCTGTTTGTGGCTCATGTAAGTGACTGGTGTTCCCAGCAAATTCTTTGTCCATTATTACTTTTATGTCCATCTATATTTTTCCTGAAGTCACTACCATTTTTTCTGTGTTTAATCATGCACATAAATACTAAGCGTCTGTTACAAACCCCTCTGCAGTACCAGATTTACAGATACTCCAGTTCTGTGCTAATCTTAACAAAAGATCCCACGCTTTTGTTCCAGAGGTCCCAAATTCAAAGTTTCTGAAGTTGACCAAAATTTAACAATTTATTACCAATAATTAAATCCATATTCAACTTGATCAAACACATCTCAAAAACTCTAGCATTATCCGTCCTAAACTCAAAAATAYGACTACTGATTCTGTAGATGAACTGCAACAAACTCTAATTTAGCTAGTCCAAGTAGTGCGTGACCATGAAGTTCAAAGTGCAAAATCCTTCTGGTACCCTGGGTAAGTAGAAAGGCATAATGCTGAAATATTAKCCTCAGTCCTGGTTAAAGCAGATGAAAAATTTCATGTATGAAATGAAAGTAATGTAGAAATACACTTAGGTACTTAGTTTCCATTAAAATTCAGATATATGAGCACCCGGACACCTTAGATACATGGCAAAATTCTAACATCAAAGCCTAGGCAGATGAACTGAATAAAGAGAGAGATAAAATCATTTACAGTTCTTACATGCACATTTTTTTTTTACTTAAATGTTAAAAAATATATATTGCCAACAGAAAAAACATCTTACCTGAAGATATTTTGGCTGAAAAAACAGTATGGATTTGAAATACCTGAACTGTAATGTGCCCTTGATTTAAAGTAGTCTGACTTGATGCGAAACAAAATTGTGAGGCACCAAAATTCTTACAATTAAAAGTGATTGCTTTCTTAGTTAATCTCTTCACCACAATGCATGCAGGCAGTTACTTCAAGAGCTTTGTCAGTTTGAATGATTTCACAAGCAGCTGTCACAGATCTTTAGCCAATTTTTTCCCTGTCACATAGAAAGAGCTCTGTCACCAGAACTCAAGTGAATGTCATTAGTAGTTATGCAAASCACATGGGTTTCTTGTAACGTTTTTATGTGATATTTGCAAAGTATTTCTTCTTCTTATGGAAGATGGCAGCATGGCACTATGGAACAGTCTGTATGGACGGGACATATAGGGCATAAATGTATTTCACACAGCCTCACAAAGCAGCACAGCTGTGTGTTGTATGGCACAAGAACCTCAGGGAGGAAAGAAGGGTTTAGGCAGCASCAGAGGATTTGGCATAAAAAGAACAAATCTGTATTCTTAGTTTGGCCATAAATACCCTATGTTAGTTACAATGGTCAAAAACAGTCCATGTATAAATGTATAATATTGCTCTCCATCAAACAGATGAAAATGAATGATTATGTTTCAGTACTAAGCTATGGACACACATGAATGAATGACAGTGAGATGCTTATGTGGTGAGATGCACTCATATAGGGGAAGTTTTGCTCGTGGCTAGATGCAAGTCAACCTGGCATRGAAGGCATTTAGCCATGGTGACAAGGGAAACTAACTTGAGATAAAGCCACATTAATGTATCTCTTCATCTTGGAGATGGCTCTTTTCCAACTACATCAGAACACAGGTAATGGAGTTCATAGCTGTCCAGACTTATCTATCAGGCAGAAAGTCATATAAGCACATGCTCAAGTGTATCTCTACCTTCTTCTTCTTTGGGAGTCTGCCTGATSTTAAAATATTTGTTTGTTAAATTATTCTGATATATTTTACATGGTAAAACTTCCTACAACAGATAGTTACTGCAAAAGGATGGCTTTTTCTGATTTGGTTTAACATTTCTGGCAGAAAACATCTTCTGATGGCATTAGAATGTACATAATAGCTCATTCACTGAAACAAAGATATTTTAGAGACCATACATTCTATCATAAAATTTAAATCCTCCACTATCTCTTTTTCTCTGTGTTGTAAAAGCGAGTTCCCTGAAGCTTTTCTGAGTCTTTCTTCTGCCTTCACTTCTTCTCATTTTGGGGTAGAAGGGAATAGTCTTTTTAAGGCTGACAAGGTACACAGATATCAACATTTCAAAGAATGTTTTGTTCTGCTTCTGGAAACACAAATGATGTATTTTCGCACACCACAATATGTCTGTGCAGATGTTGTAATTACAGCAAGATAGATTGTACTATTCAAAATCAAAATGATCTTTGGCAAGTTACTTTACTTAGAGTCATCATAAACTTTAGCCGGGATAAAACTCTAGGAATCAGTTTATTTGGGGCAAACATTTCTCCTGTATTTTAATTAAAAATAAGTAATTAGGTTTATGATACATCATTATTTGTGTCTAGGATTCAAAATCACACCAGTATACTCTTCACTGGTCTTTGATCTTTTCTTTTGCTGTTCTAACTACAATAGACAAAGGAAAAAATCTCCCCATCACTCAAATTATGTACTCAGTGGGACATCCCCACATTTACTATTACAATGAAATAGAATAGTGACTGAGTTGAACAAAATAGAAATGGATTCTACTTTTGGCTCTCTCTCTAAGACTCTGCAAAGAAGGGATGGGAAATAGGTGGGCATTTGATCTCCATGTCTTCATGTGACAGAGGCACGTCTGGGGCACATGTCTTTATTTCAGAAGTGCATGTTTATTGGTTGTGTGTAGGAGCAACTTCTCTCTGGTTCTCAATATTTGCACAAAGGAATAAGATAGAAGCTGCACTGATTAACTGGTAAGGTGCAAGATAACCTTATATAACCTGCATCCTTATAGTTCTGGAGTAGCAGACACCGACTAATGATGGAATTAGACCTCCTCATTAATTCATGCCCATCACTGTTATTACTGCATTATTCTAAGACAGTCACTTCACCTTTGATCTCATTTTGTCTTTATGTCATCAAGCCCAGTGTTGTAATAATTCTTACAATATATATGTGCTATCATGCAGATACAGAAGGTATGTCTGGACTATATATTTCACTATACTTTTTCCACAGTTTGTGATGAACATTGTCTCACCTTTCCTTTTGGGGATTTCTTGCAACGTTTTACTTTACTGAGGCAATTTTACAGGGTAAATATGCAGGTAGCATTTGACACTTGTTTCCTGATGAGACCTTTGAAAAAACTCACCCTTAATCACTTCTATTAGTTCATTAAATGTTTGGGGTGGTATTTCATACAGTCCACATGATTCTCATGTCATGAAACCAAGTCCATCCAAATCACCATGCAGACTGTAGACTCMAAGATCAAGCCAAAGGACCTTGAATCCCAGTGTCTGGCTGATGCTCTATGGAAAGATAACACACAGGCAGTCCTATCCTTGAGAAACCATCTGTAACCATCTGTATTCTTCCTAAGCATACTGCATGTTCTTGTTCATAAGTTACAGAGAGCATAACATCTTTTCTTTGAGAAAGCCTGTTAAAATATAGAGAATATTTCAGAATATTTCAGAATATTTAAGGTTGGAAGGGACCTCTACAGATCATCTAGTCCAACCTTCCTGCTCAAGCAGGCACACCTAGAGCATGTGGCACAGGGTGGCATCCAGGCGGGTTTTGAAGACCTCCAGAGTAGGAGACTCCACAACCTCCCTGGGCAGCCTGTTCCACTGCTCTGTTACCCTAACAGTAAAGAAGTTGCTCCTCACCTGGAGACGGAACTTCTTATGCTTCAGCTTGTGGCCGTTACCCCTCGTCCTATCGCTGGCCACCAGTGAGAACAGCCTGTCCCCTTCCTCCCTGCATTCYCCCTTCCTGAACTTATAMATATTAATCATATCCCCTCTGAGCCGTCTCTTCTCCAGAGAAAAAAGGCCCAGCTCACTCAGCCTCTCTTCATACGAGAGATGTTCCATTCCCTTAATCATCCTGGTTGCCCTTCTCTGGACCCTCTCCAGAAGCTCCACGTCCTTCCTATACTGGGGCGCCCAGAACTGAACACAGTACTCCAGGTGCGGCCTCACCAGAGCTGAGKAGAGGGGCAGAATCACCTCCCTTGACCTGCTGGCAACACTCCTCCTGATGCAGGCCAGGATSCCATTGGCCTTCTTGGCCACGAGGGCACACTGCTCACTCATGGTTAACTTAGTGTCAACCAGGACTCCCAGGTCCCTCTCCGTGGAGGTGCTTTCCAGCAGGTCCACCCCTAATCTGTACTGATGCCTGGGGTTATTCCTCCCCAGGTGCAGGACCCTGCACTTGTCCTTATTGAACCTCATGAGGTTCCTCTCTGCCCAACTCTCCAGCCTGTCCAGGTCCCTCTGGATGGCAGCACAGCCCTCCGGAGTGTCGGCCACTCCACCCAGCTTGGTGTCATCCGCAAACTTGCTCAGGGTGCATTCCGTGCCCTCGTCCAGGTCATTGATAAACAAGTTGAACAGCACTGGGCCCAGTACTGACCCCTGGGGGACACCACTGGCCACAGGCCTCCAGCTGGACTCGGCCCCATTTATGACCACCCTCTGAGCTCTGCCATCCAGCCAGCCCTCGATCCACCRCACCGTGCACTCGTCTAGCCCACTCTCCCGGAGCTTCCGTATGAGGATGTTATGGGAGACAGTGTCAAAAGCCTTGCTGAAGTCAAGGTAGACAACATCCACGGCTCTCCCCTCATCCAGCCAGCCTGTCACCCCATCATAGAAGGCTATGAGGTTCGTCAGACATGACTTCCCCTTGGTGAATCCATGCTGACTGCTCCTCAGCAGCTTCTTCTCCGCCATATGCCCGGAGATTCTCTCTAGGA
Organism: Nothoprocta perdicaria; assembly: GCF_003342845.1. NCBI lineage: Eukaryota > Metazoa > Chordata > Aves > Tinamiformes > Tinamidae > Nothoprocta > Nothoprocta perdicaria. The sequence goes on along the minus strand of NW_020455688.1, from coordinate 4,766,890 downwards.
TGAACCGCTCCATCACCTTTCCAGGRACAGAGGTGAGGCTGACCGGCCTGTAATTGCCYGGCTCCTCCCTCTTGCCCTTTTTGAAGACTGGAGTGACGTTGGCTTTCTTCCAGTCCTCGGGCACCTCCCCTGCTCTCCAGGACCTCTCAARGATGATGGAGAGAGGCTGAGCAATAACCTCGGCCAGAAGGGGAGTGCTCTGCAAGAATTRCTTGCATAGCATTTTGTTGCTCTTCAAGGAGCAACGAAGTGGAACTGAAATATGTGTCATCTGTATCAAACTAAGAAATAAAAAATTCAGTCCTGTAGATGATCAAAATAAAATAAAGTGCGCCTCYGGTTAAAGCATCAGGCTGCACAGTGCAAGGCAAGCAATAGTCTGTCTCCTTCCAGGGGTTAGAGAGGTGGGTGGTTAGTGGGATCTGTGAAACTGCCCATCCTTTTTCTCAGAACCAAGAAGTCTTTCCACATCTTTGCTGACATAATCATAAATTCATGAATGTCATAAAAACTCAGGCCTGTGAGCTTTAATAACCAACACCAGACACTATGGAAATCATGAGGGAACAATCTTAACATCTCATTTCACTTTCTTTCATGAAGCCAAGAGCTCATATCATATTCGAATTCATTTCAGCTTGTCTTGTCTGCTTCAGCAGAATACAACCCCCCATGCACATTTTTGGTCCACTAAAATTATGAGATATTTATCTACGCTGAATTTCATGGCATATCTAAGGTATCTAAGGGCAACATTTTACAGTTTGGCACACAGAGAAATGCATCACACTGAGGAAAAAATATATAAATAGTGCTATGTATGAGTTATTGTATCCTTTAAATAGGAATAGCCCTTGAAAAGAGTGAAGAACCTCGTAGAGCTTCTCGGTAGTTAGCACATTTTAAATAATAGGGATTCAGCAAGCCTCCTTTCTTCCTTTCTGTTTCTGAGACACCATAGGGAGTGAAACAAAATAAAAAGGTTAAGCTACTCAAAAGCAGGCTAAAACCTGAGGAATGAAAGGATAGAGGCTGGAGCAAAACTTTATAAAAATAATTATTTGATTTTAGAATTCTTTCATTTGGTAAATCACATGGTTGCTATTTTATTCCCCTGAGCTGCAGTTTGTTGGCACGCAAGCACTGGAGAAGCAAATGTGAACTTGGGTAAGTTAAAGTGCATTGAACTCATGTGTGTAGTTTAATTCACTTGCAGGATGACATAAAGTGAAAACAAATTGAGGCCCACTTTAATCCTGAAGAATGTCCACTGAAGGATATAATCACATTCATCTTTAAATTAATATTCCCATTTAATTCATGTTAATGGCTGTGAGTAGTGCACACACAAAGTCCCTGGTCTTGTGTGGCTCACTGAAAATTCAATTCCGAATAGAGAATCGGTAGAAATGTGGTAGAAATGATGCTTAAAAGGTGATATTAGAAGCCTCTTGAATACTTGAAGTTTGTACGGGTAGAGTAGCAGACAAGACTCATTTTAGTAGACAATAATAAAGTAACTACACTTGAGCTCAGCAGAAGCTTTTCCCATTGAAGAGTGTCAGATTGGGTCAATAAATGTTAACACTTTTACTGGCAGAAAAGTCACCTTCAGACCAGCAATAGGGAAACTTCAGGGAAAATTTGATCRGATAAAGCAGCACGGTTATCTTTGAGGAGTATGATTTTTTTGCTGAGTAGGTTTAGCTCCGTTACATAAGAGAAGTAATGATGTGTTTTGCTCTTGGTTTTGCTCCTCTTCAAGCAAGGTAGTGCAGAACAAGTTTCTTATTCTAGATGGKTTAATGCTTTAAGGCCTCTGTAGTGTTACACAGGAAGAATTTCTGCCCCCACGTCTCCTGAGTGCAGTTCTGGTGCATGGACACACCAGGAGATGGGTCCTCACCTCATTTGAGCTCATCTTCCCTTTGACTCATCTTCTGGTTCTCATATATGCTCAGGCCAGCAGCTCAGTGTCTCTTTCAGGAGATTCAACGGGGTATCTGGGATTGCTAGAAGAAGGCTGCCAGAAGGAGGAGATAGAAGAAGGAGCAGCTACAAGCTCGCTTGCATTCCACATGGGGTTAGCAGACAGAGCAGATCAGTCTTCTATACCCTGTATCACAATTGCTTTATCTGTATCACAATTGATTTGTCTCTACCAAGAGTACTCTGTTCTCCATATAGTACCTTCTGCTCATCAGTCATGAAAAGCWTAGACTCCTCTCCTCTCCTCTCCYCTCCYCTCCTCTCCTCTCCTCTCCTCTCCTCTCCTCTCCTCTCCTCTCCTCTCCTCTCCTCTCCTCTCCTCTCCTCTCCTCTCCTCTCCTCTCCTCTCCTCTCCTCCCCTCCTCTCCCCTTCCCTTCCTTCCCCTTCTCCTTCCCCTCACCCTCATCCTTCCCCTTCCTCTTCCCCTTGTTTGTTTTGCTTGTTTTTTTTTTCCTTTTTTCTTTCTTTCATTTAGGTAGGACAAAATCTCCATGAAATATTTGCATATAAAGATAGACGATCATTTAGGAATGCAGTGGCAAGAGAKGGAAGTGCCTACACAAACACCACCTGGAATATGGTAGGTGTTTTAGCAAACATGCAGATGTCCAGAAATTTCAGATCTATGCACATGTACAGTCTATTTGCAATGTCCAGGGGAAAATACTTCTTTGTGAAGATTTCACAACAGATTGGCAAAGATATCAGTAAATCTTTAGACAAGTAAGTCAGAAGTGAGAAGTCATTTGTGCTTAAAGCCAGTCTTACCTCCTCTTTCTGGAAAAAAAAAATAGAATAAATTCCATATCAAATTATCAAAAACTTTTTTTCTGACATGAGTTTTCTATTTTTTTAGGGTAAAATTCATGAAAATCATTGAGTCAATATCTAGGAACAACACAATGCCACATGTATACTTACAGGCAGTGAACGCACGGAATACATCCAGATCTCAAAGAATCAAACACCAAGCTTTTATTCATAACCTGTTTTAATCAATATAACCCAGCCCTGTCTGGAGCAAAGCATTACCATTGTGTTTCAGCAGCACTGATCTCTCTGTGCTGCTCTACAGCACATATTGCAAATATGCCCTCGACTTTTTTACGCAAGACGTCTATCCTTTTGTTCCTCTTTGGCCTCTCTAAACAGCTTCCCTTGCCATGCAAAACTTAAATTGAAAAGAATGCACCATCAGGTTGAAAGATCATCACRTTTCTGACTCGGTTCTGCATAAATTAATTGTTTCAGCAAAAGGATTGGGTCCTTTGCTTTACAAACATATTCTTAACTGATCTAACCCCATAACTTAACTGTCTAACCCCATACGGTCATAAGTATTTAAATGTTTTCAGTGAATACCGAAGCTCCCTGTCTAACTCAATAGCAGAGCAAATGAAGATACATTAAATTAGTTTCCCATATTGTCATCTATTGACGAGAGATTTCAAGCTAATCTCCTTTATACCACAGAACTATTTTAATGGATGAATGCTTCAGCYGATGTTTCTGCTGGATAGTAATCATGCTTTCTCTTCCCTAATTTCTTTCTCCTGTCTGCATTTGTAACACCAAATTTTCTCTGTATGTTTGAGAGAACAACTTTGCTTTTTTTAAGAAAAATGCATTTATTAATAATAAACACAAGGATCTACACTCAGGACTGGAATTCCACATTTCAGCCAGTACTACAATATGCTTTCTGTAGTACCAAGACTTGATTTCAATACTTTGCCTATGTGACAGATCTAATCTTAGGCATGTTCACTTGGTGCAAGACCTCATTAAAAATTCACAGATTCACAGATTCACAGAATATTTAAGGTTGGAAGGGACCTCTACAGATCATCTAGTCCAACCTTCCTGCTCAAGCAGGCACACCTAGAGCATGTGGCACAGGGTGGCATCCAGGCGAGTTTTGAAGACCTCCAGAGTAGGAGACTCCACAACCTYCCTGGGCAGCCTGTTCCACTGCTCTGTCACCCTMACAGTAAAGAAGTTSYTCCTCACCTGGAGACGGAACTTCTTATGCTTCAGCTTGTGGCCATTACCCCTCGTCCTATCGCTGGCCACCAGTGAGAACAGCTTGTCCCCTTCCTCCCTGCATTCTCCCTTCCTRAATTCTCCCTTCCTGCATTCTCCCTTCCTGAAAAATTCCCCAAGCTGGAGAATCTATCATCTGGTTTATGTCCAAGATGTTGGATACGTGTCAGGACACTATCCTGATACTTATATGACCAAGTCTGTCAAAATTTTCAAGGGTTGTGTATGTACCAGGACACAAGTTCAGAACTTCAGAAGAAACTGAGGCTTCTCCTGGATATCAAGCCTTTGATAAAGGACCAAAGTACAGGGTGGAGTTTGACCTTATAGTGGTTCATTGCCAGAACACACCAAGCAGACTTTGTATAAACCAAATTATCCAAGACATAAATGATTTTGTTAGCACAGAAGTAGGTTCTTAGTAAGTCTCACTTGCCACGCTAGTTCAAAAATGTCATCACAAACAGACCTGGTCCGGGTTTGTCACGTCAATACATAAGTTAAATGGGCAGGATTGTCTGCAAAAGGTATAAGCAGAACACTGGAAGCTATAATCCTGGCATGGACTTTGCAAAACATATAATTTGATTTTGGAAATTCAAGGCTGCATATGTAATMCATGCATATGTAATTCAAACAAACATAATAACCCATTGAGTAAGTCATAGGATGGAGCTAAACAGAGGTTGATGATAATCAAAATACTACCCTAATATTGAATTCACTGTAGTATTCTAATAGATAATAAAACAATATATTCTTCAGTACCAACAGATAATATTTGATGAATATTATCATCCTGTTATCTCAGGATCAGATGAAGTGTTTTCAGTGCCTTTAACTGTTATAAGTTTGCTTTATGTTTACTTTCTCAGTAGCATTGAAAGTGTGCTAAGAATAATAATGCACCATAATAATGACCAAAAGTATTGCTAACTTCATGGTAAATRTCTTGATAAGGTGGATATTCTCTTTTAAAGAAAGAATTTCCTYAAAGCTGTTCAAAGAAGATACGTCCGAAATTCTTCTAGTGATATAATTCAGGCAGTATCTCTCTATGGTGGCATGACTGTGTATACGTTCCTATCTGCATCATGTGTGCTGACAAGATAGTCAAATACTACAGATCTTTGTGATTTGTAAACAGCTGAATCAAGGGCACTGTTATGTCTCCTGTTTGCTCATGCAGTTAAATGTAGCAAAATGGAACAAAAGAGCTCTTTGGAGCTCTGACTGCAATACTTAGGGTTTGATATATTAGCCAAATCTGGGGGAAGGTTAAAAGAGGCAAGACGTTTTGAGTCAAGTTGTAATTATTTTGTTTGTATAATTTCTGGCATTCTCAAAGCTTGTTTATGCCTTAGAAAGACATATATTTCCTCCAGCTCCCTGCAAATTATTACTATGCTCATGACCTTGTCAGGCAGCCACACTGAACATTTCATTGTCTTTGGGATATCTCTTCTCTAATTCATCCAACTAATTGTTAGAATAGTAATGCTGTGAAAAAAAAAATATATATACACATATATACATATATATATATGCTAAGCAGACTGCATTGCGCAAATCTTTTTAGTGGTTTGAAAGAATTACAAAGTGGATGCAAGCTAGCCTTAAAGCAAAATAGTAGTAATTTCCGCTCATGCAAATGATAAAACAAAAGCTTATGGTAACGGGGCTATACACATTGGTAATATAATCATGAGATTATGTTCTRTGTATCAAAAGGGACATCTGAATTGCTATTAACAAATAGATTGCAGTTCTTGTCACTGTGTGACAAGACTGATAAGGCACTTATTAGAGCCACAATTTGTCTTCTCACTTGTGGACTCTTGCTTGAAGAGTAAGAAACAACATGCATCATGAGGAGCTTTTTGCTCCCTCTGTTCACTTCCCTCCCTTCTATTTTGACAGAGCAAGCACAATGCCCCAGGATCCCCAGCTTGTTTCTGATATTTTTTGGACCAACATCGTAATGTTTCTGTTTGGATTCATTACCCCCAGAGAAAATAAAAATACTTGAGATTCACCAGTTTCCCTTGCATTTTCTTTAAAATTCTAGGCAAACATACATAGCAAACAAACTTTTCTTAGCAAACCAAAAGGTTCAACTTCTGATTATAAAACTATAAAATTAAAAGGAAAATTAAAAGGAAGCATGAAACCACAACAACAGAATATATCAGACACAAAGATATAATTTAGGAAGTAATTCAATTGGCTAAATATTGGTATCTGGCCAATGTCCTAAGGCATCCAACCTAACTTCCATTGATCAACCTGGAAGGATATAGGTCTCCCATAAGTCCTGGGCTATCTTATGTTTTCCAACCAATGTGGATAGTCTGGTAACCTAAAGAATGTATCAGATTGCTAAGAAAATCCCCTTAGAGTTTCTTCCCATCTGAAACAAAGAGTGAAGCTGTGATTTCACCTGCGTAACCTCAACAGTTCCCTCGCTCTAGGGGTCTGGGTTTCATCAAGCCCTACTACATAAAAGCAGAGTCTCAAAGCAATTGTCAAAACTCCCTAATTTCTCCACTGCTTTTGAGGCCTGTTTCATGTGGTTGGTTGACCTGCACAACATCTAGGAACACTAATGAAGTGCTCTTAAGCTTATCTGAGCAGATCATCTTTGGTGTGGAAAGAGGAACTTCAGCACACATTCCTCGGCTTCAGTTCACCTTTTCTCTTGGTGATGAATTTTAGGTTAAGTTTGGAAGTTTGGGTTAAGGTTTTTTTTGCTTTCTCTTTCTCTCTTTCCATTTCTTTCTTTCTCTCTCTCGCTCTTTCTCTTTTTCTTTCTCTCTTTCTCTTTCTCTTTTTCTTTCTAGAGAGAGACTATAAATGATACTTTGATCCAGCATATATGAGACCTGGAGCAAATACTTTTCTTCTGTGCGCATATAAACCCTATGAACTTTCAGAGTCTTTGTATTGCACCCATCCAAGCTGCACTCAGCAAGCTCAGTTGAATCAGGCAGCTACAGAAGAGGGTTCAGGGCACTTGGCAAATCCTGCAAGGGTAATTACTGACCAGGCTAGGCCAGACTGAGCTCTGTGTTGCTACAGATATATGACTGCTAACACCCAAGCTGTTACTTTAAAGATAATTCCTGTAGGCCTACATGATCTGCTGTTATACCTTTGAACTGTGGAMCAAATATAATTGTGAGGGCGTAAAGTAGAAAATCAAGCTATGAACAGAAGAGATTATGGAGAAACCCAACTCATAAAACTCTACACCAGTATGTCCATTACTTCAAGGTACGTAAAAATGTCTTTGGGGGCCTGACAAACCTGCACAGGGCTTACTGCTGAGAAAAAAATCTTTTGTCCTCTAGAATGCTTTCATGCAACTCAAAAGTAGTATAGAAGAGTCCCTCTAAAATAAGAGTCTGTCCCAAGAATCTTAGGGTTAGAAGAATACATTAAGTAGGACAAAAAGAAAATTGTATTAGGTGTTCTTTTTAGGTTCATTTCATTTTAATTTTTATTTCTGGGTTTCAAAATTAAATGCTTAATCTTCTTTATGAATATTTATATTCCACTGTAAAACTGATAACATATATTTCTTCAGAAGAGCTAAATGCATCATGTGTAATTTCATTCTGCTGGTTTAGGATAAAATTTATATTTTCAAACAGAGCTTATCCAGCTTAGTTTTTGATATGCTTCAGTCATTTACTAATGTTAGTATGTTTGTAGTTTATAGAAAAAAATCAGTCTAACTTTATACTACTGATCCTAAGTCATTAGCTTTAAGCAGCAAAGTTTTCTTTTAATAATAAAGTAAACCCTTAAGTTACATTTCTTCCCAGCAGGTTTTAAGACCTAGGAAGAAAGGTAATTCAGATGCTAGAGAGAAACTTGCTAGTTAAGAATTCTTCATGGAAAGTACTGATTGCCTCTTTGCATTCTGGAACTCCTATTGATGGAAAAATCTCCTAAAGCCAAACATTTCAAGAAAGTAAAAAAACAAGTGGTATATTTTAAATCTTTTTGCAGCTATGTATTCCCAGTGTTTTCATCTRTTCAAATCTGCTTTTCTTGTAGACCAGTTAGGTCATCCTTTGTTTGGTTAAGTAAACTTGAATAAAGTTAACAGCTATGTAATAAAAGTTTATACACACATGAGAGATTTTGTGGCTTTTTAAACTATCAGATTAAGTCTCAAATGATTTTATTGCTGACCAGAATTTCATGCCAGAAATTTCATGCATTGTTGTATGCCTGAAGAAGTTTTTTCTCTCATTTAGTACCTTCTGAATGGAAGTTWTTTCAAGGAAGGCATGCTGCAGATTGCTGATGGCATTACAAGAAAAACTATAGGAAGGCTCATTGTCCGCAGGATCATAAAGTAAAACAATGCAAGCTATATCTTTTGCCATGACCTCCCAAAAATAATCCCATCTGAAATAAAACACAAAAAATATGAAATTAAAGGTCACTAGATAATATGTCACCAAAGACCTGAAGCTTGCACTGTTATACAAATAAAACTCTAGTCAGTAGCGGAATCTGCTTGCAAAAACAGGTCTCATTCTTGGCAATTACTAATTAAAAATAATAACCTGATTGTATTTATACTGGTGAGTATGATTTGAATTCCACTTCTTCCTTGTTATCTACACTTTGCAAATAGTATTTGTAACCTGGAGAAAGATTAGAGAAAGGTCATAAGTGATAAAAAGCTACACATTATTTTAAAGATTTTAAGCAGAAAAAATGCAGGAAAGATGTCCCATAAAGGAATTGATGACTTAGGGTCAAAGTAAGTTTGTTTAGCATTTGTGCTCCTCAGCTATGCAAGGGTTTGTAGACCTTGCACTAAAGGTCCTAAGAAGTCCAAAAAAAAAAAAAAAAAAATTCAAGGTACTATGCAAGGTTGGTACATTCACTGGCATATCTTTAGGAGACACAAACTGAAAAAGGCTGAAAATCACCAGGAAAAGAAAAGACTGAAAGGAGACGTGATAACAGCCTTATAGTATGCAGCAGGCTGTTAGTAGCAGACTGTTAGAAATAGGAAGGTGATTCATCATCTGTTCTCTTTGGCCACTTAGAAGATGCCAAGAACAAATCAGCTTAATTGGCAATGAAGAATGTTAGGGTGGGAAATTAAGAAAAGCTTTCAAACAACCAGAAGAGTGAAGCAGATTCTACAACTTCTCCTGACAGACTGGGAAATCAATGCAAGTGCAGATCTCAGCAGTCCTGAGGTCTTTTAAATCTCCAGGAATGCCAGAGCTAGTCTACTCCTTTTTGAAAGGCATGGCTCTTCCAGAAGACGTTTTTTCCTCACAGGTTTACAATGCAACTGTTGTCCATGAAGCTTTTGCCTCCCAGAGAATCTCTGAGCCTTCATTTTCCACCCGAATTCCATCCTTTTCTCAATGCACATTATAAAATTATAACATAATTATATTTTCAGTTTAACATCCAGGAAAAAGGCAGTTAGAAAGAAGGAAATTCTAGACTAGAAAAATTAAAGAATTTATATTTTTCCACATTGGTTTATGACTCTGAGAGCTCGGATTTAAACTACCAAGTCACTAGTTGACATATCTTGCCAATGCAGATTGTACTTTTAAAGTAAAAACAAGATGAAAAGTTCATTTACTATGTTTGTAAGATGAGCTTGTCATTTTGGAAATGTATTTCTATGGAGTAAAGGTCAGAGTTTTGAAGGCCTGAGGAAATGCAAGAGTCAAAGGGAACAAGCAACATAGCTGGAAACATTATGATATCAGAAGAAATATTATAGTATTGTTTCTTGCTGTAGTTAGTTTCAGCATAATCCGCGTGGTGAACATTCAGGTGTCATGAAAAATGATCATGCTTTCTTTACACTCTCATTTTCTGCTCAGTTGTAGCTATTTCCTATATTAGTGCAGTTATGATTTTCCTGACTTCTTGACACTGTCTTTAAGAATAGATTATGTTGTGGTTTTGAGGCTAAATTCCTTGGTCATTCTATCATGGTTTTGAAGAAACTTTGGTAAGCACTAGAATCTTTTAGAGTATCTATGCCACTGTGGAAATCCTAGTCCTTTTCTCCTGTATGGTGCCCTGCTGGCTGGTATGCTYGACCTAGCATGGGTGCCCATGCTCTGAGGTCTGTTATTGTATATCCCACAACCACATGTCCTCCCTCAGTGCCTCTGTGCCCCCTTGCATAGTGTGCTACAGCAAAGACTTGTGAGTTCAAGTTTAAGATGTCAGCAGAGGTCCTTGAGAACATAAGCATGATACAATACAAAAATGACAGGTTCTGGTMCCTCAGGAAATGCTGCCTTGAGAGRTGAGTAGAACCAGCTTTAGAACATAGCAAAGAGAAGAAGAATATATTTCCAGCAGGAAATACGTCCCATATTTGATGAAGAAACAGAAGGTTTCAAGGTGATATGGACAGCCATACCCTCTATATGAGAAGAAAGACTAGAAAGACATTGAGTACTCCAGCCCTGTCTCCCTCACTTAAAGTTGTTGCACTTGACCATTGCCACAGTAGGTCCCCTATCATCTCCAGTAAAGAAAGAGTATTGTTATTTGATCTGTCGTTTGCCACATTCTGCCACTCAACTCACCAGTGATTTGTGAAGTGTTACCTTGTGCTATGTCACATGATCAAAGAAAATAGTGTTTTAAATAGCTATGATTGTGTGGGGTTTCTTCTCCAGCCTTCCCACATGACAAGGCAACTGATAGGAAACCACCAAATATGAGTAAGTAAGGGTACAACGGTTCCTCTTAAAAATCTCCACAAAACTGACCTATGCTATCTGGCATAGAAGGGCCTACTTGGAAGAACAGAGAGAAGACTACATACAGCCTTTTCCAAAGAAGAGTCAACTTCACTTTCTTGGTTTTGAAGACAGAATTAGAGAAGCAGACCAGCACATGGCATCACCTATGAGGCCCCTGTCCATCTTTTAGGAGCAGAAAGTTATCACTTCCCGTTGCCCTCCACACATATACCCTGTTTGACATTGCCAGCCAGTTGACACAGGTCTACCTAGCAAGAACCCTACGAGAGTCTCATTGGCTTTAGTGTACTCCAATGTCAGAAAATTCCTATCAAGACACTTGAGTATTACTTGGCACAATTTGCTGCCTTTCTTTGCATGCCTTTGCTGCCTTTGCATGAAGCAAAAATTGTATGTYTGCCATACACCAGTAATCCTATATTTAATCCCATTGTTGGCCTGGATGCATCACATAGTAAAAGCGAGAGAGGACGTAATGTTTCTTTCTGGTCACAACTTCTAAAACTTATTGGATTTCTGGATATACTTGCACCTCCTAACTCAGGAAATGTCTTTGAAGTGAACTCAAATGTCAGAATGCTTCCAATTCTGTGATTTTTGTGGAGCTGTCTAGATCAAAAGAATTTCAAATTAGATTCATTCAATAATTTTTAATTTTATGTAAATGAAAAGATGTTAAATGTCACTTACTGGGTGCTCAGAAGAACTTAGAACATTTGGTTATTCAGTTTCTGCCTTGGCTTGATTCATCACAGCGCTGGTATTTCTGAGACTTCACAAGGATTACAGAATATGAGAGATAAAAGGTCTCTTGAAACACCACATTTTTTTTTATAATTCCTTATCTTGTCAATTTGTCAACTTTCCCAGCTGAAAGAGATGATACAAGCTTTAAAAAACATGTCCTAATTGAGGGAACAGACATCATTAGTGTCCTGACAAAAGACATGAGCACTGCAGTGAGTATTGTTGTCTTTAAAGGATGGACAAGAAAGAGCTAGAGATTGCAATGTGCAATGAAGATTAAAAACACTTCCTGTAGAGAGAATCATATCTGACATCAATTTAAAGATAATGATACCAGACTATTAAAGGCAGGTGAAACAAAAGGACAAGGGAAAAAGTGTCTAAATAAAAAATAATGGTCTTGGAACTTAAAGAACTTAAAAATAAACACAGATCAGTGGCACCAAGCAGTAAAATCTTAAGTGCCATTTATCAYAGAACCAAACAAATATGTTTAAAAAGAATAGTGCTCTTTACCTCAAATCATAATTCAAAACATGTTTGAAGTGGGAACAACCCAACAAAGGGAAGCAGAGAAACTCTTCTGATTTACCCTTGACATTTGGAAAATAATGGCATCACCTCTCAAGACAGTAAAAGCTAAATCTGTAGTCCTTTATTTGGGAATTTTTTGATCTAGTTAAAGATGATTGAAAGGAATATAGAGAATTTGGGGAGTAACTTATGCTGTGGGTAGAGTGAAGACTCCATCCAGATGAACTGATATGTCTTATATGATCTAAAAAGCTATAAAAACCACTCAATTGGTTCCAACCATGCTAGTCACCATAATGAGTCAGACTGTCATGAGTTTTTTCACTTCCCTGCATTCAAGCTGCACTAAAAAGATAAGATCCAAAAACAGATTCTTGTTCATGAAGTGGATTCTCAGCTTTCACAAATGGATGTATCTAGGTAAACTCCATGGAGACATGCAGATTCAGAGAAGCTGGGTATCTTGTTCATTGAACAAGTAATTCTATGGTAGTCATGGATGGGAACAATTTATTTTAGGACTAAAGAAAAGTAAAGGATTTTATGCAAGAATTGATACACTAAAGTTTAATGACAGATTTTGATAGGCTTGCAGAGTTTGGTATGTCACAAAATTTACTGGATTTGGTTCAGTTAATTGGAACTTGTAAATAGGATCTTGCACAAGTCTGAACTAATTCCCTCAACAAGTAGCAGGAGAACTTATCTATCTTAAATATCTTCTGGGGTCTTCTATGTCTCCATAGAAGGCATAGAAGACACTTAAACATGCTGGATATATACTTCATACCAAGACAATTTAGGACTTTAATCTTTCATCCCTTAATGCTAAAGTGAAGTGATTATTTGCTTGTTATAATAAATGTTGTGATTGATATGTTGATGAACGTTGATATGAATGTGGGCAGTTTCGATGTCACCCAGCAGACAGCAATGGTATGCATGCACTGTCCCATGTATGTTGGCACACACATGCCAGCTAATTCATTACAGCTCTTAAGAATAATATTTTGTATGTGGACTTTCTAAAATCCCATGTGTCTGGTTGCAGCCCACTTGGGAAATTAAAATGAAAAGCAGAAGGCTGAATGTTTGTGCTGGTGCTCAAATAGGCCTGGCTTACTGGAACATATATTGCCAGTAAAACTGTTCAAGATCTCTCATGAGAACTTAATATGCAATTACAGTAACTTGACTTGTCCGGTAATGTCTCTGGAAAGCTCGTCATAATCTTCATCTTAATTAAAAGATGTCCAAAATTAGACTGACAGAACCATGAGCCTAAGTCTGTCTTGTGTCTGAGTTGGTCTAATATGTTCTGAAACTGTCCTATATCCTGTATTCTATCTTGCTAGTTATTACGTGGATATTACAGAAGAYATTTTTCTTTACATTAAGAAGCGCTAGACAAAAAAGATCAGATACAGTAAATACTGCTTGCAAAGGGATATTTTTAAGTCCTCAATGTTTTAAAGATTTTTTTCTACACAGATAATATATGCAAACCACTTATGAAACTAGTCATATTAATGTCTGCTTTCAAGTCAGTTGCATGACTTTGATCAGGGCATGTTCAAGGTAAAAAATAACTTCTAGAGAATAGTTTAAATTGTTTCAGCTATAGGAACAGATCATTGAAGAAACTGTGACTTTTGCTGCAGGAAAAAAAAAAAGAAAGAGTGCTGTTGGATTGAAATTCTGAAATGCTTTCAGAATTGGGACAGTAAAAAATATAACTAATATCCTCTTTTTCAAATCTTCAGTATGTAAATTAGGACAAAATCCACTAAAGCTGAAAATATGTAACTGCTAAAAAAAAATGATGCAAATAAGAGTTGACTCTGTGTACAATCTTTCTGTCTGATTTCAAATTCTGATGATTTTAAGTTGTTCCTATCTTCATAACACCCATTCATTTCAAAGCATTGAGCCCATAGGACAAAGCATCATGCTGTTTCTTAGATTCCCTGTGCCTCTTTCTCCATCCACCCAGGACAGACAGACTAGCATAGTGATCCTATGCAATGCTGTTGTTAAGAGCATCTGTTCTGCAAAAATAAAAGATCTTTACCAAAAGCTTTTACATCTGTGTGGAGCACACAGTGATATCTAGAAATGCACTGCAAAGGTSGTCCTAGGTGGAAAATGCCATTTCCCATGCAGTCTTGATACACCAAAGTGGAGTGGAGTGGAGTTGTCTTGGTGACCCATGGATATGTTCCCTAAGAACATTTCATCAAGTTCAAGCTTCACAGGGTAGCCTTTCTTCCTTCTTCTCTCTTCTCAAGAGGAAATGGAGCATGTCATAGGGGAAAAGTTTGGGTGGGAACAGAGCAGAACATTYGTCAGGAAAGGACATGCTCTCAAAAGCATCCCAATAAGTCTACTACCTCYCTCCCTCTCTCCCTCCCTCCACTCCTCTCCTTCCCCTAGTGAAGGAGGTGTGAAACTGAATCTGCCATGGAAAAGTACAGGAGGCCAAGGGGAAATAGAGGAAATGCTGAGAGAAAACATACCTTAGGGCACACTGCTGAGGAGCTGAACACAGCACATGGAAACTGCCAAATTAGGGATCTGATGTTTCTGCTGGTGGCAGGCCACTGAACAGCGTCATGGCCTCAGCTTTGGTTGAGGGCTGCACGGTATTCCTCACATGAATAGATTGCTACAGTACAGCCCATGTAATTCTATCTCCAACCAAACCATTTTTTTCACAAAATTGAAGGGTTGGGAGAACAAATATTAATACTTTCTAAAATAATTTTTAAAAAGTTGATTCCTTCTTTGCTGAGGCATCCAGCCATGTTCCAGAAGGAGGATTTACGCATTTTTCTTTGGATATGCACCACCAGCTTTTGTTTTGTGTACACAGAAAGCCTAAATCACTCAGGTTCCACCATGACTTAGGTACTTAGGTATGTTTGAAAAGATTTCCCGTTATGAACCGAGTGAGATTTTTTCCTGAACATTTTGAGCTCCTCTAAAAAGGATGAACACTGAAATCCCTTTGATATTATCATTATCTCTCAGAGTAATAATTATAATTAGCTCTTTTCTAATATCCTCCTTTGGCTTCAGTACAGCTAAGGCTATAAAATAGACTTGAAATTTATCCCAGATGCTGTTGGGAACTCTTTGGTATTTTAAGTCAACTCCTACATATAATTTTTTTTTTTTTTTAATGTGAATGGTAAGTCCATATGAARTCAAAGGGCATCTCTGGTGTTCTACAAAGATATCAGATCCTTACTGCCAAGAAATAACCTAGACTTGGTGCCCAACACTCTGGTGGCACAAAGTTTTCCCCTATAAGCGACCTCTGCCTTTCCCACACTCTTGTCCCTTCTTTTTCTCCCTTTCATTTTAAATGCATCATTTACAGCCACTGTGTTTCCCACTGCAGTCAGAAAACATTTCAAAGCATAGCTACTCCAGGACTCTAATAAAAGAATCTCGTTTCAAAGTATCTAATAGCTAATAACTGCTTCCCAACCCTCCACCTTTCTTCGTGGAGACTATCATGACATTTTTGAACTGTGGCCATACCTCACCTTTCAAGATTGACTTTTTCTTAKGTATTTTAAAGTTGTTTCTCATCCAGCTATGTAGGGAAGGTCATTGCAGTCACTGTCCTCATGTTTAATCTCTGTCTGTTTTCACTGAACAATGTAATTTAGAGTATCTTCATTCTTAGGCGTTTCCGTTTTACTTCTGTTTGTAGCTTTCATCTCTGGTACAAGCGTGAATCTCAGACTGTGTTTCTACCACATCCTTATCAAAATCACAGAATAATTCTRGTAAGAAAGAAATCAGGAAGTCTCCAGTCCAAATTACTGCTCAAAGAAGTTATGTTATGAGGTTAGACTGGTTTCTCAGAGATTTAATTAGTTGCYTCTCAATAACTTACAAGACTAGACAACTGTGCTACCTCTCTAGGCAACTTGTTCTAGTGCATGATTGCCCTTGTTACTGTCAGTCTCAATATCCCCCAAAGTACCTTGATACAGAGCTTTATTTTCTCACGTATCATGAGAAAGCTATCAGCATTTTTTGTCACTGAACACCATTACCTTGGCACTGGTGTTGCACAGATGTAGACAGAATTTTTGTGTAGAAGGAAAATTTTATTGGGATATTGGAAAGGGAAACACTCATGGGGAATCAAATCCCTTTGAMAGAACAGTTGGTTGGTTGCTGACTTGTGGTAAAAAGAGTCTTCATTACAAGACCCCTCACAGTGGTGTCTCCAGGTGGAGCAAAGGAGTGTCCTTGATCTACTGTCCTACTCAGTTCTTATAAACTACCTGCCTTGCAGTTCTTATATACTACCTGTCCTATTTTATCACTTCACCACAGGCATAAAAGAAAGGTATTTATTTTTTAACATATGAACCATCTCTTAAATATCTTACCCTATATGGCCATTTCTGCCTCTGCAATTTTCTATTTACTATTTTTGCATGCCTTATTGATACACAATTTGATCAATCCTGCAGCAGGATTCTCCATGACACAGCACCCAGGATGTTGATCTACACATTTAAGCAAATAAATTGGACTTGACACAGTTGGAGTAACTTAGGGGAATATCTAGTCTAAATCTTCRATCCAAAATTCCCACCTGGAGAACTCTTGCAGCAATCAATCAAATATTTAATTCTGAGGGTGACTGTGAGTTCAGATAATCCCTTACCTTCATGTTTGTTGATCGTCTCTAGCCAATCCATTATACTGCTAACTGGCAAGGAGCTCTTGGACCTCCCAGGGAATTAAGGACTAAAGTGCATTGATTGTGCATACAGGCACATCCCTATTACCCAACTATGTCACAATTATAACTACAGGATTAATTTGATTTTCATACTTTTACTTATTATTTGCATCTTACAGTACTTGTCACACTGGCTAGGCATTCTTTCCAAACCAAGTCTAAAGCTATTCTTCATAACACCTCCTCATAACATCTTTTTATTTCATCTGAATAATATAGTAAGTAGAATTTAGAAGGGTCAGTTTGCAAGGACTTTAGTATGACATGTGTAAATGAAAAATGCAAGGAAGGATTCTATTATTGGAGGAAAAAAGTAATATATCTAGGTTCTTTCTGAATATTTGAAGAAGATCTTTGCTGTAACATATGGAATCACTTTAACATCATTTACTATCCAAATAAATCCAAATCTTTAAATTCTCATCAAAGCTCTCGTCATGACTCATGTCAACTACTTCAACCTAGTGTCCCTGTCCAGTCTTAATGTTTTTAATTTCTTAAATTGTTTCTGAAACACATTTGGTCTTGATATTTCCCTGTCTGCATAAAGAGTGTAGATTGGACATTAGTAGCTGCCCAGGAAGGTTGTGGAGTCTCCTTCTCTGGAGGTCTTCAAAACCCGCCCGGATGCCACCCTGTGCCATATGCTCTAGGTGTGCCTGCTTGAGCAGGAAGGTTGGACTAGATGATCTCTAGAGGTACCTTCCAACTTTGAATATTCTGTGATTCTGTGATTCTGTGATTCTGTGATTCAGTGAGCAGTGCTTCTTAGAAAAGGCAACTAAGATCTTACAGAAATTTAATATTTGAGGAAAATTTGCGCCTATAACTTTTTATTCATTTCTATTATATTTTGGTTTTGGAATGTCAAAATATTTTGCCACCCCTGTCAGATATGGTTGCCATTATTTTTTTCCTCTGACTTCTTTCACTCCACATTCTACTTCTATAGACTCAGAATATCTGTGTAAAAGGCTTATTCTTGTATGTATTTGCTGATATTGTTTTCAAAGTTTTAAGACTGGAATAAGGAGAAGTGTGTTATTTTGTTTTCTGTAATGGAAGGGGGAGGCAAAAAACAACAGAGAGAACTTGTTTTCTATTTTGGAAAGAGGTGATGATAATGAGCTTAATAACTTTCCTGTCATAAAGTTCTTGGAGTCTTTTGCTGTCCTCGGTATGCATCCCAGTCATTTCAGTAAGTCATATATTCCTGCAGGTACTAAGAACATTCCTGCAGGGAATCAAATTGACAAATTAGCTTTCTATAGAACCATCAWACTGACATGCAAGGAAATTAATTTATTTTATTTGGAGATTTTTTGTTACTGTATTTAGTTGCATGAGAGGAAATATGTTCATGTATTCATTACTCTAGCATGGTTAGAAAATTAGAAAATTTTTATGTAATATAAAATCTTTAGTCCTCTAGAGCTTAGATATCTGAGAAGAACAATGATAAAATAGTCATGAACATTATTTGCTCCTACATGATATTTCGAAAATTTCCACCACAACTGCTGAAAAATCTTATCACACAATCACAGAAAGGCAGAGGTTGGAAGGGACCCCTAGAGATCATCTAGTGCAACCTCCCCTGCTCCAGCAGGGACACCCAGAGCACGAGGCACAGGACGGTATCCAGGCACCTTTGGAAGATCTCCAGAGAAGGAGACTTCACAGCCTCCCTGGGAAGCCTGGGCCAGGGCTCTGGCACACTCACACCAAAGTTCTTCCTCACAGGCAGATGCAACTGCCTGGGTTTCAACCTGGACCCATTGCCCCTTGTCCTGTCACTGGCCACCACTGAGAAGAGTTTGGCCCCTTCCTCCCTATATTCTCCCCTCAGGTATTTATACATATTAWTCAGATCCCCTCTCAGCCTTCTCTAGGCTAAATAGGCCGAGGTCGCTTAGTTTTTCCTCAAAAGACAGATGTTTCAGTCACTTAATCATTTTGTTGCTCTTCGCTGGACCCTCTCTAGGAGCTCCATGTCCCTCTTGTCCTGGGGAGCCCAGAGCTGCCCCCAATGCTCCAGGTGCGGCCTCACCAGAGCTGAGCAGAGGGGCAGGATCCCCTCCCTGCCCCTGCTGGCAACATCCTCCTGRTGCAGCCAGGAGCCCATTGGCCTCCTTGGCCATGAGGGCMCTGCTGCCTCATGGGTGACTTGGTGTCAGCCAGGACTCCCTGGTCCCTCTCTACAGAGCTGCCCTCCAGCAGGTCAACCCCTATTTTGTATTTATGCCCTGCGTTATTCCTCCCCAGGTGCAGGACCCTGCTCTTGTCCTTGTTGAACCTCATGAGGTTCCCCTCTTCTCAACTCTCCAATCTGTGTAGGTCCCTCCGAATGGCAGCACAACATGGCATTTGCTACATGAGAAAATAGTTTAGAAAATTAAATTTCTTCTAATCCATTCAACCAGTATGTAATCAACTAGCGAAAATCATCATGTTATTATAAATTACACCTTTTCTAGGATTTCTTTTTTTGTGAACTTTCTTATTTTGAATTTACTGGATCTAATTTAAAAATTCTGAATCAGTGTAAACCAAAGAGAAGCAAACCAATATAAAAATAGACTGGAACACCTTCTCAAATACAGGTTTCAGTGTTTCACATTTAATTGCATATCTTAGGTTAAACTGATGTAGTTTTGGATCTTGGACTGCACATGATGACACTCCATAGAACGCTAGTTTTCATGACAATATTTTTTGGGYTGCATTTACTTCATCATTCATCTGCCCTTAAAAAATTAGCACTGAAATGGTATCCTTTTTTCATGATTAGCAACAGCAAAAATAATAGTTGGACTTTGTACATGTTCAGATCCAGAACGTGGTGAAATCAATGGGAATTCTTTCATTCTATCATTAGTCTTTAGCCACAGAATTCACTTAGTTTTCTTAGCGATTATGTTTCCAGACKTCTTTACACAGTTTTGCTAGCTCCCGCTTCGCAAACATAAGAGCCAGCTCTGAGTAGAATAGCTGAATGCAGAGAGTATTTTATATATTGAGATACCTAATGTTCTTGCTCCACAGGTGATTTTCTCACAGGCATGCCTGTGAGAGCTCCTTAACACACTATTAAGGATTCTTGATTCTTGACTTTGCCTATCAACTTGATGTCATTGAGTCCATGGAGTTACTAGAGCAAAACTGGTGTAACAGAGCAAAATGACAATCTGTTCCTATCCTCCATATGTTATCACTTCTAATAAAGAAAAGTATATTTTTCTGCTGTGTCTCTTTAACAAATTTATATTTGCAGGGAATGAGATGGGATTTACGATGTTCGCTATTCTTTCTCCATGTTGTTTCCTTCCTAGCCCAGGTTAAGTTGAAATTTGATATTACACTGTTATGTCTGAACTGCAGAAGTTAACTCTATTTTTCATATTTGATGCTCATCTGGGAAGAGGTGCTTGAATAATGACACTCTTCCAGCATTGACAAAGTTAGTTCAGAGTCATTTTGCACACCACAGTTGTGCTGGAGCGTGTCCTGTACAACTATTCATTTTATCTCAGCACCTGTTTTGTTCTCTCCAGGCAGTGATTGAGCGGTGCAAACTGAGTTAAAACATAAACCAGTTTTGTTCCTGCTATAGCAAAGCTGATACATCTTCTCATGGGAATCTTTCATTCCACAGCAGAATCAGATTGGTTGTACTTGTCCGTAGAAACCTATATAGACTTGGGAAAAGAGATAAGCTATGACCATAATGCTTCCCTTTTCTCATTCTCTGCAATACCTGCTGGTACGAAAAGTAAAATATAGAGATCSCTTGGTTTCATTTATTTTCAATATTTATGTTAATTCAGTTATTTTAGCAGATTTCAACAGCTGTGAAACCTCACCAAAGAGTTTTTCCTGGAATAATTATCTCCTGCTGCAGTCTATTCAGAGTAGAGTATGTCACTGGGTCAAAGCTTTGGAGTTTGTTAAGATGAGATCCATGCAATGATAAATAATGTATGTGTCTAATGTGGTGCAACAAGATGTAAAAGAAAATTAATTCCAGAGGCAATTTCTATTATTCTCAGATCTGTAACCTGTCATTTTCACTGTGAGTCAAATGCCAAATTACATCTGAAATCCTGTTCTGCAAATGAAATCCTTTAGTCATGCGAATTTTAATTTTAAATTTAATTGTTTGCACTTTACTACATGCACTACTAGCCTGGAAGCCAGCTCTACCTACTAATTTTTAAGACACATCAAGAGCTCTTTTCTTATTCTCGTGTTACAGGTAGAAATGATGATGCCATTGCCTTATCTCAAATGCTTCTTACACAAGCTATGGGTAATGAACCAAGGTAGAAATTGCAACTATTGTGAAGGCTTCTACAAAATGATGAAAGGAAAGATCTGGGAAACTTTGATAAAAGATAGTACATAGGCTACAGAGGCACTGAAAACCAGTCCGCATCAGCATTATCTGAACAATTTTTTCCTACAGAAACATGTATTGGCATAAATAAGCAATGAAGTCTGATTATTGCTCACATTCAGCAAGCCATTAGATGACATTTATGTTGCCTTAAACTGGGAATATGACTGGGGACCAATAGCTTTCAAACTTTGATGCTATCTAGCTCATCTTATACCCCAGTTCCTGTTTTTGATTTGGTCCCAAGTTAAGCTTCAAAACGACTTCAAGCACTTTACCAGCCAAAAACACTAAAAGATTCACTTTCTTCCTTAATTAAATGACTTTGGAGTGAAATACTGCTTTTTTAAAAGCATGAATCAATTCTAAACAATATTTTATTATAGGAAATGAAACATACCAGGTGAAACTGCAGTGTGAATTTTAAATTAGCAAAATTAATMAAATTACAAATCTGACAGGACAGTAAAACTAATGTAACTAGTCTGTCAGAAAGTTCCACTGAGTCTTTTGCCCACTAGAAAATGTCATGCAAGACAGTTATCTTCCATTTGGAAGAAAAGCAACTCCATCATTTGGATACCATCTGCTACTTGTTACATCTCCTTGCACCCAAGGAGGTTACAGTAGTACATCTATAATGAGTCAATATTTAAAACTAGACGTGTACAAATGGCATAGGTTAATCTTTGCTTAAAAAATCTGCTAGCTCCAGGCAGATCTCTGTGTGGAGTAACTGAGAAATGAAGATTTACATGACGTGGATATAAACACCAACACCACCAAATGTGGAAATTACGATTTGAGAGTATATATCTAAATCTGAATTACTAAACCTAAGTGCTAGAGCCATATGTTCAATTGAAACATATTTGCAAAACAGCTTGGATAATATCTATTTTTAACAGCAAAAGTTCTGCTAATTAACTGAGCTTTCAGACAACCTTTTCACATTGACATAAATCTATAGACCAGCTTATGAGAAGAAAAGCTATGAGGAAAGGGAAAAATAACTGGTATCATAGAACATAACACAACTATGGATATTGCAGATGATAGTTTTGAATCTCTGACATGACATTTCTAATGACCTAAATAAACAACAGCTGAAAATCCTTATCAGAGAAATTAAACCAGAAGAAGAGAGCACAAGTTAATATTGCATTGGTGGTGAAGTCGTGAAGGAACGTAACTCTGTAGCACTATGTTTTTTCCTTATAGGCTTACCTTAGGTCCAAGTAGATTTAGAGGATCCCACATTCCAGGCACAATGCTGCTTATTCTTCATGAAAGGCTTCACATTACTGAGCTAATGTCACCAGAGGCTCTGTACTCAGAGACCTGACATTTTTATCAAGAACTGCCATGCATCTAGAAATCCACAGACATCCATAGCTCATGAGTAGTGTTACTATTTAAAATGTGCTGTCTGGAAAACATCTGGCTCACTAATCCTCTACCACAATTCACAGAGTACAATGTGTCTGACACTGTGCAGTCACTCTGCGTTCACAGTGTAGCAGCCCCAGAGTTTATTGTTCTGTGTGTTTGCTAAGATGATGTCTTCAGTTTGATGGTGTGAATATCCCTCTGTTTCTCCAACTTTGCTTATGGAAAAGCTTCACAAAGCAAGAGATACAGACATCTCTAGAGAAGCTTCTAACTGCTATCATCACAAAATAATAACAAACTCGTATAGTTTAAGAATCAAAACTTATCAAGGGTGATATGCTAGCATACATTTCTCTTATAATTTGGGATTTATTTTGTTTATATCAGTGCATTTCTACCATTGAGCATAAGACAGTAAAAAGCTCATATGTGTTGCTCTTCATATCATGAAGTTCTATATCAATGAATTCCTTACAACAAATTATCCTGCTATTCTTACAGCAGCTTGCATATGCATTACATTGTATACAAGTCATAAAATAGTTCTTGATTCAATGGTCTAGTGTCATGATATTCAGAACAGGRCATTTTCTGGAAGTTATGTTGCAGGACATTAAAATATGAGACACTTTTATGAGGTGACAGTACAGATCATTTGGATCTTTTTGCAAAATCTCTCCTGGCAAATGCTTCCTATCACATTGATTTCTGAGAAATGCTTTAGATGCTCCTGCTCTCATCATGGGTATTAATATATAGTAATTCAAAAAATACATCTATTTTGGGATTTTTTTTTTATCAATATTGACTCCTGACTATGCTAGAATGACTGAGACAGAAGACAGTTTCATTTCACCTTCTGCTGGGAAACTTACACATACTCTTTGAATTTCATATGTGTGTTTTTATGAAGGGAAAATCTTGAAATTCTAGAGCATTTCTAAGCTCAAAGCATAAACATGAAAGAAACATAAAGGTGTAGAAATCATATTTTTAAGAGCAGGGAGACAGAAGAAGAATGGCATAGGCATCATTTATGTATTTAAATTAATGTATTTAAACACTGTCACTCATTCTTATAAGCATCAAAAAGGAGTACAAATATGCAAGGTGAAAGGAAGACCTGTCAACAGATTTTCCTTATCATTTGTAAATAGGGAGTTCAGTCCAATCTGTGTCCTAAAATACTCTCCTTCAGTAGGCACTCTAACACTTGGTCATCATTAAAAATCTGCTGTCAGCATCACCCTGAAGGCTTTTGCCCTTCAACTTGTTGAAATAAAAAGTACAGTAGACAAAGCAGAGCCAGAAACATTGTGTTTGACAGGCTGGGGTGCATTGGATACATATATCTTTTAACAGTCAATATGGAAAAACTGWAAAGTTCTTACTGAATTCTCTTGCGTACAGGTCATTCACCAAGAACAGCTACTTTCAGTGTGAGAGAAAGGTGCTGCTAAGGAATTGAAAGGAATGTTTAGACAAAAAACAAAGAAGGAGCCACCAGAGACAATCTAATTCAACACCTTGCAGTACTAATGAATAGGTCCTTGTTTGACATCTTTTAGAGACTATACTGAGATTATACAACTTTCTCTACAACCTTATAATGATTACAACCTTACAATGATTAGAAAGTGTTTCCTAATGTTTAATTCAAATTCTTCTACACCAAAAGTTAATTTCCTCTCCTACTTACAACAGGCAAGTAAAAATAATAACTCATTCTCTTCTTATAATTTTTGACAACCACAATGCCATTATTATGATTTCCCCTTAATATCTCTTTTCCTTAGATGAAACAAAACTAGTTTGGATGTAATAGTTCTGATATTACTCTAATTACCACTATGGGTAATAATAAGTCTCTTTATCAAATCCTATCATTAGCAGTGGTGAGATTATTATTTTTGTCTCATTCACATTCCTTTTTATAATTTTTGGAAGATTGCGTTTTTGGTTTATAGTACCTTGCTCAGAAGAAAAAAGATTTTTTTTTTTTTTTTGTAATATGGAAAAAAAATCATCAGTTCTTCAGTAAAACATCCTCCTCACAAATAATGTAGATTTCTAATCTACATTATTTGTAGCTCTGATGAGACCTAAAATGTTAATAAAATTCCCTAAAATTAGTGACATTCAACATGAAGAAAATGTTCATTCTAGAGTCAAAGTCAAGATCTTCCAGGTAACAACAGCTTGAACTACTTCATCCTTCATTTATAAATAGCCCCATTCCAAAAGAAACCAAAAAATCTCTTACAAACTACATTTTTCAGGGCAATAAAAGTATTTGTTTTTTACTGATTATTTTATTTTCGCAAGTATGTCAACCCATTCTCCACTGCTGGGGTTAGACTTGACTTTTGAGGGACCTCTGTCATTTGTTGCTTACAAATATATCACGCTTTATCCTGCCAACACAAATTCATGCTAATTGGCAATTATCCATTGCCATTGTTTTTAGGATCGTTAACATCTAAAAAGCAATATGGGAGTTCAAATTCAGAGTGATTTAGAATTATCTTTCTGTAGGTCAACATTTTAAATTGCTTGTGTCTGTTGAGAATTGAAAATTTGGAAAATTTAATGGAGGAAATAAGCAGATCAACTTTTGAGGTTTCTGTTCACTATCTCACTAATGGGTTGAGATTTTTTGGGTGATCAGTAGAGCACCATTTCCTTGAATACTTCACAGGGAATAAAATATTCTCAAACCACTTTGAGGCCTGTAGATATTAACATACAGTGTCTGCTCCTGAAGTGCATGTAATTTACTGGCTGGAAAATTGACAGAAAGAAGATGGGGATATTTGCATTTTTAAACTGAATGATCTGAGTCCAGGATAACCTTTAGGTTATCCTGGCTTTCCATCATATTCCAATGGTTAGAGAGGCCTATGGTGAGGCTCTTGCTCTATTATTTCCTACTAAGGTTCATGGACTTATTTCTTCTTAAAAAATCAAGTGGAGCAGAAACAACGTCTTGTGTTCAACAGGTTAAATCAACATTAGTGAGATTCTTGGAAGTGGACAAGCTGGAAGCACAGTCTATTCATAAGCATTTTCTTAYACTATCTAAAGATAAGAGTTTGTAAGGAAGTCAGAGGTGACGGGAGGGGAAAAATATTGTGGCCAATATCTTAAGCAATGTTGGGACTCATGTTCCAGTATGCAAGAGGTAAAAACCACCAGAGATGGCAGGCAAATAAAGCCAGTTCCATGGCTCAGAGAAAATTTAGCTCCACTTTCTCAGTGGAGAATAGTAAGCAGTAAGATTGCATAGGCAAGAAAAATAGTGTGAGTCTGTTCATTTTTTTTAATACTAATTCTAATGGTATTTTATTTTTTTTAAAAAAAAAAGAGGGAAAGAATTATTTTAGATTAATCCATATGAATCATTCTACAATAAAAAGAATCTTATGATCCAGAAAAAAAAAAAAGTTGATATCTATGAATAATTTCACTTTGCCTTTTTAAATGAGATTTGTAATATCTGGTGGATTTTTGTATTTAATAGATACCACAAAAGCTCCTTCCATGACATGATAATGGGAAAAAAAAAAAAAGACATTTTCCTTCAAGGTTTATACCATCATTTACAGATTTTCCTATTTTCAGCTAGCACTTCCTATGATTTTAATCAGACATTGTAATTTAATCTTTTAAATCTATATAATGGCATTCAAAATCTTAGCAAACTTTGGGGACAAAATAGTACCCAGACTCCAGGGATAATGCGTCTACTTTGCATGTAGCCTTTAATATATGCTCTAACATGCCAGCTTCCTTACTATGACTTAGGCYGAAGAAATATTATATGTTGTCTAATAAACTAGGAAGGTGAAAGGATGATCTTTTCAAAGGTTCAGATGAATATTAGGGTCCAATTGCCTTTATATTTTTACTCCACAGTCCTGAAAAAGAATTCCTGTACTGATCAAATCAATTGGCTGACAGGCACATGTATTGTGCCCTTCAAATATAAGTTACTGGGTTTCACTCAAGAACTCTTGGGAGAAATTTTATGCCTCGTGTTACATGGGATATCAAACTAGATATCATTATGTTTTGGTGGTCTGTCCATAAAATTTATAGATCTGTGAATTTTATGGAGTGTAAGCTACAAGGATGTTTCAGAGTAATTAAAAGAAATATATGAATGAAAATAATGAAAAAAAAATCTTAAAGTAAATAAGATTTAGGGTTTTTTTCCCTGGAAAATATTGTTTTCTATTTTCTCCAGAAAAAAAATATCTGGGTGTGTTTACAATAAAGATATTCCTATCTTTTGTTGATGAAGCATCAGATCTTCCACCATTTGCATTCAGACTGCTAAGAAAATGGAAACATTTGAAAAACATGACGGAACAAAAGTCAAAAGGCAACTGAAATTAATCAATAATGTGATGACTGTCAGAAATTTAAAGAGTTTATTATTATCATGAAAGTTAATTATGACTGAAAGTTCTGTTAGGGTTTTCACTTTAGATTGAAAACAGAAAAATATTTAAAATTTAAGAGAAATTTGAACAAAATCATCTGRAAATGTGTTAAATAGTAAAATTTAGTATAGCAGTCTAGTTGGGCATCATTAAGTGTGCAAATACCACATGTGAGTGAATACATACGTGCTGGGAAAGACTGAGTTAACAACTAAGCAAAGGTAAATCTTTAAAACTAGAGGTCATAAATTGATAGTCTAGGAGAGATGATGTACAATCTATGCTAAACTTGGTAGCATAAAGATTTCAGTATGTACCATGTCAAATACAATTCAGAGTAATTCCAAATGGATTCAGAGCTTGTTTTATGGCCCAGCTTGACCGAGATGAAGCAAAATATCCCATCTCACTTGTACCATTGTGAAAGTACAGCCCATTCATAACAATTCTTTACATCATCTAAATTAGTAAAAGTAAAAGCTTSTTGCACTGAAAAAAAATAAGGCAACCAAAATACAAAAACAGTACCAAAATAAATAAAAAAGTGTTGAACTTATGCATTCAAAATAAACTTGTATGTATTGCAGGTGTTTACTAGAGCGTAACTAAGCTGCTTATGGCAGTTGATTGAATGACAGCAGACAGAAGATTCCTGTAAACATATGAAGGGACTTGATGCAAGATGTTATTTTAGAAACAAATACCTCCAAATAGTCTGGATAAACCAGCCAATAAAATATCACGTAAAGGGAAAGGAAGAGGATTGGAATATACTGAGCAGTTTCTTTCAAAAAATATAGTATAGGAAATAATATTTTCAATTAATCATGTTTTCTAAAATTCATTATTGTATTAGTTAACATCAGCAAACTTCAAGAAATAAACTTTACTGGATGCAGATGACAACAAATCAGTTAGAGCTCATCCACCACCTGCGTAAATTCAATGAGAATAACTCCTGAAAGTATTAGTAAAATAGCAGCGATATTTCTATGTATTAAGTAAGTTCTGCAAGAGATTCTTCACAAATACCCTTTCTCTTTCCAAAGTCAATGTAACTGCTAAAAAAAGTGACATTCTGCTCACTATAAATAAAAGTAGTGTGATTAGTACACTCTCTTTTTCTGTAGAGTGATAATGGTACTTGATCACAGTCACAGGAGTTGATATAAATTCCCTCTGTGCAGCAGCTGAAGTATTGCTCACATCAGGGGGTCTGTCTTGAGTGTCTGGTCTAAAATACAGACATGCCTGCTCTTGTTTTCAATTAATTGACAAAACTAAAGGAGAAAAAAAAAGAGAGCAGCCCCTACCTAAATCAGTCATTGCAGCTGTYTTATTGGCTTCAGAGCATAATGGGAATATAAATACCCTGTGTTGTTCCCCTTGTAAGATCAAAAGGGCCCTTCATAATGGAGACTGTATCGACAGAACTTGCCAGGCTCAAAGGACACAAAAGTTAGCCCCACTCAGAGAAACCATTGGTTACCTACTTAGATAATCAAGTGAGCACCATTAAAATATTTTTATATTCACGTTAGAARTTGGCATCACAGGGGATTTTTTCCAGTTCATTTGTTTGACTATTTCTTTGCAAATCCTGGAACTAAACCACCAGAGTTTCCTGGAGTAACTGAATGCCTGCCAGTCACATATTATTCCCCTGTAGGCATATTCTTCCAACTATATTAGAACAAATGCTTCCAGTTTGTCAGATATTTCATAGATCAGAAGAACTTAATCTATGTTACCACTGTATAAAATAGAATGTTAGATGATCCAGTGAGAAACTCCCTAAATTATTCTATAGTCACTTATTTCTTAACAGGGTAAAATATCAGAAAACAGAACAGAGTGGTGGTATTTGGAGATGTAATCAGGAGATGCCACCTGATTAAAAATAATAAGCAATTGATATTTGTCTTCTTCAGAGTGGATTTCRCTTCATCAGAGTGGAAGACAAGATAGTCTTGTGAACTCATCAGAAGCAATTCTTAGAATCCACAAGTACTACAGAAAAGCTGAGACTGCTTTTTATTCATAACAAGAGTGCCAAAAATGAACAAGTTCTTCTTCCCTTTTTCCTTCCTTGTTCATATTTCAGAAAACCTAAAGGAAAGCTGCTTCTCTGTTCCCCAGTCATATTTCTTTGAAAGTACACACATTTATGCAAATATAAATTTGCACATACAAGAGCAAGCAAGTGATTTTAACACATACTCAAGGCAATGGATGGCCAATGATACACTTTGCTCTTACGGCCATGTGCTCTCATTTTTAAAACTGTTCTCACCATTTTTATGTGCTTCTTTCAGGTAAAATTCTCCTTTGTTCCATTCAAGTCAAYGGATCCTATGAAGCTGTGAAAAAAAACACTTTGCTAATTCTATATGTAAAACCAGAGAAGAAGCATAAGCTTTAATAATTTTGTAAAGCATATTTTTGATGTCAAAGGTTAAAGAAAACACCATCAATTAATTAGAGAAATAGACTTAACTAAGGAGTTCTGAGGCCTCAGTACAAAAACAGCCTGGAACTGCTCTAAGTCAAAATGTCTAAGACTGTTTGGGAGAAGAATTYTTCAGGAAAAGATTCCACATCTAAATGGATGAATAATCACCTCAGAAATCTGCTAAGAATAAAGTAGAGAGACTGCAAGAGTTGAAAAACTGAAACAAATGATTGGCAGAATAGTTATCAAAGGTTCACTGTAAAATACACAGTGCACTACACAACACTGCATGACATTCTGAAAAAGGTCTATTCTGGATTGAAGCTAGATGATATTTTCAAGAATTGCATGAATGATAAAATAAAGCATATTTCTTTCTTACATCTCTTATTGCCTCCAACCTGGGTGGAACTGCAAACACATTCACTTGCAGTTCAAATGATCTGGACAAGTTCAGGAGAAGTTTGAAGACCACATAAGGACAGTATAAGATTGTCTTGTTCAACAGGAATAAATGCAAA
Source organism: Nothoprocta perdicaria (assembly GCF_003342845.1). NCBI lineage: Eukaryota > Metazoa > Chordata > Aves > Tinamiformes > Tinamidae > Nothoprocta > Nothoprocta perdicaria. The sequence continues at coordinate 4,736,823 of NW_020455688.1, read as the reverse complement.
TTACTGAATATACGGTAGAAGTAATTAGCTACAAAGACAAAGGAAGTAAATAACTGATTAGGTAGATGCCCTGCAATGTTAAATGTCTTAGAGTGGGCTATAAACTTAACCCAAGTCAATCAAGAATTGTTGAAAAAAGTCAAATTCCATCCTAGGACCAACAAGCAGAAACATAGCTTCTAAAATACTTGAAGCAACACCCAGAAGGCCTCAGCTGATGGCCATTCTTGGAGTCAAGAGTGGTGGGAATCATTCAGACAACATCCAAAGGAAAATAACAAGACTAATCTGTTGAACCAGCTCACCGAGAAAAAGAAAGGAGACTCGCTGGCCAGAGGAAGAGACAGCTGAGGAGGGCCTCAGTAAACATTCAAAATTACAAAAGGTTACTACCAAGAGGAAGGAAACAAAGTTTCATGTAATTGATTAAAAAAGCAAGTAGTAATAAGTTAAGCTTAAAGAAAAAAAAGAAAACATTCAAATTAAACAGCAGATAATACTTTGATAAAAATGATAGTGAAATGAGGGTATTTCAATGAAAAGGTATTTCATATGCATTGAAAATGCATATTGAAAAAGTCATTGAACGAAGAAGGAGCAGAATAGTAATGGGAATGTTTTTCACCTAATGCGGACGTTAAAAGGTTTAAAATTTTCAGAGGATGGGGAAATACTCACTGCATAGGAAATAATATAATCTAGGCAAAATTCATAGTGAAATAGGAAATATTCTTGAGAAAGTTGAAGGACCAGAAGTACAGCTTTATGTATAACAAAAATAGAGAGCATAAGTCACAGGAGAAAAAGATATTAATAGCTACAAAATCACATTCTGATCTTAACAAATTTTCAGATAAAAAAAATTTGAAAACATGGAAATAAATCAAAAATGGAATAAACATAAACTGAGTTAACCAAAAAACAGATTTTCCAAGTCTTGCCTGATATCTAATTAGATTTTTTATAGAAAAAAAATGTATATATAGTAGATATTTTTTCTATCTGATCTTTAAATATGATACTTTATGGAAAACAGTAAAGATTGATGGTGTGGGAAGTTAAAAAAACTGATATGAAAAGCAATGATTTATGCAAAACAACACCTGGTCATGCTTGAGAAGGAAATACTAGTATGGGCAGAGTTTCTCTGAGAGTCTCTCAGGGTTCCTAAAGGAGCATTCTTTACTGTTTATCTTTTTAATGTACTTTATCATATCCTGAGCACAACAGGCAATGGTATACTGGTGAAATGGGACATGGTCAGTAGAAAGACTGTAATATTGTTGGGAAAGAGCCTTGASTCCCAAATATCAGAAATGAGATGAAATTAAAGGGTATAAGCAATGCATTTAGTGAAAGCAAACACAATTTTCTGATGCATATTAGGACAGAATGAGTTAAATCAGACAAATACCTAACAAAAACGCTTTTTCACCCTTGTCCCTTTTTTTTTCTTTTTTTTTTTTTTTTTTTTTTTTTTCTGTTTTTTCCCCTCCAGACAAGGACTCTGGGCCCCTTTAGTCATAAACTACATTCAATATCAGAATGTCACTCTTTTCAGGAAGTCTAGTAAAATGCCTCACACTGGCACATCACTGGCCAAAGAGCTGGAGAAACACAGCTGAGAAGCAACTCAGGCTCTCAGGACACAGTGCTGGCCCCTCGTGTAGACAAGATACCTGCTTGGGCATGGTATCACACACCCGCTACTTAGCTAGTGAGGGTTCTTCTACACCCTCACCATGCCTTAATGTTTCTCGTGTGCAACTGTTCTCCTCAGATCTTTGGAAAGCCTTAGATCTTTGGAATGTCTGCAGTCACCTGCTTTTGCTTTTTCCTCTTTCCAGTTATTCAAGCATGTTGGTTTTATTGCCGCCAATATGTTTGCCAGATCTATGTAGTCATCTGCACACCCTCACTTCTCCATTCTTAGGATCTCTAACATATGACATGGATACTCAGCTGTGGGTTATCAGGCTCTTCTTTACAGTGAGGAGAATAAACTCAGTCCAGCTGATCTTGAGAACAGTGCTACCTTGCACCTTGCAGAAATGRTTGATCTCTGATGTCACTGGACACAGTGTAAGGTGTCATCTGAACACTACATATAGTTCTCCTTGCCCCTATTTAAAAAAAAAAAAAAAAAAAAAGAGGTGCAGGGACAGGTTATTAAACTGATCTGTTATTTATGATGATAATGTGTATAACTGGATCAGGAGTGTACTTTCGTAGTTAACCTGATCATCTTCACATGCTCTGCTCTGGTCACAAACAAGCACATTTTCAAGCAAAAGTAGGAAGACCCAACCAGTGGCTTTTCAGACCATGGGACCAAAGCAGCAGTTGCAAGAGGCAATGCCAGAGCAATAGAGCAGTCTGGCATTCMCTGCTATCTTATGGGGGCATTACTGAGCTGCAGTGCCCCACTTTTCACCTGCTATATTGCTAATAAAGGGTCATGAAGGGTCATGAACTGCAGTCAGGTGCTCTCCATGTGCATAATTCCTTGTGGAGCTGGGTGTACATCCATCTGTGGGGCATCTCCTCCGAGTTATATTACCTCTTAGTGAGGAAATGCCAGGGTTGCTAAAAGACGACTGAGCTAACTGAACAGGATGCGAGAAACCACTGGACACCAGAAAAGTGCTAGGCATAAGAAATAACATGGTGAAAACCTGAAAAAAGTAGCAGATGGCAACATGAGCAATGGTCAGATCTCAGAGAAGGGTAAGAGGGAGATATGTGAAAAATGGCCAGCCTCCATGGACAGTGGGCCATATAGGGGACTATTAGGCAGTACTCTTGCAAGAGCAGTGGCACCCAGAAAAACATCTCTCTAATGCTACGTAAGGTCAAGATTTCCACCCTCTGTCCTTTTCAGATAACCTGCCCCTAATTGCTTTTRACAAATGAACCCAATTCTGCTATATCTATATTCATATTCGGTATTTGTGAAACAGTTGCTGAGATAAAGAGAAAAAAAATGATGATGGGAAAAAGAATATGAAGGATTATGAATTATGAGGGTGGAGGGATGGAGCTATCCCAAATGAGCAGATTGGAGCAGGGCAGTAAAACCATTGCTTGTACCCATCTACCTGGCTTCTATGGTCAGAAGCGACCTGGGATGTCTTTCCTAGTGTGAGTGAGGGGACCCTAGGAGCTCACTTCCTAATAAGATAGGGCAAAAAAAATCTAAATAACAGAGGAAGGACATTTGGAAGCTGCTTCCCAACAGAAGAAGAGACAACATTATTAAACTTGCAAAACTTCACTGCTATCCTTTCAAAATTCCAGGTGCAATCTGTCCATATGTTCTGGCGTAACATCAGCACATGAACACTAGAAAAGGGAAAAGCTGACCCAGGGCGAATGAGTGGCAGGGGGAACTGAGGGTAAAGCAAAGAAAATTGCTTTCACTCCCCACAGGATCCAAACAGTCCTGAAGCAATGCAAACTGATGTTGTCCTACCCTTAAGTGATCTAAAGCAATCCCACACCAAGCCCTTCTTCCTACCCTTGACCAAAGTTTGAAACCAATACAACCTTGCAAGGCACAACTGCACACAAATGAGCAAGATATTTCACTAGCAGTTCAGTAATTCAAGTAATTAAAGACTTGTGTCCTCAGAAAAGAGCTGTGAGATAACTTAATCAAATCCAGAAAGAGTATATTATGGGCAAACCCATCCTTATGTATGTTATAGAGTAGCTATAGGAACAGATAATATATTTTTGCTGTTTTTTCTGAACATGACATGAACTGCCTTTCTCTGTGATTGTCTGATGATTTACAGAAAAAATGAAGAATGAAGTTAAGCAGAAAGAGGAAGCAGTGTTACTAATACATTTCCTTGCTGTTTCAAAGAACCTGATAAGGAGAACTCATGTCAGGACAAGATCCTAAATCCAAATTGATCCTGTTCTCACCAAATGGATTTCACTGAAATACAATTCAAACAAACTCCCATATAAGAAATGAAACTCAGATTCTGATGTGCTTATATCAATTCTTTTGATTTATGTATGTTTTCCAACATAGGACCCCTCAAAATTACCAGAAAATCTGCAATAACATTTACATTTTAAATGTCTAAATTTTAGTCATTGAAGATTTTTTATTTATTTATGGAGCTGTCTGTTCAAGACAAAACCTAGCTCAAAACTCCAGCAACTAAAACTCTTGGGCACAGGGGAATTCTGTTGTTGCTTACTTTATCATTTAATTATTTCTAGATTAAAAAAATCATGAATGGCAATAATGGGAATAGAATAGAATAGAATAGAATAGAATAGAATAGAATAGAATAGAATAGAATAGAATAGAATAGAATGGAATGGAATGGAATGGAATGGAATGGAATGGAATGGAATAGGAATAACCTTGTCAAAATATTCAGGTTGCATAAACGAACCCAACTGGGAACTTAATTGAAAAGATTTCCTTTTCAAGGCAGGGGGAATTCTTCCTGTATAGAAAGCCTTATATTTTTAATAGCTAGAGAAGGAACACACATTTCTAAAATAAAAGAGCAGCAGTGATTGAAAGGTCTCTCGTTTTGTGAATCATCCTTATTTTTAAGGATGAATCAATTATATATTGAAAAAAAAATCCTACTTTCTGAAATTCTGCCCTAATTTGCTTTCAATCTAAAGAGCAGTGTTTTGAGACCCTTAGACCAAACTGGCTGAGCTAACTATAAGCACTTGGTATATATAGGCACCCCTTGCTGCTGTAATTTAGTAGAATGATCTCAACAACGAGGAAACAAACTTAAAATAGTTTATATCAAAATATCTCTTACTGAATATAATAAAAAGGATATGAACAACTTTAAAAGTTAGGAATTTTCAAACAACCTGCAAATGTCCAGTGACATTTTGCATGAGTACATCTTTCTTCTTGCACAGTAGTCTCTCCACTCACTATAATTTTCAGATGAATATTACCACTGACATAAATAACATTTCCAAAATGTTCTACACACATTACAAAGTGAAATGATAAAGCAGAAGGACCCCACTCAAGAATTAGGAAACTGGAGTAGATTAGAGAAGACAGCTAATGATAGGGGAAAGGAAAAAGAGAGTGGAAAAGCAGAGCCAGTAAGTAATTCTGCCTTTAAACCCAAGAGCTGTGATTTATAGTAGCTACTAGACATTTTCTTTCCTTCTGAATTTGACAGTTGCATATGATTTGTTTTATCAGTAGCTAGAAGATCTTGGAGTAATTTGCATCTGATTAGTGAAGTGAATATCAAGCCACTGGCAATGACTAAAGAGGTGAATGGCACAGTCTRTACACCTAGTAGAGCATAAGAACAGCAAACAGTAGTTTATGTATGGTAGGATCAGCAAGATGAATCCTGAGTAGATGAAGRTCTCAATACAGAAAGAGGAGGAAGCAGCAGTCATAGACATTTCCATGGTATCAGTAAYAGAGTTCTCAGCAGGCTCAGGGAGGCTTCAACACAAATTTGACAACACTGAAACAGAACTCCCAGCAATGTTCCCCAATCAGAGAGAGGTTCCTGGCTCAGGTAAGGGYGTCTCAATGCAGTTGCCTTTCCAGCAACTGTTAATGCTGCTCAGTTGCTCAGTGAGTGCAGACTAACACAAGAGCCTGCAGCCATGCATTTGTCACCAGAGTTGTTTCACAAGTCTAAACGCCAAAGCAGGGCTCACAACCAGAGCCTCTAAACTTAGGCAACATCATTTATCAGACAAAACAAAGCCTCACAGTTGCTCATGCAGGAAATTGAAAATCTCTCTTTAGTCTCAGCAGTTTAGTGGATATAGGTGACTGGTTTCTGGTAGCTGTACATGGAGAACTCCTCTCCAGCTTTTGTGTCTCAATGTACATTCAAATCTGATAATTTAAGGGAAAACTACAACCTCTCTTAAACACAGARGACCTATTTTTTATCACTGGGATTATTCTGTTCAGAGTTAATTCATTGTATTTCAGCTCTGTTTTCATTTTAACTGCAGGAAGAATTGGACTTCAGTAAAACACAATGTAGATAGAAAATGGGATAAAATCTCACTGCAGTGCTTCTCTCCCCTGCAGAATTACAGGCTCAGTAAAAGATGTATCCTGGCAAGGAAAAGGAGCCTGCAATAAACACAGATTCATAAATTTGAAAGCCAAAAAATTATGACCATTTATGCTTTCCTGCATAGTTCAGGTTACAGAATTTCCCACAAATGATTCGAGTGTCAAGTCCAATAATTTAGAGCTGAGCTTGAGTACACAGCTTAAAAATGACCGGACTTTTTCCATAATGACAATGTGGTGTAGCCCAGTATGTGGCTGTGGTGCTATACAACAGCTTCCATGCTAGAGAAAACATTGAAACATTAAAACCACCTCACAATTTTTAATATCCTGTTTTTGAACATTTTGCATCATTGCAGAATGCATATCTATTGCATTGCCTGTCTTATTTAGATATTCAGTTAGACTGAACTTGGTTTTCAGAAGCAAAGATACTCATTGACAATTTGTCTGAATATCAGCTGTGACAAATAGGAGACTGAACACATAGCTGACACAGCACACATGCACTTCTGATACGAGGGTAATTTGGTAGCAGTGTACTAGATCCAGTCTGCCACTCTGGCCCCTGACCCAAGTCAGTTGTTTTTACAATGTAGTTAGTCCTTACTTGTCATCACTGCACATCTAGGTACAAAAATGTTTTATTGCACAGGGTGAATCTCAGGTAGTTTTTTTTGTGATGTTCAATAAATATGTATTGAGCTGTGTCAGTGCAGCACGGTCTCCAAGAAACTTGTTACTTGGTACAAGGTGCTTGCAGTCATTTAGCTAACACCTCTTGAGAACAGATCTGCCCTACTAGAGGTTGCAAAGGAGATGGTCATCTTAATGCCATCTCAAGTGAACAAGTAGCTATAAAGTAGATATAAAATGTGTTTAATTTATTGCAGTCAAGGAAACTGCAATAAAATCCATGGTAACCAGAGAGAGCAGTGCTAGCTTTCAAAAAATTTGCTAGGAARTGCTACTCAGCAAAGGCTTATTGCCCAGCCTCTATGGCCAGGGTATTTTGCATCCGAGCAAGCTGTTTCTGTATCATCATTGCATTCATCTGCCTTGATAGCTCCTCCCCTGGAAGAAAGGTCAATGTTCCCCTGGGGAGGTCCTCCTCGCAGCCTGTGAGAGATTGCCTTAGAGTCATACCCTTTTGTCAGCTGACCTTTAAATACAATAATGTCAGTTTGTTAACAAAAAAGTTTCATTTGTTAGTCTTTGGTATTAGTTTGACRTGACTTGCCATTTAAAACATTTATCTGATTTTTCCCTACCTTCTGATCTCATGATAATGCTATAGTGTTAATCTTTGAGGTCACATGTCATCCAGACAACGTCTTTAGCTGAAATTTGGGCTGARTATAAATAGTTTTCTCTGTCATTCAACTAATTGTAATGGAAGTTCATAAATAGGTTCAAAGAAATATAAGAAATTTTCGACAATCATTTATACTGGAGGGTCTTGGAACACTCTTCGGTTTCCTTCTGTCCCTGTTGGGCAATCTTGATAAACTCTGAAAACTTTTGATGGATTTTAAGGGACTCATTAATCAGTTTTCTGTTCTATAAAAGGAATTTAATACTCATCCTGTCTGTACTAAAGGGGCAGATATCAAGCATTTAAATAAAGGTAATGAGAGTGCAAAAATGTTTTCCAGATGAGGATTTGGCTCAATATTTGTAGACTGATGAGAATACATTGAGTGAATGTGAATCATCCAACACTGCAGCAAAAATKTAGATGCTGTTTCCTGAACTCCTAGACCTCTCCTGGTAGTGCCGATATTCAGAATTACAGACATGATATTAGTCCTTTTGGTGAGCACATACTACTCAGCAGCAGGAGGTAAAGAATTTCATGTTGAACTATTTGGGAACTGTAGGAGTTTTTGTGTTTTTAGGGCTTAATAAGGTAGAGAGCTTAGCGAAAGTAGATGATATAGTATCGTATAGGGCATAGAGCTCAGGGCTCGGAAGATCTCGCGATGTCACGGGAGTTAGGAGCATAATTAATTTATGCAGTTTACTGATAACCCTATGCCATACAAGGCGAAAAGTAGCCCGATTGGGCAGTAGGTGAGTCTCCGCATTCAGCTGGAGTATATAGGCAGACTGAACTGCGCAATAAATGCCATTTTGCCGCATCCCCCATAGTGGTATCTGTGCTCTAGGGCCCTGGGATGAGGACAACCCCAGGTCAGTCCAGCTAGAGAACAAGGCGTGCCGACCCCCGTTGGCAACAGGGAACATAATTTCCCTTGTCATGCTCTCACACAAAGTTAACAGATCAAGTTCTTAAGGATTCCTGAGAATCTTCTTCTGGTAGTTTACAGATTGAAAGTAACTGGCTAGATAGGTATTTTCCCCATAAACGGACTTTGTGAAACATTCTGCATAGCCCTGTTCCCTCGACTGCTCACACAGACATCCTATCAAAATGCACAGGATACTTTCCTCCTACCCAATAGGTCTCCTTCAAAAGGAAAATGGGGAAAATGTGGGTGCAAGTTACCACTACATGAGGACCAGGATTACAGGATATAGCACAGAGCACACTGTGCACCAGCACAGAAACATCCTCTAAGAAAAGAAGAAACAACCAGGCCATCCAGGCTGACTGACCTCTGTCACTGTAAACTCAACTTTGCCCAGATGCCTTCCTTGTGCAGCTTGCAAAATCCCTTCACTCCAAGTCGAGAGAACAGGGGGAGAGGCAAAGACCAATGTGCCATTAGAAATTGAGCCTTGCTCTACCACAGGACACTGATTAGATGAAATGTGAATGACTAATCCTAGATTTTGCCCTTACTTGACACTTGAAAATGATAAGAAAAAAAAATCCAAAACAATCTCTCCAATCTGAGGGAAAATTGTTCCTGCAAACTCTGATAATCATCTCCATCATGAATATGTGATTGCTTGCATTAGCTCTGATCTAAGAATGTGGTTTTTCTGTAGCTCCGTGGATCTCCATGGAGCCAAACTGATGTTCTGCCTCCAGCTGTGCCCAATAAGCAGTGCTTCAGAGAGAGATGCACACGCTCACACACACATAAATCCCGTATTATTTTCCTACCTCAGCTTGATAAATCTCAATATAATTCTAAGATTCATACTACCCCTTTTAGTGACAGCTCTACAGATATCTCATGTGAAGGTAATTATCCGTGATGACCCTGAAGTCCTTCTTGGAGCCTAATGTACCTATCATGCTCATTACCATAATAACTGAATCTCCATAGTATCAAGGCATCTGAGTAATTCATGTCAAAAACAAAAAAAAAAAAAAAAAAAAAAAAAAAAAAAGGAAGTAGAAAATAACAATTTAGGAACAAAAACTTAAGATTTTTAAATTCTATGAGCAGATTAGGAGATCAAAAGGGAAAAGTAAATTTTCAGTAAAAAAAGAAGTATTATTTCCGACAGTATGACATTAGAAATACTAGTGCAGAAATCACTTTTCAAGATGTAGCACAAAATTATATTACAAAAACTGACAGAAAATCTTTTTTACTAAGAACAAAAAAATTGAACGGAAGCAAATTGCAATAGGAGACTAATGCCTCTGTCATATACACTGCCTAAATTAGGAGTAATTTCACTGAAAACAATGCAGTTACATGTGTGTGGAAGTGTTATAAAAGCAGAATAAAGCTCCAAAGTAAGGGAAATTCAGCTGGGTTAATATTGCTGTGTTGTTGTCAACTGTCAGATAAAAATAATGCACATTACACTGCATGGTTTCTGTTGTTATAGATTTGTTATGCTCTTAAAGATCTTTCCCTGTTTATTTGTTTCTTGCTAGCTAGTTATTGAGTACCATCTTATAACAAATGACACATGCTTCCTCACATGCATATCTTCACAAGATTAAATTATCAATTGTGCATTTTCTAGTCAAGTTGCCTACTTTCAGTTGGCAACAACATGGTTGGAATGGCCATGCCTATGACACAGAACTATCTCAACTCACTTTCCATGTCTACATCCAAGACAGTTGAACTAACCTCTTCTTATAGCCAATTATAGGCATGTCTGCCCAATCTACATTAAGGCAGAAATGGTACCTACTTTAACAGCAGGTGAATCATGATGTAAAGCTGCCTTTTCCTCTTTATTGGCTGCAAAGCGAGCCAAAAGCAACGAGATCAAAGATAGCCTTTACAGTAGACAGCTACACAGAGTCAGCTAAATACCACTCCCACAGTTCATAATTTTGACAGCTTACACACAAGTTTTAAACCCAATTTGTTCAGTGCAACGGTATTTTTAGAGTTATTTGGCAACTAATACACTCTCTACAAAATGAGTCTTCCTTCATAAAACTTCCCTGCCAACATCCATGCAGGGAAGTCTGTGTCACTGCATCTGACTATCTCTTGCTTAGACAGGGCTTTGCCACTTACCAAAGGACGACAGTCCAGAACTGTATAGCTGCTAATTACCCATTATCCTCTGTGGTCTTCCCTATAGGAAGGCATTTTAATGAAGAGAGGGAAAGTAAAGAAGTTATCATGAATAAATCCATTCTACGTTCAGACACTTCTTGTTACAGCTGTCAAGTTATTCCAGGAAGCACATGTGCTCTGTGGGATGGGTCATCACATATTGCTTAATTTTCATGCAGTAAAGCACTGTCTGTTCTCTTTCACCTTGTGCTCTTTCTTCTAACAGCCACTGCAGGCAGCCAACTACATGATGAGCTAAGGACACRGTAGCACAGAGGCAGGTAGTGGCAGACCCCTCCTTTCCCTCTTTCCAAGCCAGTCCCATGCAAACTAGCTGTGATGTGCAAACCGTCTCATCCAACAAGGACATGAACGCTAAGCCACCTCAAGCCTTTTATGCTCATTCCCATTGAATACAATACATCATAATGATAACATGTCTAAATAAAATTGATAACTATTATGGGGTAATAGTTGTTGTTAGGAGTTGTCACAGGACTAGAAATAAATAAATCTAAAGTGAAGCACTTTGCTGGCAACCAAAAAAAAACCACAAAAAAAGCAAATAATAAAAAAAAAAGCTTTATATCTCAGATACTCTAGAATTTGAAGCAGAAAACTCTAGGAAACTGGCCATTAGGGAAGCTCATCTGCAGAAAGCAGAGCTGATGCATTTGCACCTGTGACTGCAAGGACAGCTTGTGACACAATCCTTGAATGCTCAGTGAAGGAGGGTACTGCATCTGCTCCTATTACAGATTCTTGCTCATTCAGGTTTCCAAATTAAAAAAAAAAAACTTGTATATTTAATTTCTGCTATGTCAAGTAATTGGAATTTTGTATGTCCTTCACTATTCATGGCATCCTTCAGTACTTCACAGCAAAGCTCCAATTAACATATGTTGTGTTGCCTAGAAGTCTTTATCTGATCTCACACATCCAAATTTATGTCAACACATGACGCCCCAAAAGGAAACTATTCCCTCAAAAGGAAAGACTAGAGTGCTTCCAAGCACTGAGAACAATGGTTTGTTTTACTATCAGTAAGGCACTTCTAGAGCACCTGATTAGAATAGCTTTTTAACTACTGCAATTAACAAGTTATTGCGATCTGTTTTTTCTCTCTGGAGGAAGTAAAGAGCACTCAGGCATTTTTCTTTTGTTATTGGCTTTAAGTATCGAGTGCTAAGACTACTGCAAAAATGAAAAGAACCACTCATGGCACTAAGCAAGTGTAAAAAWATTGCTGAAGAAAAGGAAAATTAGAGAAAACTAGAACTAACGAAAGTTATGGCATTACAGAGGCTTGCTTAAGGTGAGAGACAGTTCCCACTTCCAGGATGGTTGGTATGTACAGAATCTACTTCTCCACAACTCCCTCAGCAACACCACCTGCCCTCCCAGCACACACTAATGAAAGTAAATGAAGAGTGGAGTGGGATGGTGACACCATGGCAAGACTTTTGTGGCGCCCTGCACGGGTGGTAACTGRTGGTGCYTGCAGCTGATGAGTGAATGGAGGATGGAGCAGAGCGGAGACACCGTGGCCACACTCTGTTGTACTCCCTGCAGAGGTGGCAACCTGGTCATACCAGGCAGCTGATAAGCCACACAGTACGATAAGGTGTCTGGTGCTGGGCCAACAGTGGTGGCAGATCAGTCCCTTCCAATGKACTCTGCTCAAACATCATCGTGTCAGGTGCATACTGCAGCTGATTCGCACATGCAGTTCTCCCTGAAATACATTTATTTCTCCTATACTGTATATTAAAAAAAAAAAAGACAAATTTTTCCCTGCATACCCATGCAGATTTAACTACCAAACTTGGTACTTACTGTTCCATAACTTTTTTACCACAATACATACAATAGAATAAAAAGAAAAAACACAATCTTGCCAATCTTGTTGAGATTGCTTTCAGTTTCTCTATTTGCAAGATACAAACCATGGAATCTGAATGCAGGTAGACCATACACACCCTCATATTCACATTTTGTAAGGATTACCAGATATCATTGATGTTATTGCTTTTTTGTACCATTTTAAATACAGTAGATCTATGTTGCCATTTAAGGACAGCTGAATTTCACTTTTAATGATTTTAAGATGATTCTTACATAGCAGATTAACATTATTCTATCCATTCTTAAACAGTTGTATAAAACTGCACAGTTGTTTGCAAATCATCCAGTGTAGAACAAAATCATATGCAATAATAAAATTCATGAGATGCCAGCACATAGAATGCCAGTATTTTCAAGGTGTTTCAATCAAGACTTAAATATTCCTTCTTATTTGAAACAATACAAAAGAGGTCACTGCTTTCTCCATACATGCTATAAATATAATCTGAATTGATTCTTAYGTTAAAAAAATGTTCCTTAGCGTTCTGCATATCTGTTCACATTTCACACTAACTTACACTCCAAAATCAAAATTTGCCAATGAAAATTGAGATCTGAATGACAAGCAAGACATTTTGATGAAAAAATTTAAATCTCCATTATTTCAGGAGAATCATTGAGGCTCGTGATTTGTTGGTTCTTATTAAAATTTTCCAGAGGAAGAGGCACGCTGCTGCATTTCAGTCCTCGCCTTGTCCCTTTAGTCTGCAGTTCTGCAGTGCTGCAGTTCGTTCCACTGATATGAGCTGACAGAGATATTGTTTTATACCTTCAAGAGCTGTTGCAGATTCAGTATTAAACAACACCGCCTTGTGCCTTTGGTAGTGTTTTGTTATCATTYCTGTGCATAGTCTTAGGAAGAATTGTCTGCAGGTGAAAAAATTTCAAAATATCCTTCATACCAGCTTAGCTGTTACAAACTGAGAGAAGAAATTGAGAGAAGCATTGCAGTAGTTGGTGTTTAATGTCATTCCCAGAAAATGATGTACGAGATAACCTCATTCCATTTTCTGCACACAGATTGCATAGAACATTTTTTTAAATATTTAATTCATATATTATCTTATGGAGAATATATATAGAAAATGGCACATATATGACACTTATTTTACATAAAGTAATAAGGATTTACATGAGATAAGAAGTGTTTTGTTACTTAAAGAGGATATATGTTAATTAAGTGGCTCAYGCTTTAGATCTATCAGAGGCAATGGGATATCATAAACAGTGATAAATGATACAGAGTGAAGACTACACCAGACAGGTAAGCGGAAGAGCAGGATTATACACTGAAGCAAGTTTATGACCAAACGTATTGAAAAATTAACCACTTCAGCAAATATAAGGGAGAGCATTAGTGCATTGATGATATCTGATTATAAAATATCAACATGGCTTTTTCCAAGAGAAGCTCTACTTTACAAACATCTTAGAGGGCTTTCAAAGGGTCAGGAAGTATGTGGATAATGACAATCTGATTGATTTAATTTACCTAGATTTCCAAAAATCTTTTAGGGAAATTAAGAACCAAGTGAAAA
>NW_020455688.1:4700155-4722792 GCF_003342845.1 Nothoprocta perdicaria | reverse complement strand
AGAGAGAGAGAGAGAGAGAGAGAAATACAGCAAACAAATCGGACCAAATAAGTAGTTCTCACAGATCAGGAAGGTCAGTAGTGAAATTCTCCATAGATTTGTGCTAGGATCTGTGCCGTTTAATACATTCATAAATGACCTAGAAAAGAAAGTCATAAGTGATAAGGTTTGCTGACAGCACAAAATTATTTAAGGCAGTAAAGAAGAGAGCCAACAGAGAAGAACTGCAGAAGAACTGACAAGACTGATTAGGCAATAAAATGGCAAATTAAATTCAGTGTAGATAAATGTAAAGTGATACACAGGTGGGAAAATGGTTCTAGCTTGGGACAGACTGGTAGATTTTGAACCAACTGTTATATCTCTGGAGTGAGAATGCTCAGGTAGCTAGATCTACATCAGGTAGCTAGTTCTATGATAACCTATTGATGGTTACCATCATCATTAATTACTGATGACAGCCAGTTCTATGAAAACAAGAGCTTCATGCTTGGCAGGAGAAAAAACACAGAAACGGAGAGAAAGGAAAGGGGAAAGGGAAAGGGAAAGGGAAAGGGAAAGGGAAAGGGAAAGGGAAAGGGAAGGGGAAGGAAGGAAGGAAGGAAGGAAGGAAGGAAGGAAGGAAGGAAGGAAGGAAGGAAGGAAGGAAGGAAGGAAGGAAGGAAATGGAATGCAAATGTTGGGAGTTTATTTGAAAAGGAATGGAGAGAAAAAATGGAAAATACCTCTTTGCCACTGAATAAATTCACAGGTCACTCGTGCTTTGATTACTGGCTTGTCCTTTTAACCTGACTAATGCATGTGAGCAGTATGATAGAGGACTGCAAAATCACACCGTGGGGAGGAAGATGGAGAAGGACMGGCTGCCCAGTATCTCCTCCAGTGCAAACCCTGAACACCATAAAATTAAGCTTGTGGGGACATTTTAAAAACAAGAGTTGGTGCTTTATTCACTGGAGCTACATAACTGCTTGCCAAAGGTTGTTCTGCCTGCAAAAAATTTAGATGTTCAAGGCATGGTGAGACCAAGTTCTGGAAGAGACATCTTGTGTGGAGTTATTAATTAGACCAACTGTAACAGACTCAGAAAGTTCACTGAGCTGAAAACTGTTGTTACCTAAGAAAGCATGAGAGAGAATCTTGTACTCCCTAATACAAGCTTATTTTTTTTCTTACTCTTTCCTGGAGGTCCCGTTATGGCTTCTGTTGGAAACAACAGCATAGAAGGACTTTTCATCAGAACTGGAATGATAGTACCCATGTAATCAGAAYAAAATTAACTTGTAGCAAGCCACAGACCAGAGAGATTAAGTTTCTCAATTTGGGTACCAAAAGTTAAGCACCCACAAACTCAGTGCTCCTTATACACACSCTTCAAAAGGACAGTCCTTCACAAGTGGCACAAACGTTTAAACAGCGTTACAAGAGATTTGATGCTTTGGCCAAAATGATTTTGGAATCATATTCTGCCCAGATGAAAGTCTTTTCATCAGGATATGAGATTCATTTCACTTAACTTTAGATGTCTGCAATGTAACTGTCTATACTTCATTTAGCTGTCTGGACTCCTTTTGCAGTCAGCYGAAAAAGTATTTTTAATGTGCTATTCATACAATCATCTTAGACACATACATTAGACTAAAGATGAATTGTATCCCCAAAGTGCCTATTTGCTTCCATGAAAGGAGTCTAGATAATTATCTCAGGTAAAGATAGCAACATCATAGTTTTCTCTCAGTGAGATGACTTTTAATACAGATGCCCATGTGTTGACTATTTCTTTTTTTACCAGAATATACYTATAATGTTATCTGAGTGTCAGAAATACAGTTGATTCCATAGAACTCATTGCCCTGCACAACCTCTCCCTGGTTTCCTCTATCTTCCAACGGGCAAATTCCCTTCCTACCAACTTCTATTTATTGCTACCATGTTATTGCATATAAGCATCTGTCTAATGTGTGCTTTTCCTTCATATTAAAGTTCTCCTCCSCTGCTGTTCATATCCAGATTTTGTGGTACTCTCCTATCCTTCATGTCCCCTCAGTCACCCGAGCTTGTCTCCTCTGCAGCGATGTCCCACATTCTCCTGCCAGTGGACAAGGGTTCTGGGAGATAAGGTAAGCTATATAACACAAAATGAATATAATAGTTTTTCTTTGATCAACTAACATTCAGGCAAAATTCTGAAAATATTATCAGGTGATCATGTGAATTCAGTGAAGAGGCTACTTTTCAAGGAATGTAGTAGCTACTGGACGAAATAGCTTTTAAAGTGTACAACAACAGCATAAAGAGCTAATAATTATTTACATAAGTACATACAACCACAGCATGTACCTGTGTTTGTACATTAAATAAGTATAAAAAAGGGACTATTTTTAAAGATTCGTATTCTTAAATGTAATTTTTTCCCTTTAAAAATACCAATTTATATTTTAACTAACGGAGATCAAATAAAAATCAAGCAGTGCATATTTTCTGTAAAAGCTTAAATAAAATCTGAGCATCAGCTAGGATTTATTGATTAAACACCTAAAACCATAGTCTATTGAAGTTGTTAAGACAATTTTTAACAATAGTTGTGTTTCCTGGAGATGTATGAGAATAATTTTTTCATCCTGCTTTATTAGACTAATTAAGTTCAATGTTGAGCTGAAGCAAAGCTGAGAGACCTCAACAGTTCTGAAGAGACCAAAGCTCATTTTCCAATTCCAGTTTCTAAGTAAACACAAGATGTGAAATAATGAAATTTATGAGTTTTAAAAGCTTAAGTAAAATAATAACCAAAACTAATCAATTAACTAGTGATGGTAAATACTTACTTCATTTGAAACATTAATTAATTTTACATTAAAGCCCATTATGATTAATTGATTTTGTTATACACATCTGGAATAATTTTATATTCCAAATAAGCAATATAAAAATTCTGGTTTGGTACATTTTCAGGTGAGTGTCAATTAAAATGAATTTTCACCGAAAAGCAGCTTTGCTCAAACCATAAATAAAAAAAGATAAATTATATAGTATAAAATAAAAAAAAAATAGCAAATCTACTATTCATTAGTTTGAAGCCTAACGCTACTGTAAATATCAAGATTCAGAACACATGTAGCTTCAGAACAGCTTAGATAAATGTGTAGAAAGGTCATGTATCTTTCACCTAGCAAATACCCTCATTAAAACACCACATAATTACAACAGCCTTACTTTTAGATAATATTTCAATAAAAAAGACACAATAAATATTGTTTAAAATATTGTTAAAGCTTGTTGATTTAATAATACTTGAAATCAATATGATTTAATCCATCCATCTTGGTGAATGTATTGCATACATGATCCTTTTTATATATGGGAACTGAAATCTCTTCCAGAACAGACTAAAATCTATTATTTCCTTTACTTTGTTAACTATTGAAAATTTAGATTTGCATGTCTGATACTAGTCTGTCATTTATGTTTTGCATATATAAATCCTAAACTATTTTAAATTACAAATATTGTTTGCTCAGTCTGCTAGGGGAAGACCTTAGTTAAGAAACTGGAGTACAAGTAGCATTTTCACAGGGCTAAGGAATCTATATGGGAGAGTCACACAGGAGTGTGTACAACTGCGTTTTTGAACATTYGGAAGTGGTAGTTTGATATGCAACTAATGCAAAAATACAGGTTTCCTAATACAGGTACAGGAAGTACAATGGTGAAAGACGATGAACTGTAACACCCAGCTGCAGAAACTTAACAGGTTTGTGCAGTGCCTTCAAACTGCTCATATTTGTCACTTAGAATAAATCAAGATCTATGCTACGGACCTTTAGCACGTGGTAGAAAGCCAAGGTTAATTTTGAAACAGTATTATGCACAAAAAAATAAAGCATTGGAAAATTCACAAAATAAAACTGGAAAATTCACAAAATAAAACTTGAAAACTCACAGAATAGATCACACAAAATGGGACTGACATGTATTTATTAAAATAATTATATGTAGAAAATCTCTTTTGAACTAATTTACCTTAGCCTCAGTAATCCAGTGGAGCACAGTAAGCCTTGTGGAGCTGGAAGCAATAGTGATATACAAATTTGTCAAGCAAGCTGCCAGGCTGAGGGAGACTAATGTGGCAATCAAAAATGCTGCAATACCTGCCAAATGCACCCATGGAAGATATGTCACTGACATAACAACAAATATACACCAAATCACTTCTTCCTGCCTGTCTGTATTTGTCACAGGAAAAATACTTTTTTCTGAAATACTTCTTAAATTAAAATGCAAATAGCCACATCCCTGGCTGGTAGCAATTACTATCAAACAAAGAGAACAATTTTTGTATATAAAAGAGCAATGGTGACATATAAGAGCAGATTTTCAGGGATTATGATTTTTAAAGCCACAGGAGATCATAGCATTCTCTTTTAATGACAGATCATGAAGGTTAAATATGGCAGAGTATACATTAAATTCAACATTAAACTGTGGTTGCACATTACCTTAGAAAAATGCAGATGATTCAAAGAGGGGTTACATTTCCTTACTTTCTGTTCTTTGATCCTTACCAAAAAAAAAAGTTTTTTTTAACAGATAAATCTAAAATAAGTAAACAAGAAAACAAGACAGACCAAGAAAAACGTTTTACAGAATATTTGGCTAAAATAGATGTATTCAATAAGCAGAGCCAGCAGTAACTTATTCTAGAGCACTTCCAAACCYGCCTGGATGCCGCCCTGTGCCCCGTGCTCTGGGTGTCCCTGCTGGAGCAGGGGGTTGGACTGGATCATCTCCAGGGRTCCCTTCCAACCCCAGCCATTCTGTAATTCTATGTAATTTCTGAGTGTATAAAAATAATGAGTTGATAAACAACAGCCAACATGAGTTTGTCAAGAACATTCATATGAAAAAACTGTAGTTTCACTAAATAGCCTATTATAAAGTAAGAAAATAATGTGTGATTTAGTTTGATTTTGGTACGGTTTCTGGTAGTACCAGACATAATATTCCTTAAACAGAGCAATGACATATGGAAAGAAGTAATAATACTAAGATGAGTGAATAAGTGGTTAAAATTTGTTCGCAAAGATCAGCTATCACTGGTAAGCTCTTAAGACACTGCGTATGGTAAAAAAAAAAAAAAAAACTGATCTTAGTTCTACTCAATATTTTAATTAATGCATTGCAAAAAGGAATACATATTCTAATAGTAGGCTAGAAATGTAGTAGACTTCTTAACTTCCTTAGAAATTTCAAATGTGACACTGAAATCCAGGCAGAAGAAATCTACTCTAATTTATCTTGCTAGAAAGAAAARCACCTTGTAGTAGGAATAAGGCAAATTAGTATGGACTGATCTGATTAAATAAAAATATTGCTGCAGTTAATCTAATTTTCCATTTATCTCCCTGCCTTTAATTATTCTTGCCTTCCAAGTTTGTTCAAAAAATGTTTGTAATACAAACATTTAGGTAAAACTCAAGAGGTTTGTATTTTCCAGATTGCACTTTGCCTCCTCTCAGACATAGTTATTTCAGTACTACTCTTCTTGCAGTATCACAAAGTAGTATCATCATTTGTAGATTCAATAAAAATCTTTGCTGCCCATTTTTGATATTTTATCTAGTAGTTCTTTATAGTTTTATGCAATACTCACTATTTTTTCTTCTAATCTCAGCACAGGAACTTCGTTTCTACCCCAAATCGCTGGACACATTTATCACTTCTTTTCTGTGGGACATGGGAGGTCACAGATGCTGCTGGTGCTGACCTTGTCTTTGAGGGAGTTTTTCTCCTACTAGCCTGTACCCTAATAACCATAGACATAAACTTCGCTCTGCCCTGAGAAATAAACCGAGATTTCTTTTGTTCAAGCAGTGCATCAAGAACTGTAGTAACAATTTCTTGCACGCTAGACAACAATGAGCAACATGCAGCTCCCCAGAAAGTACAAGTCCAGCTCTACTTACAACCAGGGTAAGGTATGAATATGCTCATTTTGTTAAGCCTTGCATTAAATGATCAAGCTACTCAGTGCTATCAGTTTCAGACACCTTTTATATATGTGGTTCCTTTTTCAGAAACTACCCTTCTCTGTCTGAAGACCTGTTATCAAATACTTCACTAACAGATACCTAAGGTTAGATAGATCAAACTTGCACCTGGTATTTCTCTCGCTTTACAGAAATTTTATCCGAAGGAAATTTCATCCTATCCTAGATGCCGACTGCAGACAGTTAATATAACTAGTGTATAAATTTTCCTCAAAGTAATCTAAACTAGAGAAATTCTATTTTATCTGTGTTATCATTTATCCCTTCATTTTGTTGCATGATTAATATGGACTCCATCCTATGGATCTATTATTTTTTCCCCATTTGTTCCACATTGRTTTTCAGTTGTACTTCTTTTTGGGTAGTTTTCACCTCGGTATGAACCAGTATGTGCTGTTGTTTGACAGAGGGCTGTAGGTCCTGAATGGCCTACACAAGCTCTTTCCTCTCTTGATATTTTTATATCCTCCATTCTTTCTAAGTGCTATCTCTTTGCATTTACGTTGCACAAGCTCCATAAAGCACCAGTTGTAGCTAGCAATCATCTGATTGGCACTCATCGATAACACAATCTTCATTTTTGTCATTCACGCATCTTTGTTCTTTCCTCACTATTTGCATCACCTTCATCGGTAATATACATTACTGAGCTCATCTCTTTTATCACTTCCAAAATATTTTGACTTCACTTGCTTAGAAATTAACTTATCTAAGATTTCCTGACAAACTGTGGTTCATATATAATACTGYAAGTATTCCTCCTAAACCTCAGCTAACACTTCAGAATAAATTTTCTTCAGGTAAGATCATGATTATTAAATACATAATGTTCTCTCACATTAAACCTGTAATCTTAGAATTAATTGGATTTCTTTTTCTATAATTCCCTTTTTCTTGGTATTATTCAGAACAAAATTTAGTCTACTGAATAAAGCAAGCTGAATTTTTCCCAGTTACTCGTATACCTGATTTACCATTAACTTGCCTTTCCATACATGCTGAGTCAGGGTATTCTCTGTTTTGTCAAAAGTAGGATGTTGAACAGCCAGGGATAAGTCTAGAAAAGGCATTGAGAGTCAGAGAGTTTACTTGGAACGAAGGAAACCTATGAAACCACTCTACAAACCTCTATTTCTTTAATTCCATGGAGGCAGGATTTCAAATAGGAACAGTTTAAGTTGTAGAGCCCYGATCAAGCCTGTAATACCTCACACCAGGAAACTCACATAGAGTGCACTAAAATATATGTTGTTACACTACCAGTAACCCACTGAAGAACTGAAGAATTAAAACTCTGCCTTCAAAATGGAGAAGGGAAACCTTGTTTCTACAGCGTCCAAGACCATATTATGTAAAAGGATTAAGAAGATCCTTGGAAATATAAACAGAAAATACTGGATTTGTGTAGGAGGCTTAYCAGCGGTTTAGCAGCAGTGCCACTGCTAGTGGAATATTATATTGCTATACCCAGCTGAAGAACTGAAGGATTCTGAAATAGAGAGGATTCAGAGTAGCTGAAGTTCTAGAAAACATTGCCTGCATTTCTGTTTAAGAAGAACTATGATCTGATTACAGTCTGTAAGCACTAATTTGGGCAACAGTCTGAGCATAGCTAGCTCATCAATCTTGTAGATAAAGATAAAAGAAAATACAATGACTCCAAATTGAGGCAAGATAAGTTCATATTTTATGAAAAGTGAAAATTTTAGTAGAGATAATTAATCACCTGGATGATTATTGTTATAATGTTGTGATCATCTAACATTATTATTGTTACATACAGTGTTGGGGATTTAATAAAAGGAATGTTTAATTCAAGAAAGAATAAATTTGGGAAAATCTTATATTGTGTATTATTCTAGAGTCTAGAACACATAATGATGGTGGTAATGATAATAATAATACAGAATGAATATATTTCCTGAGTGTGAGTAAGCCTGCATTCATGTAATATAATGAGTATTCTGCCACTAGGTTTCATTGTGCCCTTTGATTTAGATTTAAAATCCTGTCATCATCCCAGACTTAAGGGTAAACTAAGCATATATAAAACCCGGTGGCAGTGAAGTATATTTTGTCTGAATAATGAAAATGAAAAAAAGGAACATTTGCTGAATATGACAGAAATTCTACCACCAGTTACTTGAGAGTCAGGGCAGTGCAAYATAGATGCACATGGGCCATGGCCAGAGCCTACTGAAATGATCCAGGTTAAAGAAAGTACATCAAGAATAAAAGGTGCTTTTCAAGTGCAATTTCTGTGCACTTGTGCACAGTGCAGCACAACAAATGAGTAAACTGACAGAACTGAAAGCACAACAAATTGTACTAGAAAAAAAAAATAAGGTAATTAGTCTAACTTGGTTTTGGAAGACAGGAACAGGAACCTTTAATGCTAGCTTTACTRCTAAAAACTTTGCCTCATCTAATTGTCTCCTAAACCAGAATACTGGACCGAAATGAACAATAAAGATACATAGACCCTTTAATGCCAGGGTTTCTTAGAGTTTAGCACTACTGGCACAATAATGAGAGTTAGAAGTAGTTTTTAAATGTGCTTCTTACATTCATTTATGAAAGACTGAGGACTGAAATGCTTTTTTCACAACAGTTTTGACAGTAACCCTGCCTTACATTGGCTAACAGCTACATTTCACATTCCCAATTTATAAAGGAAATAATAGACAGATTAACAGCATTTCTTCTATCTGTAGTTCMGCATCTCTGATGTGCTATGGGTTGCACCCAACAGTCATTACAGAGTGAGAACCAGACTGTGTTTTGCTCAGTGTTGAGCAGTCGGTGAGTGCTGATTCAGACCCTCCTTGCTTGGACATGAGCCTTTTGTTTARACCACAAGAGCCATTAAAGTGTATCTGGTTCTCTACATTGCAGTAAGAGTTTTGAGTGATATTCTCTAATCACTTCTACTCTGTTTCAAAATATCATCCACATACAACATATGTATTGAAAAAGCTCTATTACTTCTGGAATATTCTAAGTAAAGACTGAGTTAAGGATTATCCTAGATCATTTTTTTTTAAATGTACATATTTCACTCTACATTTGACTTTAACTTGCACTATGGAGAAGCATGAGTTAATGCAAAATTAATCCAGTATTTTCTTTTAGCAATTTTTGATGGATGTGTTATTTTTAGACCAGCTCAGTTATTTTGTCATCTAGCTGCTATATGCTGATCTGCAGCTAACAGGCCTTAAGCCAGCTTTAGCATGTCATGCCCTGGAAAAAAATTAGAAAGAGGAGAGAAACAGAGGAAAGAAGTAAGTATCCTTTGCATCTAAACAACAGATAGAACATGAAGAAACTTAGCTACAAATATCCATAAACCTCCAGGTGCATGGTGTGGTGCTTAAGAAGTTATCTTCAAAAGCCTCTTGCTAAGCCTTAAGTGTCMTATCACCTGCCAAAACAAGCAGTCCCAAGCAGCCCCATGACCATGGTAAGACTAACCTGCAGCTGGACTGGGGCCCTACATTTGCTGATCGGGTTAATGCTGGTTCTAGTTCAGAAAAAGAGCATCTCAGGGGGAGGCAACTTCCCTCTCAGCCTTCCTTCAGCCCTCTATAACCGTTCAAGCTGTTCAAGCTGCTGCAGCATTTCACACCYTTCCAATGAGTATTTAATGCTATTTTACTGAGAAAGTAGGACACATCACTCTGTATGAATTGATTCAGAATCACTAGCACCTACATCAATACAGAACATTTACCTGAATTTTAGATTGTCCTGGATTTAAAGCCAGAMTTCCTTGGAAATTTTTCTCTTCCACAGAGCTGTCTTCAGCAGCTTCAAACACAGCATCTTCTCCTTTCATTCCCTCCTCACTGCTGCAACTTAGCCCTGTATTACGCTATTGCTATAACCAGTAACAGGCCATAAGTTTTGCACTGAGCTTKCCAGGCCTCAGGACAGAGGCCTATCAGGCCTCCTTGGCCTGAACTTTTCTCAACCTGCCCAAAGCTTTGTTTCCCTTGGCTTAGCTGTGACAGCAAGTTATTCAGTTGTCCAGGTGTTGGTGATTAGTTTGCTTTTCTGTTGATTTTGTGTGGTGCAACACAGTTTTACAAGATATCACAGCAAGATGCAGTTATTCCCTACAGCGCGAGCTATTTAGGACTCCAGCGTAGGGCTGTGAGTGCAGCAGTATGATGTGAAGCTGCAGAGCAGTGAAGAAAGAGAAAGGTGTAAATGTGTGTTAGCAAACATATAAAAATGACCTGGGTGGATCCTGCAGTGAGAAAGAAGAAAGCAGTGATATTAAGATCATAGTCCTCTCAGTGAAGGACTCCAGCGGCTGATGATTTATGGCATTATCCTCTCCTGCAGTCCAATGCTACTAGACAAGACCTCATTGCTTCTTCTTCCTCAGTTCAACAGTGGGTGGACAGCACGAGCAACAACACAGCAGCCCTCGTGATGGAACGGAGCCACGGTCTGAATAATCCTGACTCCTGAAAAAAGGCCAACCAAAAGCAGTTGCTTGTTCCTCATCTGGTCAGCAGCTCCTACTCTGATCCACAGCATGCTCCACAAAATAAACCTGGCCTAACGATGGCTGATTGAAGAGGGGAAGTGGGTAGAGTTGAGCACTGCTGAGATCGGCTCTGCTACCTGAATAGAAACAGGGCTCTCCATTAGAGAAACTGGGCTAAATACATTGCTACAATTTCTGAAAAGAGATGAAAAGACAGCGTGCTTCCCAATGCTTCAGCAAAAAAAACTGATAATAAGATGCAAACAATTTAGTTATGTTAATCATGAAATAATATCTATGTATCTCCTTTCTTTTTAAAGGAGAGACCTACTATGATGTAAATTATTCAGTTAAATTTTGCATATGTAAGACAGCCATATGTGACAAAGATCAAACCTGGAGGTCCAAATATTGAAGATAAAAACTTACATAAGGAACTTCCAAATCAATATGCATATATTATGCAATGAAACCACTAACAATGACTGAGTTTAAATTTCTAGCTAACCTTTTGTATTAAAGTTASTTCTTAGTTTGACAATGTTACCTACACCACAGTACAGGGAGATAGTTGCCCTCTCTGAATGAGGGGAAAGCCTGTGACAAGAGGGATACCATACTGCTTAGCTGAAATATGGACATTATGCAAAAACATAAGAGTCACAGAATCACAGAATGTTCAARGTTGGAAGGGACCTCTAGCGATCATATAGTCCAACCTTCCTGCTCCAGCAGAGACATCSAGAGCATGTAGCACAGGGCGACATCCAGGTGGGTTTTGAAGACCTACAGAGAAGGAAACCTCCACAACCTCCCCGGGCAGCCTGTGCCAGGGCTCTGGCACCTTCACAGCAAAGAAGTTCTTCCTCACATGGAGATGCAACTTCCTGTGTTTTAACTTATACCCATTACCCCTTGTCCTGTCACTGGCCACCACTGAGAAGAGCTTGACCCCTTCCTCCCTACATTCTCCCTTCATGTATTTATACATGTTAATCAGATCCCCTCTCAGCTTTCTCTTCTCCAAGCTAAACAGGCCCAACTTACTCAGTCTTTCCTCATACGAGAGATGTTCCATTCCCTTAATCATCTTTGTCGCTCTTCGCTGGACCCCCTCTAAGAAGCTCAAYGTCCCTCTTCTACTGGGGAGCCCAGAACTGCACACAATATTCCAGGTGTGGCCAAGAGTCAGCAAAGGTTTTATGCTTTCTCTAAATATTTTGCAGCAGGAAGGAGAAAAATGCTTAAATGACTTTTGATGGCAAATCACCTTGGTATGTGAAGAATTCTTTACAACAGGAAATAGCTCTTAGCTAAAAAAGAAATTTTCACACAATCATCACCTGCAGAAATCATACAGATTTTTATTTCAGATGAATTTCAGATTTCCATCTTTCAAAAGAACAGATCTCTGCTGTGGGCAATGACTGTGCCCTGGGGAACTGCTGGGGCTGCCCCCACGACAGCCCCAACACGGTGCTCCYTGCTCTTCCTTGGTGGCTTTGTCCTGCTCAAGCACCAGGCACCTCAGCGAGCTCTGGGTACTGTGCGGGGACAAGGAAGCGACATCGGGATGGGAAGATGTTGGGGAGGTTTCCGGCCTGAAATGCACCAACAGGCTCCTCCTCGCATGGCCAAGGAGCCAGCTGCAGGGTCACTTTCCCATGAGCGTGGGGCCGGGGAAAACATGGCTCTGCAGAGCGGCAGCAGCAGGAGGAGGATGGGCCCTGAGGCTGCTTTCTCCAGGTGCTGCAGGTCGCAGGAGGTGAAGGAGCTGTGGCTGAGCGCCATGTGCAGATCAGGCCTGCGGGCAACGCCGCTGCCGCTGCCAGCGCTGGGCATCCAGGCCACGGGGCTGCAGGTGTGCCAGGCAGCATCTCTGGAGCATGGGGAGCCGCCCTGGGGCACAGGGAGCTGCCCTGGGGCATGAGGAGCCACCCTGGGGCATGGGAAGCTGCGCTGGGGCACAGGGAGCTCCTGGGCAGAGCTGCCGCAGGCCCTGTGCATGCAGGCATGTGCAGAGGGGTGCAGGCAGCAGCCTGGGTCTGTGCAAAGTGGTGCTGCCCGCAAGCCAGGTCTGCAGGGGAGGGTGGCTTAGGAGCTGCGCTGCTCTCTGTAGAGCGAGCAGAGGTGGGCAGGGACCCAGCTCTGTCCTTGTGTCTGCCCCATGCCCTGCAGGAGCCTCGGGGACAAGGGGACTGTGTCACCCGCCTGGCCTCGTCTGGACGGCTCCTTGTAGAGGAGTGGTGCCTACAGTCCCRTAAGTGACCCTGGGCATCCTGCTGTGCCTTGAGTGCCCAGGGTTTTGGGGMAGAGCTCTGTCTGTATTCTTTTTTTCTCTAACAGCTTGGAGGCCTCCCCAAAGGAGGAGGATGTTCCGGTGGCTGTTTTCCCGAAGACGCAGCTCTGATGGCAGGAATGGACCAGAGCAGCCAGAGCCTGTTCCTCAGAGCCTGCTTTTTGGGCAGCCTCTGGAAAGGTTCTGTGGGGAAGATGGGAGCTTTCCCCAGCCTGTCCAGGTAGGCCAGCCAGGCCATTGGAGACTTGGGCTCCACACGCACCTCTCCGCGGCCAGGCCTGAAGCTCCCATCATTAGCGGCCTTTCTGCACCCGAGGAACCCTTCTGGTTGCTTCTCCCAGCAGGATCTCCTGGCCATCCTGAGCAAGAAGGGACCTGTCGTAAAGGGCATATTCCGCGTTGCGGCAAATGAAAAAGACCGAAGGGAGCTGAAGGAAGCCCTCAACGCAGGAGTCTGCGTGGACTTGGAGAGCAAGCCAGTGAACCTCCTGTATGCTTTCCTGAAGGTGACCTCTCCTGCCCTGCAGCTCATTCCTCCTCCTTGTCCCCAGCTGCCTCCTCTGGGAGGAAGGCTGCTATTTTGGGGTGGGATGGAGGCTGACAGGCACTAGGCTGTGCCTGCACTCAGTCAACTCTGTGCCAAAGGAGCAGGGACTCGCACAGCCCACTGATTATGCAGTTGGAGGGCAYGGAGCTCAAAGCTGCTTCCTGGGGAGCCCAAGTGCATGGATGCTCCCTCYGGGCAGATCCAGACCCTCATCTCCATATCTTGGCCTTGCAGGATTTCTTGCACCATATCCCCTCCACGCTCCTGTCGTCAGCCCTCTGTGACAGGTGGATGCTCACTCTGGAAACGGCAAGCAAGGAGCAGCAGATTGCAGAGCTGAAAGGGTAAGTGCTGCAGGCAGTGCCAGCATTTTGCCGGGTCTGGGAGAGCTTGGGGCCTTCTCTAGTAATGGGCAGGCTCCTGCAAAGACTCATCGTTTCTGTCAGGGAGCTAGTGCTGGGCATACACAACACAGTCTCAGGCTTTCTCGGACCCTCGCAAAGCCTGCAGGTACATCTCCTGACAAGCTCTCCTTTCCTCACACTGTCCTTGTCTTGGAAAGTGGGAACGGTGCTGAGACCGGTGCCTTTTAGTCTAGATCTCGCCCTTGCAGAACTTGCACTTAAGCAGCTGCTCAGCTGACACTGGCAGGTTTTCCATAGAACATATGTAAAGCAGGAACAGAAAGCAGGGGCCTTGCTCTCTGTGGAGAACCCACCATCATGTGGGGCAGTTTACTGGAGACTTCTTGCTCAGGRGCAAGAAGCAGAGGCCACTGCCTCCTGAAGTCACGGTGTCCTGTGTTTATGTTCACACAGGGTGGCGCAACAGCTGCCCCGGGCAAATCRCCTCTTGCTCTGCGCCCTGCTTGCCATGCTCCAYARCATCAGCCAGAAGTCATCAACTAACATGATGACTTCGAAAAATCTGGCCATATGCATCGGGCCCAGCATGCTGGCACCAGACCTGGAYGGCACATTGCCTGTACAGAGGCAGGTTGAGATCAACCACAAGGTACATGGAAGCTGCCATGGATCTTCCTGCATGGGGCCCCTCTGAGCCAGGCCCACACATCCCACAGCCACTGCAAAAGCAACAGCAGCCCCTGGGAGCCTGGGATGCCCCTGTGCTTGGCAACCCGCAAGCTGAGAGCAGAGCTCTTATTGCAGCCATAGAGCTGCAGCTCTGGGGACAGAAAGAGCAGTGGGGAGCAGCAAACATTGCTGATGCCTTTTCAGCCCTTGCCTAACACCCATGATTTGTGTTTGCAGGTGACCGTGCTGGTGGAGGTCCTCACTGAAAATTATGCAGTCATATTCGGGGAGGACATGGCCTTCCCTGGCAGCTCCTCTGCTGAGGAGCCCTCTGAGGACACCAGTAGCTCCACAGGTAGGTGTGCAGAGAGTTCRAAGGCTCCTGGCAGGGCTTTAGTCTAGCAGCTCTTGCCAGAAGTTGAGAAGGACCATGCTCACCCCACACAAGGCCTCCCTGATGTTAAAGCCTGGTAGTGCTCAGCTTTTTGCAGCATTGCTCACTATGGGCTAGAACTGCACTCTTTCCATGTAAGATATTGGCCTCAGGGACTCTTGTGTCTCCTGAACTGCCCCTCACCTCCAGAAGGGCTAAGGTTGCAGCTTTTCATCTACAAGGGCTATGTGGTCCCCCTTTTGCCTGCAGAGAGCCACTCAGAAGCAGCTGACAGGCTTTTTCTGCCCACAKGACACCCCAGGACTGCTCAGGAAGATGCTGCCAGCAGCAGCAGCCCCGAGCCTGAAGCTACATCTGGACCTGCAGCCTGTGACAGGCAGCAGGAGCCCCCTGGGAGAAGCCCCAGCAGCAGCAGGGCTACTCCAACCTCTGCCCCTCCGCTGCTGCTGCCTCYTAGGGAAATCCAGCACACTCCCACGGAGAGAAGCCACTCAGCGCCAGCCCTGTCCATCCACGAGTGACTGGAAGGCAGCACAAGGCACCAAAAGAGCAGCAGCATTGCTGACAATGTTGCTGTTGGGCAGCAGGAGCCATGCCTGGAAGAGGCCCTGGAGAATCAGCCTTCCTGCAGCTGGCCGTCATGCCCCCTCGCTGGTGGTGGGCCACCAAAACAATCTGAGCAGCCAGCAGCCATGCTCTTGCGTGCCACACCTGGGCCAGGAGCCATCATAGCCCAGGACACTGTGGGCCACACTGAGGAAGCTGGGAGCATTGCGAGCGGCAATAAACAGTTGACATATCTGGGCAGGCCAAGGTGAAACGAGGAGGAGGAGAAGGAGCTTCAGGGGTGCTTCCAGGAAGCAAGAAGACATCAAAATTGCAACTGTCACCAAAAAAAAATGTTACCACTGTGGTTTGGTGTTGAAAACAACTGCGTGTGGAAATTGTYTGGACTCACTGGAGTCCAAAAGGCAAGAAAAAAGCAGGAATGAAGAGCAAAGGAGAGGAAATCCGTGGGTAGCAGGTGTTTGCAGAGAGCTTAAGCTTCAGGGCAAAGAAAAGAGCTCTGCTTAAGCACAAGCAGGTGCCCCCATACTGAGGAGCCAGAAAAGTCTTGATGGAAGCAACACGGGCTGCATGCCCTGCAACCTCCCACTTTATGTGCAGTCACTCCCTGCTTGAGCCAACACCATTTCCCCTCAGGTACTGTGGGAACAGAGGGAGCAGGATGTACAGAAAGCCAGCACCAAGCCTGTCTTGCACACGCACTTCCATTCTCTCCTTGCATGCAATCATGCAGCTAGAGGTCTTGTACTAGGTTYTTCTCACAGAATAACATAATCACAGAATGGTTAAGCTTGGAAGGTGCATCTAAAGATCACCTAGTCCAAAACCCCTGCTCCAGCAGGGACACCCASAGCATGGGGCACAGGGCRGCATCCAGGCGCYTTTGGAAGATCTCCAGAGAAGGAGMCTCCACAGCCTCCCTGGGCAGCCTGTGCCAGGGCTCYKGCACCCTCACACCAAAGAAGTTTTTCCTCATATGGAGATGGAACTGCCTGGGTTTCAACTTGGATCCGATACCCCTTGTCCTGTCACTGGCCACCACCGAGTTTGGCCCCTTCCTCCCTACATTCTCCCCTCAGGTACTTAGACATATTGTTCCGATCTTCTTTAAGCTAAATAGGTCCAGTTCATTTAGTCTTTCCTCATACGAGAGATGCTCAGGACCCTAAATCATCTTAGTCACTCTCTGCTGGACCCTCTCTAGAAGCTCSARGTCCCTCTTGTCCTGGGGAGCCCAGAACTGCCCCCAATACTCCAAGTGCGGCCTCCCCARAGCTGAGCAGAGGGGCAGGATCCCCTCCCTCCCCCKGTTGGCAACATCCTCCTGATGCAGCCAGGATCCCATTGACCTTCCTGGCCATAAGGGCACTGCTGCCTCATGGGTAACTTGCTGTCAACCATGACTCCCAAATCCCCACTTTCCARCAWGTCAACCCCTAATCTGTCCTGGTACCTGGAGTTATTCCTCCCTGGGTGTCGGACCCTGCTCTTGTCCTTATTGAACCTCATGAGGTTCCTCTCTGCCCAATTCTCCAAMCTGTCCCTGCCCCTCTAAATGGCATCACAGCCATCCAGAGTGTCGGCCACTCCGCCCATTTTTTTTTGCGGTATCGTCCACAAACTTGCTCTGGGTGCCCTCTGTGCCCTCGTCCAAGTCACTGAGGAACAAGTTGAACAGCAMCGGACCCAGTACTGACCCCTGCGGGACACCACTGGCCACAGGCCTCCAACTAGACTCAGCCCCATCTGTCACCACTCTCTGAGCTCTGCTATCCAGCCAGTTCTTAATACAYTTCACTGTCCACTTGTCCAGCCCACACTTCCGSAGCTTCCCCATGAGGATCTTATGGGAGACTGTATTGAAAGCCTTGCTGAAGTCAAGGTACAGAACATCCACAGCTCTCCCATTGTCYATCCAGATAGTCATCCCATCATAGAAGGCTATCAGGTTCATTAAACATGACATCCCCTTGGTGAATCCATGCTGACTATTCCTGATCACCTTCTTTTCCTTCACATTCCTAGAAATGGTCTCTAAGATGAGCTGTYCCATCATCTTYCCAGGGACAGAAGTGAGGCTGACCGGCCTGTAGCTTCCTGGCTCCTCCCTCATGCCCTTTTTGAACACTGGAGTGACATTGGCTTTCTTCCAGTCCTCTGTCACCTCACCCACTCTCCATGACCTCTCGAAGATGCCGGAGAACAGCTGAAAAATAACCCCCGCCAGCTCCCTCAGCACTCTTGGGTGCATCCCATCCGGCCCCATACATTTATGGGTGTCCAGTCTGTCGAAATAATCCCTAGCCCAATCTTCCTTRACCAGTAGAAAGTCTTCCTCTCTTCTGGTTCTCTGTCTTATATCCAGGCTCTGTAGTTYCTGGTGACTACTTTTAGCAGTAAAGGCAGAATCAAAGAAGACATTAGTAACTCTGCYTTCTCTGCACTGTCCATCACCAAGGTAACCTCCTCAGYAGCAGACTAACATTTTCCCTAGTCTTCCTCCTGCTAYTGATGTATTTRTAGAATCCCTTCCTGTTGTCCCTGACATCTCTCACTAACTCTAATTCCAAACAGGCACTGGCCTTCCTTGTTGCATCACTGCATTCTCTGACAATGTTCCTATATTCTTCCCATGTGGCCTRGCCCTTCTTCCACATTATGTATGCTTCTCTTTTTCTCATTAAATTTACCTAACAGTTCCTTGCCCATCCACGCAGGTCTCATGCTCCCCTTCCTTTATTTCTTTTTTGTAGGAATGCACCAATCCTGAGCTTGGACAAAGTGGYGCTTGAATATTAGCCTACTCTTCTGSCCCCCTTTCTTTCTAGGACCCAGACCCACRSGACTGCTCAAAGGAGCTACGTGAAGAGGTCAGATTCATCTCTTTTGAAGTCCAGGGCTGCAATCCTACTTCTTSCCCAGCTTCCTCCATGCAGGATTCCAACATCTCRTGGTCACTGCAGCCAAGACTGCCCCAGCTCTCACATTTCCCACTAGTTTGTCTCTGTTTGTTAGTATCAGGTCTAGCAGCGCCCTTCCCCTTGCTGSCTCATCAGCCACCTGCATCAAGAAGTTATCTGCAATGTTCTGCAGGAACCTTCTGGACTATCTGTTCCTGGCTGTGTGGTTATGCCAGTAGGCACCAGGATGATTAAAGTCCCCCATGAGGATCAGGGCCTGTGATCAGGAGGCTTCTTGCAGCTGCCTGTAGGAGGCCTCATCCACTTCCTCTTCCTGGTCAGTGAACTCCCACAGCAGTGTCGCCCCCGTTGGCATGGGGGTGAGAAAGAAGAAGGAGGAGATGAAATGGAGAAGAAATGAAAAGGAGGAAAGAGACAAAATGAGGGAGAATTCCAGTGTAAGGAGAACTTGATTCCCACTACAGTTTTTTTTTCATCTGGATAGGCCAGATTTCATCTTTCAGGATGGTGCCCTAACAACCTTTCCTTCGGAAATTTCCATCTCATTCTTATGGTTCCAGGTTAGACCCCAGTTGAAGCACTAAGCAGAGATATCCTACTTTACTTTATGCAGAGATGAAGGACCACTCAACAATGTGGCCATTCATTTTAGTGTAAAGCAAAGCACTGTATAATTCTTTCTAGAGGTGGATGCTTCTTCCTTTTTCAGGATCCTTACTACTTCTCAGTGGTGGCCAGTGAGAGGGCAARGGGTAATGGATGTAAGTTGCAACACAGGCAGTTCCATGTGCATGTGAGGAAGAACTTCTTTGCTGGGAGGGTGCCAGAGCCCTGGCACAGGCTGCCCAGGGAGGCTGTGGAGTCTCCTTCTCTGGAGATCTTGCAAAGCCACCTGGATGCCACCCTGTGCCCCGTGCTCTGGGTGTCCCTGCTGGAGCAGGGGGTTGCACTGGATGATCTCTAGGGGTTCCTTCCAACCTCAACCTTTCTGGGATTCTGTGAGCAATTCTAAGTGGTGATAAATGAGAAGAAATAGCAGAAGCTGAGAATAATCATTTTCCCTACCTGTAATTTTCACGTTTTTAGAGCATCAGGTTGCTTACTGAACAAGGATTTGAACAAGATGTGGAAGGAAATGCRATTTGAAAATGAGAGAACCAGGTTAAGTGCCCAAATACTGAAGCTGGGTGGTTCCTTTGAGATAGGGCGCCTGCCTTGTGCAGTCTGTAGCAGGGTAACAACCAATGAACCTGCCAAAGAGCCCATGATTATAGATAAATGCGTCCAGATCATTGTCAGCTCAAAATCTCTTCTTGGAAAGCTGAAGTCCTAATTTTCCTGAGTCAAAAGGCATTAGTAGTTAATGTTTTTATTCCAGTGAAACAATTATTTCCATATTGCAAATTATGTCCCAATTTTTATCACTACTCATCAACCAACTCCCAATACTGCTAAGACTACTTGCCCTGTTGCAGGCAACAGTTCCATTGATGAATATGCACAAATGTTCTGGAATGCCAAATGATAAAGATCTCGGGGACTTAATTTGCAAGTTCAAATAGCAGTTCTCTTACAGGGTGTCTGCGTTTTTAAAAATGACACTACTAGTAATTCAAGAAAATGTTGTTAGAAATATATTTATCAAAGGTGAGAAATCTAAATCAAACCATGAATGTAGAGCTTTTTTCATCAGAGTTCAGTGATCTTTGGCCAAAGATTCAGACTACTCACTGTAAATCATAACCTTTTGTGAAGACAACCTTTACACTGCAAGTTTATTCAGTACCAGAGCTGACTGCTGTATTGACGCCTCAGGGCAGCTTCTCCAAACATCTCTGCCAGTAATCTCTGCATGTGTGACGGTTCTCAGGCCACTTGTGTTTCCAGGCACATGGCTATACTATGGGACTGCCCAAAAAGACAGTGAATATCTTTTGATTGAAGGGACTGGGTATTCCTGGTGCAGATGTGCAAATAGGCTTGTGCAGGGGTCTCTGGCAGGCATCACAGAGAGATCTGCAAACTACTGAAAATCACAGTCGTGCAATCTTGCATGGTCTTTTATGCAAACATGTTAATAACCTTGCCTAGTTTGTTTACTTGTGACCAAATTGCCATACACAGTCCTTAAAAATAGTGTAAATTGTGGGCTGCTGAAAGGTMACCCTGGTGGCTGAAGTTACTAGACTTGCGGCAAGGAATGAAAAACACCGCCTTTCCCCTCAGCATACACACACATCTGGCAGCCTCCCTCATCTCTACTGGTTGCAGGAACTGCTTTTGAAGTAGCAGGTCGAGTTACTTGGAAAGAGTACAAGACTCCTYAAAGTCTCACCCTTTGTCAGGTGTACTGCACAGTGGACCGGAGAGATTGTTAATGCTGATTGAATGTGACAGGACTTACGCAGCCCAGGACTTAGACACATAAGAAGTTTTGAGGCTTGTATGCACCATGCTGGGCTGTTCAGTTCCATGCTCCGGGTTGTGTTACTCTTTTGTGGAGGAYTGGCWGATGGACAAARSGCATGTGGATATGCTTGAACTTACTGACAAAGATCTCGGCAGACACCGAACTCAGCTAATGTAACAAACAGGGTAGGTTAGAACCAATCAGGGACAAGGGCACTGTGTCCTTGAGTTATGTTATGTTATGTTATGTTATGTTATGTTATGTTATGTTATGTTATGTTATGTTATGTTGCGGGCAGGCAAGAAGGGTCTGGAAAACAGGTGGGGTTGACATTTCAAGCGTTCTCCGATTAAAATGTTTACATTACAGAATATGCAATAAGCTCGTTATAGCGTGTTTAAATACGAAGTTGTGGCAATCAATAAACGAAGCTTGCTGATAACTCATATTGAGTGTCCGAGTCTTCCCGTGCTGCGACACCCTTTCTAAAGTGAAGCTTGCTTCCTAAAAAAGGAGATAGATAGACAGAATTCTATATAGAGATATTTTCTTTCCACTGCTGCTATCAGAATCCTGCTTTGGAATCCCAGTGCTCTAATGACTAGATGACTTTTAATTTTCATCTTAAAGTTATTAATGATAAGTCTGTATCCATTAGTTCCTTTGCCAGTAATGTCATAAAACTCTCAAAGCAGCCTGATTAAGTCTATTGTCACTGAGATGCGTAAATTGTTTTCTTACAAATTGATGTTTATTAGTTCTGAAATCTCCATAATTATTATCAGTTTAAAATAAATATTTYTGACAATTATATTTATATAATACCCTCGCAGACTGTAATTTTCCCATCTTCAGATTTCATGACCTTGCATTGATTTCTGCATCCATTGTTGAAGCTTCTCCTAGACTAGTRGAAAGCATCTGCTGCAGTTCTCTTAAGGTCTTTCCTTTGCCAAGGACTGCAAAATATTCCTGACTTCAGTTCAACTAGGTAATAGAACAAATATCTCAGTTTAATATGTGAATAGCCTTATTGAACTCAATTAATCAAGTTTAAACAGTTTTTAAAAGCTTGGCTGAATTTGATCTTACAGATTGTTTCATCTTTACGTGCAGGTCAAATAGTATACTTCTGTCTTAGTAAAAGGATGTCCTCTTCACTCATTAGCCTGCTTCTTATAAGAGGTGAATATTAGCACTTGATTCAGAAGTAGATCTCAGTACTTGAATTTGAACACGTGCTCATTCAAATAAGTGATGAGCAAGTATTTCATGACATAGGATATTTCTTATCAGGGTTAAAAGGTGATTAGAGTTCTCATTCTGTCCCATTCCTCACCCTCCTCTGTCCCCACACACACAAAAAGAAAAAAAATAGCTACTGTTAATGCTCCTCGGCTCCTACTCATGAGGAAAGTCAAAGTGATGCCAATAACAAGGATCRTGTCAGCAAAGAGCTACTTAAAACTAATCCACAGGAGAGGGTGTTGCAGTTTGAAGCAGGGGCAAATGTGTTAAGAGGTGAATCCCCTTGCATTCCAGCTGATCCTCAAAGGGTAGAGGGACTGGGACTCATCTCTTAAAAAGGATACCAAATACTGAGGTAACTATAAGCCTGACTCTGACACTACTGGATTCACGAACGGTCTGTTGAGGGTAGGTCCAGTTGCCTTTAAAACAAGTAGTTGAGTTCACGAATAGCAGGATTTATTCAAATGCAACCTTTGGAAAGCAGGTTTTAGATGTCAGTACAGGAAATTCTCTCCTAAAGTGTGGAGTTCTTAGCTAATGCCTACCGTACAAATGTGCAATYGTCACTCACCCCAGGAAATGGGAGAGGGCTGTCAACCTTGAGGAGACTCCTCAGGTAGCATCCTGACCTGAGGGAAGGCATTCTGACCTGAAGGGGTTCAGCCCATC
>NW_020455688.1:4643564-4699905 GCF_003342845.1 Nothoprocta perdicaria | reverse complement strand
CTTCTTCCTACTATTTCCTTACTTAGTTCCCTTTTATGTTAATGTGGAGCTTGTCTGACTCTAGTCATATTTACTTTCATTATTGATTGGTTTAAGAAATCTGTCAAGTCAATCGAAAATCTGGAGACCATGGTCAGTAAGGAGAGGTCATTCCTTGGAAATGGGTGACTTTTGGGATGGGGTTTTGCATTGGTATTATAATGAAATTAGAATAAGGGAAAGTTTGAGCAAAGTCCATCAGAAGGGGCTGATCTGCCACCATTGCTGGCCCAGGAGCAGACACCTCATCATACTGTGTGGTTTATGAGCTGCMTGGTATGACCAGGTTGCCACCTCTGTAGGGAGTAAAACAGAGTGTTCACTCTGCTCCATCCTCCATTCACTCATCAGCTGCAAGCACCATCAGTTACCACCTGCACAGGGTGCCCAACAAAGTCTGGCCATGGTGTCACCATCCCACTCCACTCTTCGTTTACTCTCATTAGTGTGTGCTGGGAGGGCAGATTGTATTGCCAAGGGAGTTGTGGAGAAGTAGATTCTGTACATACCAACCATCCTGGAACTGGGAACTGTCTCTCACCTCAAGCCTCTGTAATGCTATAACCTCTGTCAGGTTCTAGGTTTTCTCTAATTTCCCCTTTCTCAAACAATTTTCCCACAGAAACCAGAGCTACTCTCTTCTTGATATCAGTGAGTAAATGTTGGCAACTTCCTTYAGTATGGACTAGGTTAAGCAACTATAACAAAAGCGGTGGATTGTATTTTTGCCGACACTAGCCCTGCTCTGCATTACCAAAAAATGAAATGTTGGCCAGTGCTGCAAATAACTGCATTGTGCTCTGTGAAACCTTTGTCTGAGCTGGTACAGCCATTCATGCTGTCTTTAGTACAAACACTTTAGTACAAAATACTTTAGTACAAAGTACTTTAGCACAAATGATGAAGCAGCTTTCCATGCTTTCCCTCCTGTGCAGGCAGGGCATCCCAACCCATGCCCTTAGCACAGCCTTGCTTGCTTTCTACATGCTTTCCTGCAGCCTCAGATCTGTGAAGGATGCTATGTGTTTGTACTGAGCGCTGTGACTAAGTGCTGCTCCAGAAAAAGAAAGATTCATTTTCAATGAATTAGACGTGTTAAAAGTAACTGTAGATCGTGCCACCAGACTAGAGAAGAGCCTAGTGCAAGTCCACCCATGCCCTGAGAGGAGTCACGCAAGTCCACCCATGCCCTGAGAGGAGTCACCGCTGTGAGCGCTGGGACTTAAGAGGACAGCCAAAGCTCAAGGCTGCAGGCAGCCTGGTGTGGGGTGCTGTTTTTCTCTATCCATTGAAGCTGCATCAGGCTATTTCCTTTATGTGTCAGATTTACCAACCCTGACTTGACTTTTGAGCAACCAGACTCAAGAAAAGAGAGATTTCTCTGAAGATCAATTCTGTCACCTCCATAAACTCCAGTCATCGGGAACAGATTGGTAAAACTTGACTGATGACCCATGTGTCAGCTCATTTMTCCTCTGCAGTACTCTTTTCTGCAGCTCTCACATGGCCATTTGAGTTCAGACTCACTTCACTTCTGAGAGTAATCCTTCTTCTTAGAGGGTCCCAAACAGAGATAAATCTTAAATCTCCACATGTATAATCTAGGTGCCTCCTAACTATGCACATGTCCTCACTGTATCTTCAGTGTCTTCATTTAGAAGGATGGAGATTAGTTGCTGTAGTCAAAAGCAAGTACTTCAGCATTATCTAGCTCTGTAGCTTTCTGAAGGAGATGCACATGTTAATCTGCAAAAATCTGTACTAGAAACAGAAACTTTACAAACTCAAAATACCTTTCCAGGAGAATTTTATTATTTGGGGAAATAATATTGTGGGGTATTTAAAATTTTACAACTATGGWTCTGGAGTATTGATTAAATTGTGACTGTTTTAAGTGCATGATTATTTATTTGGCATCTCTGGATCACAGTTAACTGGCATCAGTCCTGCTTCTAGGCGTAGCATATGAATCCTCTTGTTAGTCGGATGGCATACAGGTCTGGAAGTAGCAGGTATGATAAATGATAATGGTAAATATAAATGGTAAAAGTGACAAATGGGAAAATAGGATTCAGAGAATGTTTGCTAACCTGTTAAAGAATGTTTATAGTGTCTCAATACCACACAAAATGTGTCAGTAGTACACAAATAAGAATACTGTTAGTACTGAAGACTAATGCACTGGAATGATTTTATGAAGTTCCTACACATTTTCACTGATCACTTGAGAATCAGTGAAAGGATATCGCTACTTTTAAAAGATTCAAGAGCAGATTGATTTAGAGCCATGGATAGCTACCTATAAAGTAGCACTTGAAGATCTATTTTCTTTAATGTGCTCAATGTAATGAAAATGTTTCCATTTYTATCAAAAACACCCTTTCAGCAACTTTTAAACTAGACTCACTTAAAATGATTCTAAGAACCTTAATGTGAGATCAGCTTCTAAAAAATACTTTTAAGAAGGGAGATTCTTCACAAAYCAAAACCTGAATTCAGATATTTGCATCTGTAATTCCTGAAGATGGTCTTTAATACTTAAGGCTATTCTTACAACTACTCACTTTAATAATACAGCTCATATTCTGTGAAGTAGGCTCTTGCTGACGTGTCTAATTGAATCAAATGCTCCCAAAGTATTTGGCTCTGCATTTCCCGTATTTTATCAATGATATGATAAAATCATTTGAAAAAAAAAAAAAAAAAAGATACTGAATATTATTTTGCATTTCTAAAATCCTTGTGTATAAATATCTGAATGCACTGCAGAAATATTTGTATGTTATAGTGACAATGATCCATTATTACCCATCCTTACTCATCGTTACTGGAGAAACTTAACACATTAACACAWAAAGGATTATTTTCAGATGTGATTTCTAACTTCATGAAGAACTGAAGGTTGATTTTCAAGGCTGCT
Organism: Nothoprocta perdicaria; assembly: GCF_003342845.1. NCBI lineage: Eukaryota > Metazoa > Chordata > Aves > Tinamiformes > Tinamidae > Nothoprocta > Nothoprocta perdicaria. Next base: position 4,696,946 of record NW_020455688.1, on the reverse strand, counting down.
GAATGTCTCTAGCTTGCGCTGTATTTTTTTTAACTCTTCTGAGAAATCAGAGTAKAAAGTATGAATATTTTTACCTAGATATCCTTAAGATTACCAGAGAATGTGGTGTGCTGATAATGTAAACCAGATCTTCCACATCTATACTTATAATCAGCTATTATGAACTTTGACAGGTACAGCATTCATTTTTCAATGTTGGGTTTTTTTTTTTTTCAGAACATGTTTTCTTGCTTTTTAAGGCATTTCTTCTAAGGATAATTCTGATCTGGAATCATTAACAAGGTTAATCTATTTTTATTTATTTACTTCTTTGCCTTATTTTAACTTAGGTTTTCAAGCTTTTCCTCACAAATTGCAGATCTCAGTGTATGCACAAGACCAATTYATTTCCTTTGTAACTGTCCTTTTAGCAAAGAAAAGATAATGATACTAGCACAGAATCACTCATGCTCCAGCACCACCTTTTAAAAAGTATGACAGATATATCGATAATTTTATGTTCTGATCATTATTACTAATTACTTGTTCAATCAACCATAGAAAACAAGGATCTTGAAACACCCTCAAGCAAAAGATAAATAAAAGCTTCTCCCAACGTATGATTTACAGACATTATGTCTATTTTTATTGAGATTCCTGGAAAGTGATCGCTAGCAGATAAAGGCTATTGGATGCAGTKACAGTTTTTTCTAGGCCATGATGCATTTCACAAATTTGCAACCAATGGTCGACACCTTAAACCGGGATAGATTCATTTATAACAGTTGCAGATTCCTTGTACTCTGACTGTGGAGCCATTTACAGTTAATGGCATAAAAAAAAGCATTTTGTTTTCAGGTAGCTTTTACAATGTGTGGATGAATATTGTTAATTTTGAACTTGATATTTCTTCATGTGATAGAGAACAATATCCAAAGTCCACAGGAGTTATTTTTATTTTCCTGCAACCTATTGTCCTATTATCAGTGATGAATATTAACAAATCTTCTACCTTAYCTAGTTTAAAAAAAAAAAAAAAATACTGGACCCAGTCTCTTATGCTTCTTCTGCTCTGTTGACAAACCTAGCATTGAGTTTTGTTTGGACTCCTATTTGGTGAGTCACATTCAGCAGARTTTTCATCGTGGCACTGGCTTTTGGCTGTGGAGGGAATACAGCTATAAAAAGAAAAATCAGTGGATTTTTTTTCCATTAACTTTGAATGAACTTTGTATGCTTTTATTACTACTATTATTTTGTGTGTTATGCTTGCACCCCTGGACCTGATCGTGGACCTGTTTTATCTTAGGCGTTTGTAGCATGGAGTGACAGACTGATCTTGTCTTGAGATATTTACATGGCTAACAACTAAAATAGACTGAGTGCATGGAAAGAATAAAAGGTCTTGTTCAATAACATCCTTAGCACATACTAGCAATTGCACTAACAGAAAATGAAGTTGCTGTACTGAGTTAGTGCTTAGTTGATCCCAAAGACACACAGAAAATCTGTACTAGAGTCAAAAGTTGACCTTATATTTCCCATGCACCACTGTTGCCTCAGCAACAAAATCCTTCTGCCTTCATAAAAGGGATTTTCATCTCCTGTTTTGCTGTCAGGTGCTTTTCACCAGAACAGATTTAACTACAAACTTGAACACTGCCACTGTCACACCTTTTTTTTCCCTCCTCCATAAAGAACACTGCACAACCACAGAGCTTCACAAATAAATGAAAAAAAACACCGTTATCTTCACATGCAAGGTGCTCAGATGGTGGCTGTAAAAGTTCTGAAACTGTGTTGTTTCAACACCTCCTCTGTTGTTAAACCTCCCATTTTGACATTTTGCTCCTTGGGAAGTTCAGCTTGCACTAGGCATTTTTACTCCTGGAAGATTATGCTGTAAAAAGCTGTTCCCAGAATGCWGCCATCTTCAACATCTAAAACTAAAGTGGAACTCTTCTGTAGGAATAGCTTCAAAGCTTTTGCTACTGCTGGTGGTGGAGATCAATATATTCAACACGTCACAAATAACCTTGCATTCAAAGAACTGCTAGTTCCAGCATGCCTCAAGCTTTGGGATGGACAAAGTGCTATGCACCCTGACTGGAGCTGGCACCRCATGGTCACCACTGGAGCAGGCAGGACCTCCACAGAGATGAACCCAAGGCTGTAGYACAACCATTTGGTGAAAATGTCAGAAACTCCATTCTAAACACACCTTTAGCATTGTTTCCAAACACTCACAGTATGCATATTATTTATTAAATAAAATTCAAAGAGTTCTGCAGAATTTCTCCTCGGGAAAAGAAAAGGACTGCACATGACAGTCGACAGTCATTTTGTTCAGCTGCACTTCCCAACTGAATAGATTTGCTGAAAACAAATTCTGTTCATACAACAAAATCTGACTTCAGTTCCAGTAGAAAAAAAATTGAAGTCTTGTATCAGAAATGACAACTCTATGACAGACCTGAGCTGGGCCTCTTTTSTCTGGAGAAGAGAAGGTTGAGAGGGGATATGATTAACGTGTATAAGCTCAGGAAGGGAGAATGCAGGGAGGAAGGGGACAGGCTGTTTTCATTGGTGGCCAGCAATAGGACGAGGGGTAATGGCCATAAGCTGGAGCACAGGAAGTTTCGTCTCCACGTGAGGAGGAACTTCTTTACTGTTAGGGTGACAGAGCAGTGGAACAGGCTGCCCAGGGAGGTTGTGGAGTCTCCTGCTCCAGAGGTCTTCAAAACCCACCTGGATGCTGCCCTGTGCCACATGCTCTAGGTGTGCCTGCTTGAGCAGGAAGGTTGGACTAGATGATCTCTAGAGGTCCCTTCCAACCTTGAATATTCTGTGATTCTGTGATTCTGTGATTCAGTTCTGAAGCTACAGGGGGGTTCCTCACTGATGGGGACAGAATTGCTGCTGAGACTCATGGTGGCAGAATCTGACCGTTTCTTCTCCAGCCAGCAGAAGAAACACTCTGGACAGATCACACTGCCAGCTGGAGTGCAAGAAAACTTTCCTCTCATAAAATCAAAATGTCAGGTTTGTACAGATGGAGTCACTGCATTGTTTGGAATACTGCTCAGCATGAGCAGACATGTAATTACAGCCAGCTGCAGCAATAGTGATCATAGCCATGTTTTGGAAGGCTTCTGCTCAGCACCATTACTGAGCAGTCAAGTGCAGTGGAAGGGAGAGGAGCAAGAGTTGTTGTGGTCRTAGGTGCTCTGCACCAGGCCCTGGAAATGTGGTTTCACATGTAGAACAGCAATTGAATCAAGTGCCATGCCTGGCAATAACACATTCAGGTTCATTCATTTCTCCTTTTGAGTCCCTATCAGTAAACTGATATCATTTTACCCCATATCTATCATTCTACCTGGGCTTAAACTATGTACTCACATACTCCTCACATACTCCTCACGTACTACATTTGTCTAACTAACAGGCCAATGAAAAGAGTTTGTCTTCCCTGTTYTTCAAAGCAACCCTCTTGCTTTTTCTTTGCTCTGCCATGCTAGTTGTCTCCTACTCCTATTGACTATTAAAGATAAGCCAATTAAATATCAATTTTTAATAAAGTTAGTCACAGTAAACAGTCACAACAAGCTGTAATTTATTTATGGGAATAATATATTTCTGCATAGCAGAAACGAAACATGAAACATCTGGGAATGTAAGTCCCAGGCTCCCAGAAGTAAAGATCCAGAACCCAATTTCTTGGTGGACAACTCTTAATCATTAAATGGTCTTGCAGAAAATATAAAGGGAGCTGAGAACATCATTACCAGTTACAATGCTGTCCATCCTCAACTTTGGCACTTTCTCTGGAAACTTTAGCAGAGATAGGCACCCATCTGACTTCACAGAGGCTCTAGACAAGATACACGGGAATTGATCTTGTTAGGCTCTTGTCTTTTTCAGTACCAATAAGCAGCTATATTTAGACGTCTAGGAAGGAAAAGAGAAGAGTACATTGCGGTTATAAGCACCCATGGAGGTATGCTTTCCGTTCCTAGGAACACACAACGTTGCTGTTGAGACTTTAAGGGATTTCAGATGCCCTAAATATAAGTGTAGGTAGACTAAAGTAAGTAGACTAAATCCCAGTCAAGCTAAGACTTTAAAGATAACCCCCAATAATGATTATTTCCTTTATATTCACAACATCATTGTCTGGATAGGAGCAATAGATGTCAAAGAACTTAGGTTAAAAAAGAGCTCCAGGAAAGCCTTTTTCAATCATACACACTTTCATTGCAAGCTCTAGCTGAGTATCTTTGCTTGATTCTTGAAATATCCTAATTTATGGTTCAGACATTACATTTACATTATTTCAACATTGTTCACATCATTAGGGTCACCGTATTGTCAGAGTCTGACTTGGCAAGTATCATTAAATGACTGSCATTGACACAGTGTGAATTCGGAAATGTCTTATCATCTGAAAAGTAAACTATACAAATACCATTCTATTCATATGGCCTTTATACTTATTAATAAAGCTATGCTTCCCTGGGGACTAATTACTTTCTATTTATACAAACACTTTCTATATGTCTTAATATAGACAAAGTCCTTTTCTCTTGAAGCCTGTTTCCACCTTCGTCGTGAGTGCTGTTAGCTCGTGATGCTGGCACAAAAACATATAAGGACTAATTCTCTCCTGTCATGTGGGAGTTACTAATATATAGATATCAGGATTAATTACAGCTTTGCTATTAATTTTGAAAATATCCTTAAATAGTCTTTCAGGTATGTGATCATCACACATGATTCAGAAAGGTTTTTGTGTCTCTGTTTTTTCTTCTAATCCATTATATATGTATATATACATACGTATATCTGCATAAAAAGCTCAAAKGTACCAAAGAGCATGACACATCTGGAGGCCCAGGTGAAAACAGATGTAATCACTGTCATCCTTTTTGTRTTTCTGTGTAGGGCAAATGATGTTCCCATTATTTCTAAAGTGATTTCTGGGTCCTGTTGTTCAAAAGAGCTGAGTCTGTCAGCTCAGTCTTTTCACTGCCACAAAGAATGGTCCTCCAGAAGTATCAGTCAGACTTTACTGGGGTTTTGCTGGGTATTCAAACCTTCACCATCTTCTTGGTGGACATCATGTTCAAAGCACCCTAACTGAAGCACATTTCCAAGAAGCAGAAGTTTAAATAAAATTGATGAGCCAAAACTGAAAAGTGTTATGYAACATATTCCTTTTACCCAGCTCGTTAGTCACAAAGGTGACCACTCTTGTAGAGACCTTGAGTGTCAAACAGAAGGAAGAAGAAAATGCAATATTGTGTCTTAAGTCAAAAATGAAGTACTGGGTGTGAAGAATTTTCTTCGTACCGCAGTTTAGTGCTTCTCTGCTCCTGGAGGCAGCTGGGAAGCTGAAGTGCTGTAGATATCAATTCATACAATCGAGGAGTCAATTGTATGAATTGTAGTGTCAATTCATACAATGAGGAGCATTCCATCAGCCAGAAGATTCCAGTGTCTGCTTAACAGTACAGGAACAGTCGAAGAAAGCAATGGCAGCTGCCTAAGATCACATGTCATTCTTCATAGCTAGGACCATGACACGGGGGTACAGCGAAAGAAAGGAAGCATATTCTTGTTAGTAGTTGCATTTCTCTGTCRTCTACAGATGTGGAACAATGACCTGAGTGCASTTGGCATATACTGAACAGAGAAAAGTTTAAAACACAGCCAWAACATGTTCAGAATATGCTTATGCTTAAGACATTTCAAGACAGAGACAGAAGCAGTATTTTTGTGTTGAAATATTGGTAATGTAATGGTAATTTAGTTACCATGTAATCACTTTTAGTGGGAATTAGARACTTGCTTGTCCCTAATTCATTGAAATAATTTCTGCTGCTACTGGTCTAAACAAATGTAAGAAAGAAATAAACCAAACCGTAAACCAATATGGCTGGTTTGTTTTCATTTTTAGCCTGATTTCAAGTACAACTGGTGGCTCCATATAAAAAAATTCTACGACCATAATGAGATGATCCGTGCCATCACTGCATCTGATTTTTACTATGAAATAAATATTCTTCCTAGTATTTAGTAACAAATACTCAATTATCAGCTTGAAAAGATTTTTGTGGTATGTCCTGTCAATACCGATTAAGTTGATATTGACTTCTGAATAGGCGACTACCCAGATTTATTAACTTAAGAGTTAAATATGAACTGAGGAGAAGCCAAGGTCAATATTCTCCTAGAGCAGTAATAAATCCTGATGTTCACTGCAGTAAAAGAGACTGACATAATCTCACATGTACTAAAATGTGTTGGCTGGATCCCCAATCTTTCTGCTAGTATTTTGTGTCTGTGGGCAAATAATGGATCGTCATGACAGAGGGCAATTTTTGTCACAGAACAGAATAAACATGGAAAGGTCCAGCCAGCCAACCAGATCAGCTATCTGTTTTCTCTGAAACCAAGTCAGCTGTCACTCTGAAATATGCTAGGAGATATTTCAATCTGTAATCAGTACAACATGGAGAAAATAAATCCTTTCCTTTGCTGAACAGATCACTTTTACAGGTTAATATACTCAGACTAAGATTTTCTAAGATGAAGTCCAAAGGAAAATTAGTTTTCTCTCTCATATCGATTCAACTCAGATTCTTTTGGGGATCATCTGAAATATTGGAAATTTCCTATTACAGACATTTTAAATCAGAATAGTGGAAAATGGAATTGGATAAGGAGGTAAATATCTGATGCCAAGATTTCCCCCTTTTTTCCTATGAAGAAAAAGAAATAACAGTTTCAAAGGACTCATAACTAATCCAAGTTTAGAATCTCAGACATGATCCATTACTACAGAGAGTCAGAAATTGTTCAAGTTATTCGAAGTTAAATACTAGGATTTACATTTCAACCATCTGAACATATTTACATATGTGCTCCCACTAGTGGTATATTATCTTCTGGGCTCAGTGGTGTTTATGCTGTGGTGAAACTATATTTTAATCAAGAGATGCAATTTAGGACTTAAGTGACTCACATTGGCACTCAGCAGATCAGAAGGTAAGGAAGGAATGAAATTATCATTATTTCAATTGTTATGGGAAAAATATTTATCTATCAAGCTGCTTAAGGCAAATGTTGAAAACAATCTCTAACTTTTCCAGTAAAGGACTTCACTATAGATTTATTTTAACCCCTACCAAAGGTCACAATTGAGTCTACATTCCATTTTGTCAAGTCAAAACAGAACTAAAGCAACTCTTTGGTTATGAATATTATGAAAACAAAGTAAACAAAATGACTTGTAAGAAGTAAACAAAGTTGTTAACATATCAATATGTGATTGACCAAGCATAGTAAATAGATGTTTCCTCAGACAAACTGATTATACCATGCAGAGCAACAGGCTCAAACAAAGCAGTAAAATGATCCTATGTGTAACTTGTGCTGGAGCAGCAAATGACCTGTGGCATTTCCTAATCCAAACAAAAGTGAGCAGAACCATAGCTTTGTGTTTTGTAAGGACATCATTTGTAAGGATAAATAGTTTAAGGATGTAAGGATAAATAGTGCAAGCTGGAATAGCAGAATGAAAATTATATTCCAAACATTAAAAGAAACAGAAACCTGCCAATAACTCCTTGACTTCTGAAAATACCCAGCAGCTCCTTGTCAACTATGCCAGCTGCCTAAGACTAAAGGAACCTCTGTTCCAGCAGAGCCCTGATTAGGGGTGATCAGTCCTACGGAGAGGTCTGTAGGATCAGGATGTAGCTGGTAGGTATGTAAGTTTGTGTAGGAGAGTGAGAAGAAGGACCTGACAACATTGTTCCCAAGCTATGGTAGTGTGCCATAGTAGTGTGCAACACAGAATCATGGTTGGCAAAGACCTTCAAGATCATGACTGTTAAACCATGTCCATAGAATCTAGATCATAGCAGGACYACCTGTGGGACAACATTCAAGGCTTTGACCCAGACCTTCTGAAGTTGAATGCAACTCTGCAAAKCTCAGAATGTAGGCAATGCTTGGGATCTCTTGCTGGATCTTTTTGCCTGTTAGAGGTATCCTGCTAAATTGTAATGTTCAGCTGACTGTACAACATTAGAGACAATGAAAAGGACATCAGCTAGACTTCTGGGACCCTGCAGCTTCAGGAGTCCAAGCKTCCAACTGTAGTAGAGAGGCCATGATTCAACCTGCCCATGACAAAGCAGAAACTTTGCTGTGATGGCAAAAGCTTGAAACTGGTGGGTTTGGGCAYTGGGAAACACTCTTGCTCCATTTGAAGACTTCCACCTTAGATGCAGATTCACTCCTCTTGCAGCTAGTGAGGAACCAGGAAGACAGACACAGTAACTGCTGTCCAAGCCTCAGCCACATAGAAGCACCGTGGAAAGTGGCCAGTATTAGTAATGACAGACTCCCCACTGCACTAAGTCCATAGACTAACCAGACAGAGGCCAGCAAAGGGCCACAAAGCTCTCTAAGGGAATGGAGCATTTCTCATATGAGAATTAAGCCTTCTCTGAGAAGCTGAGGGGGATAGGATATTATCTATGTGTATAAATTGACAGAAAGACATAAAGATGGAGCCATATCCTTCTGAGGTGCTCAGTGGCAGGCTGAGAGGTGATGGGCACAAACTGAAACACAGGAATTCTATCTGTTTGTTTGGGTTTGGTTGGTTATTTTTCTATCTGTGAGGAAATGGGTTTTGAAACACTGAAATGGGTTTGAACACATTTCCATCTGTGGAGTCAGTCAAAGCCTGACTCAACACAGTCCCAGTCAACCTGCTCTGGAGCACAGGTYTGGACTAGATGATTTCCTGATGTTCATTCCATTGCCAATCATTTTTATGATAAAACTTGGCTGAATCTAGAATGAACATCAAAAATGGTGAGGTGATTTGCCATGTTTTATATATAATATTTCACAGGAAAATAAAAGTCTTAAATATTCAAATTTTGCCTTTATTGATAATATGCATTCAATAAAATTGCATATATACCTTCTCTAGCAACTTTTGAGTCTTATATATGCACAATAATATACAATGCATTTTTTTTCTAGTGCTTAACATGTAGCTGGTATATGATAGGATTTTGCACCTCTGGCAAAGACCTCTGTCTTACGCTCACTAACCCATTATTTCTCCATAAAAATTCTTTGGAATAAGGACTCTGAAATCCAGATTCAGAATAATATTTGATAAGAGCAGAGTGTACAACTTGCAGATAAAAGTACTTGATTAGATATTGGTTAAAGAAATTTTCAAATAACTATTTGGCTTGCTGTAGCTTCTCCTGTGTGTCTCTGAGATGTCAAGAATCAATCTTTAAATTTACTGTTTACACTATCAACTAACCGGGGGTGTGAGGATAGTTGTTTATATTTGCTCATTCCAAATTCACATGTTTAAATGCCACCTAACAAGATCGTTATCTCCTGAATCTTCTTTCTTCTCTGTCGCTTGCTGTTTTAACCCATGTAAGTTGTCTTAAAAAAAAAAAAAGTTTCCAATTGACTTTTTTGTGAGAGACACAAAAGTAAATGTTTTGTCTTCAGCTGAGAGACACTTATATTTCAGTGCTTGTACGGCTAAAAACTGCCAGGGGAAAAGGTCACAGATTTGTTTATACATCACTGCCTATCTAAAGTGCAGACCATTTTAATAAGAAAATCATACCTAAGATCTATCAGAAAAAAAGTCAAACAGAAAATATGGACCTACCAAGTATGAAGGTGACTGAATCTCAAACAATAATGTACTATAGGAGGAGGAAATAATCAATTTTGCAGTTAAATATGTCAGTTAATAAGGCTGTGACTGGGCAGGGAGCAGTGAATATTGTTTGRTTCACTTCCTGGCTTAGGAACAAATTGCCATAACTGAATTCCAATTTCCAGCTAGAAAGACTTAATTGAGACCTAACGTTTCTGAATATTTACAAGTAGAAAATAAGCTTGCAATAAGAGAATGATCCTAACAGATTCTTCCTAGAATGCCATGTTTTCGATATAAAGTCCCAGAAAACTGTAGAGAGCTAAAAGGAATGCACTTGTTATTACAGACAAAAAGATTCAGGGAAAATGTACTTGCTTTAAATTATTTACTTTTTTTTTTTTTTAATTGAGTTCAGGAAATACGCTAAATCAGTAAAGTCAAGATTCAAATCTTTTTCTTTCTACAGCAAACCAATGARAACAACCAGAGAGAAGCTTTACAGTAAAACCCCATAAATGTCTTTTTGCCATGACCTATGGGAACTTTTCCAGCAGACTTACATGCTCAGTGCTTGGCTAGTGTGATGAGGCTTCCCATAAGGTATATGTATATGGTAGCTTTGTGAGATGGCTATCTTRCTACTGGATGAAAAAATTGATAAGAGATAGCAACAAAAAATACTCTCTCTCTTGACCTGGTCAGACTCAGGACCTCAACACAAGGAAGTCATTMAAGCACATGAGTAACCTCAATATGCACACTGCCACTGAATCAAGCTTAGAAGATCTGTACTTGCTTCTTTAATAGGGCTATCTATATGCTTAAAATCATTCATGTGTGTTTGTTTTGCCTCAGGTTTCAGTCATGCCATGAGCATCCTTCAGGTTGATAATCCCTGTGAGCCTCCCAGAAGCTCCTGCGGTGGATTTGGCATCGGCTCAGAGTGCAGCCAAGTACCAGGGTCTAGTGCTGCTCACTTCAGCTTGCTTTTCTTCAGAATATTCCTCTTCTTTTAATATTCATCATATCTTGAACTGTAATATGCTTAACAAGCACGYATTCCCTTCATCATAATGCTGCAAGCTGCAGCCAGAGAGTCACACTGCCGTTTTATGCATGTAAAGCCATGGAAATCCATGAAGTTAAGCAGAGGGGTGACATCTTGACTCTGAACCTTTTTTGTATCGTTAGCTTATGTGGGGTTAGTCTTTGTATGGCCACTGTTTCGATTTACAGTTAGAGTAAATCCTCAAATGTTATTTAAAATCCTTCCCTCCATCTCCTCTTATAAGCTCAGCAGATAAACACTTCAGCCTGGTTCTTCTGATAAATGAGAAATATGACATTTTATTCAAAAGCGGAAAAAAAAAGAAATTTGCGGAGTGTATTGCCACTTCATCTGTGTGTGAGGATTAATAATTCAATACTAGCCTTTCTTAGATAGCTGAGTGAGATGTCACCTTCTGAACGGGAGCAGCCTGCCCTCRCAGAGCCTTCCTTGTGGTACAGGGAGTTTCCCCTCCCACTTCAGCATACATCTTGGCTGAATTTAGCCTGGGAACAAACAACCTAGGAACAGGCTGTAGTTCTTAAATGTTAATTTTGCCTCATATGCCACGAGTAAGATTTATTTTATAGCTTGAAATGTTAATATACATTCAGTCCTCTAGGGTCACAGCTTCTCCAGTTCTCCCTGCTGTAAAACAAAAGCATCTTCACTGACTCCTTTACCATTTTATCTAGTTTGTAATCAGAGTTCAGAAAAAAAAAAGGCTCTTATTTTCAGCCTGACTGGAAAGTTCCCAGTGAACTCCCTTTTCAAAGAACAAGGTTCTAGTTTTGATTTTCATTCTCTTCCCAGTTAAAAGAGTATGCTTTAAAAAAAAAGAAAAAGAAAAAAAAGAAAAGTTTTGCAGCTATTATTGAATTACTAAATTATTTCATATATATATATATATATATATTGAGGAGCTGGATATCAGGGAAATGATTATTTCACTATTTCTCTGAGGAAAGTTGGCTTATGAAGCAAGCTGGAGCATACTTTGACTAGGAGAGACTTCAGAAGTGATAGGATAAAGCCAGAATAGGGCTATTAAAAGAAAATGATGCATAAAAGCCCTACAGTATTTTTTTCAGGAAAGAATACTTAAAAGCAAATTATAATTTTCTCCTTCCTGACATGCCTAAAATCCAACTGCATGAAGAATTTTCAAAAATCTGAAAAAGTGAAAAATCGGAGATTTAGCTACGATCTTAGACTATAGAGCTTTATTTAGTGAGACTACATATTGTTCAGATATTGTAGCAACTGGCAACAGTACAAAATACGCAAATAGCCACGTAGTGTTCTTACAGTCAGAGTGCTTATTGGTTGTGTTCAGGTTCTACATGACCTTTTCTCAGTGCCAATGATATTGATTTTAATCCTATTAGATGTTTCTGTTGTGCTGCAGTGGTAATAGGTCATCGCTGAACTGTAAGAACTGTTGGTGTGGGAGAAAGGTTTCTTGTCTGTTTTGGTTATAGTTATTATAAATAAATGGGGAGTGATTGTGTTCAAATCAGATTTAGGTTTCAATAAGCATGTAAAGTTTTGACTTAGGGGTCTGACAGGAACATAAGTTCAGTTTTGACAATGCCCAAATTGGCTGTTTTCTTTGTAAGATCTTTCCTTTCCTAAACTGATAAAATTTTGCTGTCATTAATTTATTAACTAATTAATTAACCTTAATTAATGAMTTATTTAATGACTTAATTAAGTAATGTCTTAATTAAGTCATTAAGTTATTTTTGAGTCTAACATAGGACTAGAAAAGCTGGATTTTACTTTTGACTTGTCTGAAGTGAGATTCCCTAGGAGTAAGTAGAAATTTGAATATATGCTTCTCACAATACTGGAAATTAAAAGATCAGGGTTTTTTGGGGGGGAGTGAAACTTCCTTTACATTGTGACCTTTAGTGGACTTTTTGTCCATTTCTAGCTTCTTCTTAGGCCATATGGGTCTTTTTGGTGCCCATTATCCTCCAATGCATTTGCTTCCTTTTTTCAATGATCTAAAATATGGATTAGATTTCCATTCATATGTTAATGTACCAGTTTCTATGAAGATCTCTTCTAATCTCTCATCCATTTCTGTCCTTTTCCTGAGAAAAGAAATGCCTGACTAGTCAAATGCATGTTAAAATACAATACTAATAAAAATGAACTATTGAACTGAACTATGCAGCTTACATTGTCATTGTCTCTTCTTTTTCCTTTGCAGCAATCTTTCCTGACTTCACACAGCCCAGCTAGCAGATAACCTCAGAAGTACTAGAGCTCACTCTGTCTACAAGAGAGAAGTTTGTAAGAACACAAATGCATAAGCCAACTTGTTCACAAAAAAACAAGACTGATTAGGCTCTCCTTTCTGAAAATTGGAATAACAGCATAACTTTATTCAAATGAAAAAAAATGTATATTATATGGCTACATCCAGGACCTAAAGACTAATGTTTTTTAGAACGTTCTAATATGTGGCAGAATGATGGTATTACTCTAACACTCCTTTTCCCCCTAACTTTGCCCAAGATCCAACTTATCCTTTCACATGCAACTGCTATGCAAGTATGACATGAGTCAATCATCTTATCCCCTAAATAGAGGACAGCCCAGAAGCCTGTTGAGCTCTCCTGCATGGCAGCAGGCTGCATGCCAGAATCTGTTGAGTAGGGACAGTTCTCAAGATTACTTCTTGAGAATGGAAGATTCCTTACCTTCAACAGATCCTTGGGAAGTGATTAATAGAATGCTGAAACCATGCAAACTTTCCTAAATTGCATCTGTTTGTGCATGTAATTCATTAGACATAAATGGTTGGCCAAGTCTGGAACTAAGATTGGATATCCAGCCACATCCAAACTCCTCTGAGAAGGAGTCTGGAAAGCAACTTGTGACTCAACAGGGAAATCCCTTGATGATTTCTGCCCTCTGTGCAGTAACCCTTGCCATCAAATTTTGTTAAACCACTGTTTTATTTACAATTGATCTCAATAAAACCTATTGCTGCTTCTCCCTTATGAGCTAAGTGCGCCAGTCCCAGCAACAGACAAGTATAAAAATAATCACTAATCATGAGCATCCTCTTTTAAGTAAACCATGCTTCTTGAGAACTTTGAAGGGGAGGATAACCTGAATATTTTGCAAACTCTTTTGTTTCCATGAATGAAAAGGTGATGCAGAGCAATAATCTCAAGAAATACTACTGGATAGCTTATTGGGATCAAACCTCTGTAATGGCCACTAAACAGAAGGTAATTTCACTAGTATCCTTGTTATTATGTCAGAATGATGCTGTATTTCTATATACATCAGCTGTCCATGCTTTGATAGTCAGGCACTTTACAGAATGTTTGAGGTTGGAAGGGACCCCTGGGGATCATCTAGTCCAGCTCTCCTCCTCTAGCAGGTTCATCTAAAGAACATTTTCCAGTACTGTGTCCAGACAACTTCTGAGTATCATCAAGCAGGAGACTTCACAACCTCTCTGGGCAACCTGAGCCAGTTTTCTCCTAGCCTCATAGTAAAGAAGATTTTCCTTTGTGTTCAGACAAAACTGCTTGTGTTTCAGTTTGTGTCCACTGCCTCCTGTCCTCTTGCTGGCTACTACTGAGAAGTGTACGGCCGCATCCTCTTGACACCCTGTCTTCACATACTTATATGCATTGATGAGATCTCCCATCAGCCGTCTCTTCTTCAGACTGAACAGTCTCAGTGCTCTCAGACTCTCCTTGTTTAAGAGAAGCTCCAGACCCTTCATCATCTTAGTAGCCTGGACTTGCTCCAGTAGCTCCATGTCCTTCTTGTACTGGTGAGCTCTGAGCTGGATGCTGTACTCCAGATGCAACCTCAGCATGGCTGAGTAGAAGCACTTCCCTTTGTTGAGGTTCATGAGGTTCTTCTCTGCTCTCCTCTCCAGTCTGTTAAGTGTAGCAGGCATTCCTTCCAGTTTTGCATCACCAGCAAATTTGCTGGGTGTGCACTCTGTCCCTTCATCCAGGTCACCCATGAATGAGTTGAACAATAGTGATCCCAGTATTGACTTCTGGGGAGCACTGCTCTCTACAGGCTTCCAACTAGGCTTTGCATCACTGAGCACAACCCTCAGAACAGCATTTCTTTGTCAGTCCACCTCATTTGTCTATCCAACACTTCCTGGGCTTGCCTTTGAGGATGTTATGGGAAGCCAATAAAGACCCTTGCTGAAGACAAGGTAGAAAACATCCACTGCTCTCCCCTCTTCTATTCAGTTAGTCATTCCATTGTAGAAGACTATCAGGTTGTTTAAACACAGCTTCCTCTTGGTGAATCCATGCTCACTACTCATAATCACCTTCCTATCCTTCATATGCCCAGAGATGGCATCCAGAATGAGCTGTCCGTCACTTTTCCAGGCACTGATGTCAGGCTGTCTGGCCTGTAGTTACCTGTCTGGCCTGTAGTTACCCTTTCTGAAGACTGKAATGGCATTAGCTTTCTTCCAGTCCTCAGGTACCTCTCYTGTTTTTCATGTCTTTTCAAAGATTATTGAGAGTAGCCCATCAGTGTATCCCATGAATGTATCCCATCAATGACAATAGACTTGTGGAGACAATAGACTCGTCCAGTTTGTATAAATGATCTCTAACCCAATTCTCCTCAACCAAAGTCCTCCTTTCTCCATGGTCTCCGGGCTCTAGAGATTCCTGAGGGCTGGTCTTAGCAGTAAAGACTGAAGCAAAGAAAGCGTTCGGTATCTCTGCCTTCTCTGTGTCATTCATCAGGATGAGCCCTGCCCCATTCAGTAGCAGGCCCACATTCTCCCTAGTCTTGCTTTTGCTGCTGATGCATTATGCAAAGAAGCCCTTCTTGCTGTCYTTGAAATCCTTGACAGATTCACTTCCAAATAAGTCTTGGCTTTGCCCTCACAGAGTCAGGTCCCTGCACACTCGCACACCATTTCCTAATGCCTGTCCTTCCTTCCGTCCTGCACTTCCTTATCCTGCTTTCCCAGGAGCAGGGTCCTTGTTGATCCATGCAGGTAGATCTCCTGTCCCCTTTGCTCAGCTTCCTGTTCATTGGGATGCACTTCTCTTGAGCTTAGATCCTTGAAATCCACCTCACCTGGATCCCTCTTCCTTCTTCAGCCCTATCCCATAGGATTCTTTTAAAAAAGCTTGCAGAGACATCTCCCCGTCGGGGAATCGAACCCCGGTCTCCCGCGTGACRGGCGGGGATACTCACCACTATACTAACGAGGAGCTGGTGYCTTATCACTCCTTTAAGATTGGCAGGCATAAAAGCATCTCATTTCTAAGAYGAAAACATGGTGAGGCAGAAATACCCATAKATAAAATACAGAATTTAACAAACACAAGAGGGAGTGATCAAATTCCATCCTATGCTTTCAACTTTAACGTGAAGCCTAAACACTCAGAGGCATTTTTACTATATCTTCTCTAAATCCCTTCAAGAGTATTCACCRAGCTGATACTTCAAAATGAAAGTTTCATTGTTGCAGTGCCACTCTCCCTTTACTTAGAGTTAAGTGCTTGACAAAATACTGGCTGTTATTTATGACATGCAGAAAATGCTGCATTATAACCTTGAAATAAAAGGGTCAGGTGAAAGAAAAGCTGTAATTTTATCTATTAAATATATGTATTTKAAAGACCCAAATAAAAGCAAAATAATCCATTATGACAAATCTGGCTTTACTTCCTTTGATATTTTTCTCCCTTTTTCCCACTCTCCATCTGAAGGTAGTAAGTTGGAAAGAAAATGAAAGAATACTGGTGTGTTGAAACAGTAATCTTATTAAGTTTTGTCGAAATCAGAGCTCATTTTTTCTTAAGAATCCAAGGTGCCATTCATCTGAATTAATCAAGTCACATACAAAATATGGTTCACATTTTGAAAAGGGCTTTTTTTCCCCATGAGATACAGCTTAAGAATTGACAATTGAAAGTAGACAGTCTGTCTTAGTGGAATGAATTCAGCTGCCTCAACAAACAAGTCAGATGATTGACATAACAATCAGGTTAGACTTTCAAAGTAGTTGCTGTATCAGACACTTCCCTTATCAACCATATTGCAACATTTGATTTACATAATTAAACATAATTCCTTTTGCCACCTGCATAACATGACAAATAAATGGCAATAATTTTTAAAGGCTGTAAAAATATATTAATTTAAAGAGGCTCGTCTTCATACAAATACAGGTCAAGAACCACGGAGGTAATACTCTAAAGTTGTTGCTCATAAACAGAAATTGGCAGGCAATTTTGATTGGCTTCTATGGATGTCTTTTACTACATTTTGTATAAAACATCATAGGGATTATCTATGTTCTGCACAAGATTTTGTCACTAGATTTCTGTATGTTTCTTTGCAACTATAGAACATGTTGTTTTTTTTTTTCCTACTACAATATTCATCTCCACTGAGGAATTTAGCTGCAGAACCTAATTGCTGTATTATGTTCTCCATCACTCCTATGAGACTCCAGGGAAGCAAGAATGAGAAATTTATAACAGCAAAAAGAATCTTTTCACCCCTTTGGGCAGATAAGTCTTGAAATACTTTTAAATGGAACTTCAAGCATTATTACTTTAGCAGACTTTAGTCATCTTTATTCTAACCACATTGGTACTCACCTGCCACTTGTCAGGGCATTCAAGAACAGTAGCTCTTTTTTCTTTAAAACAATCCTCAATGAAACAGGAGTGGTAGCAGGAGGTCRTCATTACTTCTCAGAGTTAGTGATATAAAATGCTACTAAAGTAGCCGGAAATATTTTAGTTGCTTCAGAACTATTGTGCCTCAGTTTGACCTCATAACAAAATTCATCAGAATTAGTTTGAGAGTGAAATATATTGCCTCAAAAAAGAATGTAATAAATGTTAATTAACAGTCTGGGAAGAATTCAGGGCTTAATGCTGTGGGACTTCTGTGTTTATTTAATTCAAATCTTTGCTACATGTAAATCACTTTCTAAATACCACAGGCTATAAATTCTGTCCTTGAACTCATAATATCTTGCTCCTATTTATTGGACTCCACAGATTTCCTGAGCATGTCCACCTGTCCAGCACTCTTCAACAATCCCCCCAAAAAGCTTGGACGTCTCTCGGAGGTCAGGCTGCAAAGAGACACCTGATGTTTATTTCTGCTTGTTCTTATCATTTCACTATTTCACCATTCCAGATTATTTTTATGAGTTGCCCATTTGACTCTTCAGCTCAGATCCATATAATCTATTTTTAGACAACAACATAAATGAAAATACTTGTCCTCAGTTCCTGTAAAATCAGTGGAGAAAGATAAGCAGTTCCGAAGCTCCACGCATGACTTAGGTGGGCTAAGTCATGCCCTGGGGGCTTCCATCCTTCACTGGCTGTAAAAAGATGCTAGAAAAAAATGCTCTTTTCATGTCAGCTCCTCAGCAAGGTGTAAAAAGTTAGGTATGACTGCTCTGGACACACAGTCTGACACCCTTAGCCGAGTTCCATTTGAATGGAGTCAGAAGAATAGGGTCTTGAGAGTGATCTGGTGTTGTTGTTTGCTCCTATTTGTATTTCCTTCTCCTGGCATATTTTTCTGCATGCYGTTTTTATTGTCTATTGCCACCAGCTTGTAAATTAAAAGACAAACATGTACAATGCGTATTATTATATAACATRAAGAAGCGAGTTCTCTCAGAAAAGCAGATTGGATTCTTTTGTTTTCATTCACAAGCGTTTTACTTCAATTATCATATTAGTATTGCCACAAATTTAAGATCTGGTTTTGAAAGATTTCTTAATGAAACACGAATTGTATTCTGACAGATACATGTCTTTATGTCTTTTTTACCCAATCCACAAAGTAACCAAAATGCCCATATCAAAGTTTCTAACTTGAGCTCTTACCCTGGCAAGGAATGGACTAAAGTAAAGAAGCTGTGCATTACACTGTGCAAGCCAAAAAAAAAAAAACCCTTGTTTCCTCTTGTCTATTTCAGATGCACTAGGATTGGCAAGGACTGATGGTGTGATAGAGAACTGACCTAACCATACATGATTGTACTAGTGTGTAACAGAGTTTGGGAATGAAGGATGAAACACTTGCACCATAGACCAGTRCTGACACAATTTTGACTGCTGAAGGAAAAGCATAACTTGTTGATAATCCACTCCACGGAAGCTTTTCCCGCACTTGAGCTGATGTGGAGAATGCAGGACATGATTTCATACCAGAAATTGCTGTTACTGTAATCAGATCAACTGGACACTAAAATCCTGGAATTGCTTTCCAACCCATGCAGTCAACCCATGTAATGCCATCGCAAGAGCACAGAACTGACCCCAGGTGACATCTGATTCCTCCTTAATCCACATTTTTCATTTCCTGGGCAGTCTCTCTCCCCCTTCCTGTTTAGGCAGCATTTGAAAACATACTTATCTATATTTATCTGTTCTCTCTGTTCTATCATTAGGAAGAGTTTTTTGATTATCTTTCACATTGCATCACTGCACCTCTGATCAACAATCCCACCTACAGACATTCTGTGAAGCCTTGCAATGCCTTCAGACACCAACCCTGTTTATATATGCTGTCTTTTCTCTTCTACTAATAAAGTGGCGTCACCCAACAGGTTTTGTATCCCATCTGGCATGTATATAACACACAAATTGCTTAACCCGAGTCTATGGATGATATAATAGCTATTCATCATTATTTAGAACATGATTTAACATGATTTACTAAAACTGAACAGTAATATACCCCCAGCAGTAGTCTGTGGCGTACTACAGATGCCCAGTGCTATAAYTGTGGGGCAAAACAAGAGGCCAAAGGACTGATTTTATTCCCAGAGTGTTTATAGTGCTTTACAAACACTGTGCTTAGTCTATCTTACTGCGAACAGGAAATGAAAGGCAAATAACAAGAGAAGAAGACTCTGAATTAAAAATGATAACTTTTTTTTTAATGAGAAAGTATTATCCAAGAAAAATCCAAGATATCCAAGATAAAATATTATTTATGTATATACTGCACTAAAATCAGAGCTTCATTGGCTAAAAGCACTAACATCAGACTAAATAAAGTGCTAAATTATCTGCTGCTGCARATCACCAAAGTTCTTTTAACTCAAGCTATGCTAAGATTCCTGCTCAATTCAAAATTTATTTTTTATATTTTTACTTTTACTATATGTTCTGCTCATATGTGTGTTAAGTCAAAACCAAGAGGAGCCATGATAACTATCTCTAAAGAGCTGAAGTGCATAAATACCAAGGAGGGAGAAGAATTACATTAATTGTCCCAAGATAATAACAAGAGGATTAGAAGAGAGTTGTTTAGATTGAATATCAGCAAAAATAAATAAATAAATAAATAAAAAATCTTAATAATGATAAGGTCTATTGGACTATGGAATAATCTTTAAAGAGAAATAATAGAATCCTCATCTCCAGGGATATATATGAATATACAGGAAAAAGCATGAAATAAAACATTGCAGAAAACAATCCTGGTGTGACATGAGATGACGCAGGTTATTGTAATTGTTTTTTTATCCWTCTTTAATATCTGTGATTCATAGTAAACAGACAAAAAGAAAACAAAGCATTCCAGATGTGCATCGACACTGTCAGTTTGACAGGTTAACATTTGGAAGGGTTTTGCAGACCTATTGATAATCTGATGAAAGTATTTATTATTCGGAATGCACARTGATAATAACTGATTATTTTTATTTAATTTTTCAAGTCTCTATTCCTTCCCTTCACTGCTTCTAGACTTCATTTAAAAATACGGTGAACAAGCAATGGAGTCTCTGATATTTATCTCTGTAGATCTTGTCAAGGCATGATTGTTATGGAAATTATGTTGTCAATGAAGTCTAATTTCCCCTGTATTTTTATCTTTATTGCCATGGATACTTTCATCCTTATAATCACGGACATACAGTATTAGAAGCATAMTGTCTTCTGTGATATACTGATTTCTGGAAAAAAATAATAAACTTGGGGTCTTCCTCTAAATGGAGGCTCTTGAAGTGAAGGAGTTTATCAGTGTATTTCATTGATGAAAGGGGGTCTGAACTCTAGGACAGAAAAAAATTACTGGTTATCTTGACTGGGGCCAGTAGCCACAAATTCAGTCTCTAGAAATGTTAAAGTCATGGACTGTAAGTAGACTTTAATTCAGAGGGTCTCCTTATCTTTTATATTTTTCTCTATATCTATATGCCACTTTCTAAGACATTCTTCAGAGAGGAACCTTTGAAGGTTACATCAACTCCTACACACTGAAAAAAGGCAAAGATTTATTTTTTCAGTTTTGTAGATTGCTTTCATACTTAGAACAATGCAGACGCCTTTGTTTTCTTTGAACRGTGTGTGGTTTGGCTCACTTGCTGCTCTGCTGATCAACATGTCATGTTAAAGCCTCTCAGTTCACAGTTGCTTGAGCCTAYGGATGCTTAAAGAGCAGGTGACTGATCCTGAGAAATCTGAAAGCTTTTATTCTAGAAAGAAGATAGTGAAGTGCAACAGAGCATAAAATACAGGTACCTTCAGGATTTTATCCATGTCAGAGATCCTTGGATGCCCTGAGGACCAAATTCCTGAGTTTCCCATGAGTGCCTATGCTATGGTGCAGGACCTGATGATGCATTACTGGAAAGTAATCCCACTGCTGATTCCTTTTCCTTTAGYGGAGTACAAACTGCATGTATAATTGTGTGTGCCATTTGGTCCTACCACTGAACATCTATGTATAGTCCCATTCTCTCCATAAGTACAAAAATCCTCCCCATGTCTGAAGTTGATGCAAATAAAGTGCTACGATTCTCAGTGACAAAGACAGTTTGATATAAAAGGGACAAGCAGCCAAACATGAGGTTTGGGATCTCCTAAACTGCCTTGCTATACAACTAAAATATGCAGCAGAGGCAACCCAGCCTTGTCTGCTCTCTGCAGCTGAATTCTTGATCATGTATATAGAGTAATGTTATCTCCTTTCATTTATATTCTGCTGCTATAGCAATGCAATTTTACATCCTGATTCCCTTCAGAACTGTAATGATAAATAGAATAGAGGCTGTTTAAATAAAAATTCTCATCTTATTTTTGTACTTATTATGATATACTGTCTTTCTTTCAGYGTGTTTTTTCCTCTGATTCCTGGAACTCTGATGCAAGACATTATGTACTCATGTACTCTATCACAACTTCAGATATGCACATACCAACAGTTCTTTTATCTATAGACACTCTACCTCTCCTCCTCATTTGTACTGGCAGATATGACACAACATGAGCAGTGGAGGGTGAGTTCTTGTAGACTCCATGAAGCTGCAAATTATCATGTCCAGTGTGTTTGTTATGGGGAAAGAGGAAAGAGATGGCAGACAGAAAAATAAATGGGACAAAAAAGAAGCAGAAAATCTATTATTGCAGTGGTAGTGCATACAGTTATGAACTGTATGTAGAGAAAAACTTAATTTCAGTCCCCTTATAAATTGAAAATAGCTCTCAACAACATCTAAAGATTTCTAAATCTATAAATTGACAAATGATTTCACTTTCTACAAGTAGGTATGTTTTCTAAGTAACAAAAAATGTAGATAAGAGGGATAATGAAGGGTAAGGTTTTTTTCATTTGCTGCGGCTTCCAATAATAATGTAGGAGTTAAGTTTCATTAGAAATTGCTCATATCTGAATGACAGAAGAATTACCCCAAATCTGGTAAGATCTATTTGCAGAGGAATTCTGTAGAGAATTTTTGAAAATCAGTAACAAAACATGTAAATGTACTTCTTTGGATAAAGCTTTAAATAATACAAGTATATTAGAATTTTCAGAGTTTGAGCGTTATGCCAACATGGAGCTAAAAACTTAAGTTACAACTAGCATCAGAGGAAGGATCCAGGAAAAATAATAATACTGTTGAAATATCTTTTTCATTTGAGTTTGATGAGAAGTGGCTCTTGAGCTACTATAAGTACTGTTGTTAATGGCTGAGATTCCCATACTGAGTTTCTATTTATGTTACTCAATTAGACTTAAAGATTCAGTCTATGTTGACCATCTAGGTTCACACTGCAGGCTGACAACATAGGATGGTAGGTTGAAAGAGGTCAGCATTATGCCATCCTTAGCATGAACGTCAACTAAAAGTAGAATGAAATAGCCTTTCAAGAGGAAACTTTCAAGTTATGCCATAGGATGTTCAAGTTAGACATTAGGAAGAATTTTTACATGGAAAAAGAAGTGAAGCACTGGAGCAGGCTGCCCAGGGAAATGGTGGAGTCACAGTCCCTGGCAGTGCTCAAGGAAGATGCAGATGAGGCCCACAGGGACATGGTTTAGCAGAGATGGTGGTGATGGGTTTGCGGTTGGATCTGATGATCTTGAAGGTCTTTTCCTTCATAGGAAATCCTTTCAATCATAATGATCTACCGCTTTCCACAGCTAATTTAGAAGAGCTACTTTCTAAAGTCATCGTTTAGATGCACACTGAGCTCAGTGAGCTACGGTGCATGTGAAGATTCATGGCCTACTTGAACGAAGAATGAAACAAAGCAGAAGAACCACAAGCAATATTGGCATTAACTAGTCATAATTAAGAGGAAAGAGGAACCACAGTGCAAAGGCAGAGAAGGTTTTTGGGCACTTCAGCATGGCAAGGGAAGAAGACAGGTATCCAATTAAAAAAAAAAAAGAAAAAAAGAAAAGAAAAGAAAAAGAAGACTTTCAAAGCAGCAGCAGATCTGAATCCAGGAGACATCTATGCTTCAGGCATCTCTCATTTTCATACTTCAGAGTTCTCCAGGCACTAGTTTACTCTGGAACTATCCTGAGCTACCACCAGTCTGCTGAGCACCTTAGTACCTCATTTCTAGTGTGTCACAATGCAACCTAGAGATAGGAGTTTCTTTGTTTAATTTTCTAAGAAACTTTAACTCATCAATCTCAGAATATTAACATGCAATACCAGGTCACCCCCTTCATAAAAGAAAAGAAAAAAGAAGGAAAAGGAAAGGAAAGAAAAAGTAACCATAACTGTCAATATCCTACAAAWWWSMWWCARAWAWMSWWCWWATTAATTTTGCCCTTATCCCCATTGACTTACTAGTGAAGTAAGTGAAGCACTGAGGTATAGAAGCAGCAAATGACAGTTAATTTCCTTCCACAAACTTAAAGAATTTAAAACAGCAAATTATAAGAAATTAACTTCCCAAAAAAATACGGCAGCTACCAGCCTGCAAGCTATTCTTATAGTAGAATCACTTTCCATTTTTCTGTTGTTGCTTCTGGGAAACTAAGAATGTATTATTTCCCCTTTGCAGGAAGAAGAGAGAGTGAAAGACAGAAGGCTCTTCCAGCCTGGAGGCTGGGGAATTCACCTGGAAGTGGGAGTGCTTGGTTCAGAAACCTCAGCAAGACCTTGGCAGCTCCACAATCCTAGCAGAGGTGTCAACAGCAAAATCTCTCCTACATTGCTCTCATTGATCTGATGAAAAGTTTCAAGAAGGTGAACTTGCCCAGCACACTCCAGCCTCATGGAAAGCTCATCCAGAAAAAAAAAATCACCAGTGGTATCTTGACATACAGATAGCCAAGTAAAGATCGATGAAGCCCTTCTCTCTGTAATGAGCTGTGCAAACAGGGRTAGGTCCAACCTAACTCCTAGCAAACCTGTGCTGTTTAACATAGCATGCTGGAAAAAGACAACTTGCAATCAAGTATTAACATWCATTTTCAAGGTATAAAAGGTGTTTTTGCCAAGTCTGGACTTGCCAGACAGACTGCAGAGGCTCTCTTGCATGCCAATGAATGTCCAATGACTCCACTTCTGTTCAGAGCTTGGATGGAAGCAAGATGAAGTGATGAAACTGTGCAGACTTCATGCCAGTGGTGATGCCATTTACATCTCAGATCGACCTTTAKAATACAAACTGAATTTTGAATGGCATATATATGTTGTGCTGGCCAACTGTGCAGGGACAGATATTATCAACAGTCTTTAATGTATATATTACTAAGTATTAAGTATCTATTAAATTAATTAAATTCTATCCTTGAACCCATAAAGCCCTAACAAACTCCATTTTCCCGCTGGCTGTGTAATTTGCCCTTTGTCTCTTTGAAAAAAGGTTTAGTGGGTTTGCCTTTAGAGTTACCATGATGCCTCCAAAAAATAAGTTCAGAATACTTGTGAAATGTTGCTGAATCTCAACATTACCATTGTATATCCACTGTATAACATGACACTGACACAGAATATAAGACAATGCAGAACCTTAGATTCAGACACCTGCATTTTTATTCTCACATCAACATTTCCYCCCTTAGAGTTTCAGTTTTCAAAAGCCACTACTATTTTAGATCTACGTGACACAAATCACGTATGCTGTGAATAATAATGTGCGTTAATAAGGTTGCAGAAGGTATAAGTTCCTGATGCAAGGTTGTTGTTAATKAATCATTATTTGCTTAAAAGTAAACAAATTCCTAGTCGGAGAATGCCAGCTACTTGGTTGCTTAAGAATATTAACTCTGTAGTAAAAAAATGTTCAGGCGTAATGTAATTCTCAAGGGATGAATTTCACAAGTATCCTGACTGAATATCAAAAACACTTAAATATAGGATAAGTGTTCAAAAAAGTGCAAGAATTCATTTCATTTCATTTCATTTCATTTCATTTCATTTCATTTCATTTCATTTCATTCCCTTCAATGTATATATTATTATGGTCTTTTGCATCAAGCCAAACACTATTGTGGCCAAGTAATGAAACAAGTTTTCAGGTATAGAATATAAACTATTATTTATTTAACTAAAATTAACTTTTTAATGCTACATTTTAAAGTGCCTACTATTTTTAATCAGCGACTTGGTCTGACAGACTTAAATGCCTCCACATGAACCCACATGCCTCCACTGATATCAACTGACCCAAATCTTTCCCATTGATTTTAGCTGAGCTTTTGGCATGAGTCTGGCTTGTGAGAGGACTAGACTGCTTTGGTAAGAATCATATCTACGTAYAAGAGCTGCATTCAGCCCTGAAGGACTTTATTTGTGCAATATGGAAACTGTAAGTGGTTCATTGCATTTCAGTAATAGATTTCTACAAAGCTCTCCAAAATACAACAATACATTTCATGTTTGGATTTCTAGATAAATAAAAAAAAAWTTAGTATTCTAGGTCACGTATAGCAGAGACCAATTTATTAATTTGCCTAGGCARTGATTAACTGTTAGTTAAACAATATTTTGCTTCCTGAGCTGCATTGAGGAGCAAGTGCATGTTCCAAGTATAAACACAAAAATACAATACAACATTGTTTGGAGGCTCTTACAACAAGCTGAATAAAAGCATCCAAATGAAAGCTAGGCTCTTCTTCTGGAATAACRTTCATATCGTTAAATTACTTCAAAATAAATTAAGCTAGAGTGGATCTTCCAAAATAATTATACTTGTCAACTTCCTCTTTAGTGGCAAGGCTGGGGAAGGCAATGGAAAAGCTTTTAAGAACTGCACTATGCTCTGGACATGGATACAGCCTTTTTTCCTGAAGGTTATTTTCCATCTGGTTGATAAATGCTGCTTTAGGGCAAGGATCTAAATAGATGTAGACAGCGCACTGAAAGGAAAGAGCTCATCAATGCACGGTCACCATGTTTGTGATGATAAACTACCAGACTTTATCTGTAACATGTTTATAACACTTCATTAGATTATGTGCTGTGTTTCCGAACACATCCACCATCAGGAGTATCCATTTTAASTGCTGGTATCCTAAAATATAGATGATAAAATTCAGCCGGTGTAATATATCCTCAGCAGTACCTCAGGGACTAATTCCACCTGATCCACCTGATCCATCCATCTGATCATGGATACTCCAGAAACACACAATACTCCAGCATTAATTACTTATTAATAAGCAGTTTATCATGTGTGCCAGTTTGTAAAGTGCTAATACSATTTCTACTTACCTGCAGAAATATCATACCCACACCATAAATTATGTGGTATATACTGTTACTTTGCACCTGGATAATTTTAYTTTACTGCTGAAAACAATGAAACACAAGGCATGTAAATGATTTGTAAAATCAGTGAGCACAATGCATATTAGGAAACCAGAGAAATTTTAGTGTAACATGTACAAAAGAAAACTATTCTTAAAATATATCACAGTTTTGCCAGAACAGCAGTGTTTGCAATGCTTGCAAGGAGTTCTTAGCTCTTGATGTTGCTAACACAACACTTTGTGCTTTATCACAATCTCACAACACGTGGCATTTTTCCTAAATAGTCAGACACTGCTTTTTTCTTACTATTTTAATTAATTAAATTTCCTACTTATTGTAGTCTTAATGGAGAGTTTGAAAATGTAAACCAAGAATATCTTATGAGTCCAGACAGGAGATTTAATCTCCACCACCCCCAAAATGTAATTATTTTATATCTCCAGATTTGTTATATATATGATATTTACAGATTTTTGGCACTGGCCTTTCTTTTAAGCTGTAACAATTTATGGGAACATTACTATTTAGTTAGTCATGTTTTCATACTTGGCTACCTACTTTATTGAATGATTTATATCTTGCTTGAAGATCTAATCAAGCAACCTAATTAAAAAAAAATCAGGGTAAGAAATAAGGTTTACAGTTTTCAGGCCTTTTTTTTTTTTTTTTTTTTTTTTTTTTCAGAAATCTGATTTTGGTTTGAATCAAATGAAGCAGCAAATCCGTACAGAATTTATGCCAAAGCAGCAGCTCCCTAGACACTGCAGCTGCTCAGTGAAAATGATCCCCATGCCGAGAGAAGGAACAGGTATTTGCTGCTGAGAAGTTGCTGGGGGCTCCGATGYTCCCTGGCACAAGAGCAGACCTTCSCCTGGAATTCCTTGGGGGTAGATTCCCTATAGCTTTCATTATCCCCTAAGCCTCTCCTAGGAATCTTGTTTTCTAATGTGACAAAGCACTCCATACTGCACCATACCCAAGTTTTGACAAAGCTGCAGCTGAGCCACCTCAGACATAAAAGAGACAAGACACTCTGGGAAGCCATATGAATGGATGGGGATATTCCATAGGTTTTTTTTTGTTTGTTTGTTTGTTTTTTTGCCAGTAATGCTCTTATACTCATCTTCATGGACATCTATTACTACTACATTGATAGACTGTAACCAAAAGGTGATGCTATGTATTCAAACCAACACTGTAAAATATGTTCTGGAATCTGATTATACAGCAAACTTTGGGGACATCATCTGTATGCAGGTCCAAAAATAGAGATAACCCTTTTCAATATTCTCTCTCAGCAGAGCAAATAAACACTAGTCCTGGGTGAGCAGACTGAAAATCTGAGTTTTTCCAAAACAGCACTTGTTTAAAATCTCTGGTACCAAAAGCAGACTCCCCATAAAGAGCAGGATAATTTCTCTGAGACATGAGAAGGAATAACTTCCCTGTTTCCCTCAACAAGCAGCTTATGTATTTCTTCCTCTGGCTGACATTTCATTCTACTTTTCCTTTAAAATACTCTGCTTTTGAGGACTCCATCAAAGCTTGCTCTGGGTATAGTGTCTTAGATATGATAAAGAGCCTGGTTGGGAGATCCTTGGTGCCAGACTGGGATATTGCACTTGCTTGGTAAACTTTTCTGGAGACCTGCAGAGAGGATGCTGGAAACAGGGCCAGCTGAGAGGTGCTTAAGGTCAGGAAAGCTGGATTTGTTTTATTGGGTAGGTAAAAACCTACATGCGAATGTAGGTTGTTTGTGCTAAGCATTCCATGAAAAGTGACATATTAACATGATTAATGCTTATATACATTTCTGAGATGCARTTTTAAACACCGCAACCTCCAGAGTATTTCTTACGGGTGACCCTACTCCATTTCTCTTCTGACTTGGACTAGCAGAACAGGAAAGTGAAGGGCAGAAAAAATACTGGCCAWTGCAGAAAAACAAGCAAACTGAAAGGCTTCCTTAATCTCTTCCATCAGTGCTGGTTGCTCCATACAGCATAAGCATGACATGAACAGTTCAGAAATAAAGGTTAGATTTACTAATAKATTTACTGAAATCAAGGTTAGATTTACTAATGTGCGAAGTGKTTCATTCTGGACACTGCAAAAAAGTAGAGAGAGGCTCATGGAAATTCTATGTTATAGCGAATTCACTGATGGTTTTGGATGGAACTCAGGAAAACAGTGATTCCATTTTCCTTAAAAAATGGGGGAAGGCAGCTTTGAGGAACCAGCCAGCACTATGTTGGGGCACTAGATTGRGAAATGACAGATGTAGTTTCCATTCTCATCCCTGCACTGCTCTTGCTGGCCAGATTTGTGCAAGTCTCTTTGCCTTTCTCTGCCTGTATCAGGGTACCAATACTTTCCTGCCTTACTCAGGGATACTGCTATCCGGATACTGTGCAGACTGATACAATTCAATCTCCTGCATGTTAAAAAGAAAATAAAGAAAAGATTGATGGTGGCYCTATCACTGGAAAATGTCAAATGGATGAGGTGCATTCATTTTTGTAGGTTCCTTGCATGTACTTTGTTACAATGAGAAATCAACCACTATCACAGGGACCTGAGTCATCTTTGCCCTTAAGTCTATTTTTTTTTGCCAGTGGTTTCCCTTGAATTGAATGGAGATAAATAAGTATTAAAATGCAGTAATACCATGGTGAATCAGAGCTTTTGTTTTCCTCTCTGGAACTTGCACTAGCTCTGCAGTCCAAAGCAATTATTGCCATGTGATTTATTTTCATTTTATTATTTTTCTCTGAAATCAGAATTGGAGTTTGCTGGTTATGTAATAGTTCCCCATATTCACTTCCCTACACAAACTTCAGCTGGGAATACGCACAAATTAAGGATTCAAATCTTTCTAAGGAGTTTTGTGAGACTTATTTTATAGCTAACTTCTATCAAATCCCATTTGGTTCTATAAGTTGCTGAGAACTCTAATCAAAAACTTCTGTGGTTATGGGCTCAAAACAGTATGTCATCTATATCTTACCTTACTTCCCTGCAATAATCCCTGAATAATGTCAAAAATGGCATGCCTTTCCCAATTCAAACATTTTGAAAAACAGTGTCATAATAAATGATGTAACAAAGGAGATTGTAACAAGAAACATGTGTGCAGATTGCTGAAGGCAAGTTCAAAATATGTCAGAGTCTAAGAATTTACCACAAGGAAAAATTACTGACAAAAAAAAATTTAAGAAATGTTTATGTTCAATGTTGCTTGAARTGCAACATGAACAAAACACATAACAATACCACACAAGTAGACTGCAACCCTCTTTTCATATTTCCAAAGCTATTGGGGGGCTGGTACAGGGAAGTAAAAATCTCTGACTAGCAGCTGCTTAGTAATGCAATTCCTGTCCRTATACATAGGTCCTTCTACGGTGCTTCATCCTCAACACTGCCGAGCCTCATTTCACACAGATGGGCACATTCRGCCTTAGAACATTTGTGTATGATAGTGAAAGATGATTATCTCTCCATTTTTTGATTGRAAAACTCAAGTAGGGAGAGGTCAAGCCAAAGTTGTTCCTCTGATGTGAATGTAATAATTCTTGGGCAATCATCTTCATTTACCTGTTACTAAACAGTAACAGTAATTTCCCATGTCAAAGACTCTAGAACTGAGTATGTGGACTTGAAGGTCATTCTTAGCATAAAGAACTTATTTGCAAGCCCTCCTAAAGACTTGACCATCCTAATAATTTGATTTCTGGTGTTTCAGCACAATCTCTAWTTTTTTTTTTTTCTTTTCTTTCTGACAGGACTTTTTCTTTCTCCATCTGTACCAGTTTCAAATGAGTATTTGAAAGGGAGAAGCATGCTGCTGAACCACGCTGTGCTCTGAACAGTCTTACGGGCCCTTCCAAGCAGACGAGGGAGGTGGCAGCCGAGGCTGCAAGCAGGCAGAGAAAAGGGCTCTCTTCAAATCATGCTTTTAGACTCCGCAAGGAACAAAAGAAAAAGAACAAGGAGATTGAAAACMGTCTGGAAAGCGAATAATAAAGTTGGACAAGTGAGTTCCCTGTCAGCCTCCCACTCATAAAATCCTGACTTTTCTAGGAATTGATAGTGTRTGCCTAGAGTCAAGAGGCAAGAGTACTGAGAGCCTTTGAGGACTTGTAGTTTGTTTAGTCAATTCTTGAAGGCTAATACTTGAAATATTATGTATTATTGAAAGGGAATGTGCCTGCCACACMAAATACCTTATTATGAGAGCTCAGTGACTATTGATAGCCTATGTCACTGATATTCAAACTAAAATTGTTGCTCCATGTTTGGCTAGTGACTGGAATACATTCTTTTTTTTTTCTTTCCCTCAGAGATTTTCAAAAAAAAATGTTATAAAAGCTGGAAAGAAACTGTTCCAAGTTTTTAGCTGATGCTAATTGTTTCTCCATGCATGAGGGCATATAGTKTGGAGGAGAGCTGAAGATGGCTTTTTAATAACAAACTCAGTAACTGATAAGTAGCTACAATATTTCTAAAATGTTCTATAAAAACGCTGAACCTCTTCAAAAAAAAAAATACACTGCTGAGATGCTGCTGCAGTCTTCAATATTTTTAGACCCTTTGGGCCCAAGGCAATCTGAAGTAAATATATTTATTGTAGCTTTTCCTTGGTGTAAACAGAGAAAACCTGAACATCGGGGTAAAGGTCATAATCCCATGAGCAACATCTGCTCTGTTTAATTTTGAAGAATACTTCTGTCTATATGTGCAATAAAGCTCGAAAACTCTGCTCTAGATCTCAGAGGCTTCTCACATCYTTCTAACTCCTCCAGTCCCAAAATGATGGAACCTTTCAAATTTCACCTGGTGCATCATACAGAACTAGGTGAACTACAAAAGTGCTGGAGAAGACTTCAAATCTCGACTCAGTCTCAGAGTGCTTCAGCTTAAGGTAAAAATCTAGAGTAGGCTTTCATTACCACTTATAATTACTCTTGAAATTAGGAGGCAGGAAACTCTGCATATGAAACCATCTATTTGCATCTTATTTTTCTGCCATCTGTACTTATTTTTCTGCAGAAAAGTTGACGATCCTCATTTAGTTAAAACACTGCTGGCACAATAGGCATGATATTTGTGCTACATTTTTGTATTTCATTTCACTGCACGGATATACATGTTTAAAAGCTTATACAGCTTGTCTTAATTTGTTTTCATTTTATTTTGCTAGAAAGTCATAAGTGACATTTATTAATAATCACTAATGACAAATGAGTTATTAATCATAACTCATGATTTCCTGCTTTTGCATGGAAATCAGAATCCACTTTAAATGCATGACATCTCAGTCATGACTGATTATTATCTAGGAAAATATTTCGTATGTTCTGGACAAGAAAAAAAATCATGTATCAAAAATTTTTTATAGAAAACTAACAAGTGAAATGTAGTTATTGTTTCACATCATATGTTTCTTAAAGCTTTTAGATCTGCCAGATCACAATCTCTCATCTTTGGGATGCTTGGATGTAACACTGCTTCAGGCTCACCACTAATTTTCTCTGTTTGCATTGCTTATATACAACAGAATGCCTACATGGTTTGTGCCTTAAATTTTAATTTGCAAATAATAGTTCATAACAAACTGTTCTTGAATTCTTCTGCTCAAGAACTGAAATCTGCATGAAACTAACTTCTTTGGGGCTATGAGCCACTGCACGTGTATCTAGTGAGGTTATTCCAATTCTAACCTAATGAAACAGCTAGGTAAAAAGCCCCCAGATGGCCAAGGCCATATCCTGAGAATGTTGGTCATATCTCATGGTTCAGACTAAGAATCACATGCAGCTTTTATATGAATCCACATATACACTAAATATATTTAATAGGCCAAAGACTCCCAACAAAAAGACCAATGTCAACAGTCAGAATCTCTGCATATTCTGCACTAACATTTGCTTTGCAGCTGCAAGTGGTTAAAGCAACACAGCATGGGAACCACTGTAATAAATTACCTTTCAGTTCCTAGAATTATATACCAACTAACACTAGAAAAGACAGTCTGCGTCACTGAGTCCAGTCCTGCATAATCTCAGGCAACTGTGTAATTTTCATTAAACCCAGAAGGGTATGCAAGTACATCCTACTCTGTGTACCATTAGGCACAAAAAATCCCAGAGTATCTAAACTTAAGAMATTTCTCTAAAAGATCTTTCACTATAGGAACCAGAATCCTACAAAATTACTAGTAATCTACAATGGCAGGAGAAATCGATACTGTCACCTGTGTCTCAGACCCTTTCAATGGCAAGAAAATTGTTAAAAAGTAATGCTCAAGTGAGACATATTTAAGCAACACAGAATGAGTTCTTCATTTCTGCAAAGGAAAACCAAAAGATAGATATCTAAATAAAATAGAAAATCGCATACAACTTAAAAGAGAAAAATAGCCAGGAATGTATGAGATTCTACAGGTCCCTCCATCTGCTGTTAACAGTCATAGACGAAAGTCCTAAAATTGGAGTACAGTTATGAGACTGCGATAACACTGATGAGATAAGCTCAAGGCAGAAAGATATATAGACTTTATAAATAGGTTTGTAAATTTCAAAACACTTCTAATTTTTCAGAATTGCAGCGATAACCTTTTATTGGAAGCTGTCTTGTGCCATTTCTATTTATTACGTACCTTGTCAGCTACAAAATTGTCAACTTGTCAGCTTTTTCTCTTGTCAGACAGAGCAAAGGCCTTCTGTTGGTTTAAATAGCCAACAGAATGGCATTTGGGAGGTACAGTCAGAGGTACAAGCATAACAGCRGTTGTATTTGACCCAGGCTTAGCAGGAGATGCTCTCCTAGTCTCACAAAAGTATCTTGTGCTTAGTCTAGTTTTTATTGTTGTTGTTATTTCACCCATGATGCAAATGTTATCCATTTTCCAAAATCAAAACTGCAGTGATCCAAGGGCATGCCCCTGTTGTTTTATGCTTGCTGACACTGAAATACTAATGAAATGGACCTAAAGAGCATCTAAATCTATAACTGCTAATTTCCATACATGCCTACCTCATAGATGTCAGCACAGCACGTGCTTCACATTGTCAGAACTGCACCATGAGACACCAGCCAAGCTGAGCTCTGAGCATTTGTACCATAGAGTGGAGATCCACCTGGATATCTACAGTGGGACAGAGTTCCCAGGACCGTGTGGTAGCGGGGAATGAGATGCCCGTGACCGGGGCTATGCACTCAAAGCAGTCCTGTTAAATCAGATCTTTCTGCTTGGATGCAGCCATTGGAGTGAGTCCCTGTTCCTCGCGCTGCACTCTGGCATTTAGCACTATACAGTGCAATGCACATTGTGTTCCTCCTACCCGATTCAAGACATGATTCTCCTATGATGGATTATTAGGAGAAGAAGATGGTCTGACAGCTCCTCTGCATATTTTGCCCAGAAGATGCCTGTTTTCAGAGCACCATCCCACCTGTGCCAAGCTAGGAAGATGAGCTGTTCAGACTGCAGTTCTCTACACTAGTAATAAATGAGAGCATAACCCTTATCAGGCAGGTTCGCTTCACTAGTAGATTCCTAAGCTTAGAGTTTCAGAGCAGCCCAATTAAAATACCAACCTTCTCAGATGTCTTTACAAAAATGCCTGCAAAGAGGAAGTCAATATGACAGTAACTACTCTAGGGACAACATGATGATGATGACGATAATGATAAGCATACACTATCATCCAYCACTTTTTCTTCTTTGGACACATTATCATAACTCAAACTTTTACTCTCAGGGAATGTATTTGTCAGTATCTATACACTATAAATTTAGCAGAAAATGCAGAATGATATATCTTTAATTAGTTCCAATAGAAGTCTGATTATTTCTCATTTATTTTTCCTTGTGGTTTATTTAGCATATAAACAGTTACTTTTTACTATATTACTATGCTCTTTACTGTTATGTATATTTTAGCTTTTCAGATGAAATACTATAAACAACTGCTTAAGAACTAATTTTATGTAATACTACCCTCTTTTAAGACTCCTGTGA
Source organism: Nothoprocta perdicaria (assembly GCF_003342845.1). NCBI lineage: Eukaryota > Metazoa > Chordata > Aves > Tinamiformes > Tinamidae > Nothoprocta > Nothoprocta perdicaria. The sequence continues at coordinate 4,662,160 of NW_020455688.1, read as the reverse complement.
CTGGCAGAACTAGCAAAAATATTTACCAACATAAAATTAAAATAGTACAGAGAAAAAAATGGCCCAAGTTCGGTTGCTTCAGCTCAGAAAGGAGACCAGGGATCAACAAGAAACAAAATGTCTATTTAGCCCATCAGGGAGCCATGCAAACATGACTCAAAAATGATTCGCCCACATGTGAAATACAAAGACTGCCTCGTGTGTACACATTTAGCAATTACCACAGCCACAGCACAAGGAAAAGGAGGGCTCCAGAGAACTGAATACTTGTGGAGAACTAAATATGTAAAGCCTTTCTAGCTGCTGCTGCCCATGCAGGAAAAGCGAGTGCAAGTCCTCTGAGCCTGCTCAGCCAGAGGAGATAAGCATGGACCACAAGAAGCCTCCAGGCTTCTCCCAGGGTTCTCCCTCCCATCCAGTCTGTTATCTACAGCTGYGTGGGACATCTTTCTACTCATTCTCTGAATGGCTAAAGTATTACAGAAAACCCATTTCCTAAACTATTTTAGGAAATAACTCACTTTTCACATAACTTTTTTTACTAGTCGGAAATCTGAAGGGTGTTATCATAACTGACCTGCCAGCTCTCCATGTTCATAATTTCTCCATGAGCCATAGCCTGTTGATATCAGGATCCAATCCACTTGACGTCAGCTTCATTTTAACATCAAGTATAATAAATACAATAAGCGAAAGCCTTTAAATTAAAGGCAAAGGCAAAGGAGAAAATAAAGACACAAGAGAAATCCTGAGGAAAGTGCTTGGCACCACACCAAAGGAAAACAGACTTCTCGTGCAGTCAGGTGCAYAGACCTATGAATTCTCATTCTTCTGTTCCAGGCTAGTGCTTTGGAAGATGAACAACCATGAATAAGTTTTAATTGTGTRTGTGCTTTAAGGTAAATGTGAAGAATGCACACAGCTCTGTGCCCATGTTTTGAAACCTTTGGAAGAAAAACAAACCGAACTCCATATTTCTAATGAATACAAAGAAGCTAATTATTTACAGTTGGCAGGACAGTGTGAGCCATATAATGGAAATTTGTTGCTGTTCTAGCTATGGGGATAGAACTAGGGCTTCCAAAGCAGAATGATGGATGGTAAGAGATGTTTTACAGTGTCTGGTCCAAACCATTTTGCATGTAAGTCACCTCCAACGCAGTGTGCCGGGAGAGCAGTAGATCTGAATACTCTCACAATTGTCACCTGGAGAAGCAGCTTAGGTGGAACCAACAGTGCAATGCTGGCTTAAAAACAGCCCACRTGAGAAGGGAATAAGGCCCTGCAGTTACAACACAGCTATATTAGAAGAGGCTTAGCTGTTTCCATAGAAATGGAGTAGAAATATAGATCCAATCCGTTAGTATCAGAGCTCTGAATGAGGGAGGAGAAACTAAACTTTGTAAAAGCGTCATGTGAAAAGGAATTTCTGGTAAAAGTACAGACTTACCAGTACCAATGAAACTAATGCTTAGAATACAGATGTAGGCAAAATGCAAGCCTGGGTATCTTTGTTCTGCACTGCTCACCCCTGCTGTAGCAGCAAGCAGGTGGGTAGATGGTGATTATGGATTATTGATTATCCTGACAGCCCAGTACCTGTCCTTATGCAGAACAGGGAGATAACAAGGCACTGATTAGGCTTATTGGTGGCAGGGAAAGCATTACAGTATATCTCCTGACTCAGAGATTTCCTTCCCCGCAGAAACAGAGGATAAAATGCCAGTAGACGGCACTCAAGAATCCCCAGGATCATTCCAACTCTTGCTGCTCTGAGTGTAAAAATACCCCGCTTAGGGATTCAAGCATCATGACTGACATAGTGACAGAGCTGGGAATGGCTTAGAAACCAAGATTACCAAAAGAAGAGGATAAGAATAGAACTAAGTTACCCTAAAGTGTTGCCAGTTATGCCTACAGTCTCGCAAGTGCTCATTTAATGCACTGCAGCATTTAACGTGCCAACAGCAGCACCCTCGAATACAGCCTTGGTTGTAATGCTGAGGTAAGGACTGCTGGGTGCCCACAGCTACAGCAAGCAGTTTGAGCAGCAAGATGAAAGAATATCAAAGAGTGGGTTAAGAAAATAAGCAGCAAAATGTGAGTGCAGGAAATGACAGAAACGTAATTACTGCAAGGAAGACTGAAGACGGTTCCTGGTAGCTGGGAAATGATAACACACTGACAGGCTGAGCCCTGGCAGCGCTCGCCCTTAAAGAGGGATACACAGCTCTGCTTGGGCATCTCTCTGTTTCACATACAGGGAAAGTCATTCAGCAGACTTTTTGCTTTAGCATTTAATCCTGGTCTTGGGTTGGTCATTAACTTGGGAGGGTTTTTGATGACTCCCTCATTCCCAAGAATTTCCCATTTGTTTTCAGTAATACTGCTTGCAGCATCCCTCTGAAAAATGCCTTCCCGCGCACGCAGAGTAAGCAAGCACATGCATGTGTGCCATTTCTGAGAAGCCCTTGCAGCAGGGAAAAGTGGACACCCCTCCACATCCCCTTATTTCCAATGAAAAGTGGACACTCCTCCACATCCTCTTATTTCCAAACATTAACTTGGATGTCTCTGCATCTATCAGTAAGGTTTATAGACCTTTATGTGATAAGGAGAGAAAAAGAAAGGGAATAAAAGAAGAAAGAATAAAATACAGTTGAAATAACTACCTGACACTTCTTGGGAAAGAATGAAAAGGAAGATTTAATTTTATTAAGTGATTTTGTATTAGACTTTATTCTTAATTTCCATATATCATCTTGTCCATGGCGGTTTCATTTGGTCTTTCTTTGTTTACACTTTTATATTTTTATATGTTTATATCTTTGTTTGTATCAGCAAGTCTTGGAATCTTAYCCTCTATTTCCAGAACTCTGTTCTCCATTTTAACCCACAGTATTTAAAACTGATCTGCAGATATTTTTATCCTTGGGTGGAATTTTCCAAATGACTTTGTTCTTTGTTAAAAATGGTTGATTTGTTTAGTCTGAAACTGCTTGTGGCAACAACAAGAATTTGGAAACAATTCTGACATATTTCAAATATTAATCTAATTAGTTTAAAATAGAAAATCTTTTTTTTCCTGTATTTCTTTCCAAATTAGATTTTTACACCAGTTCCACAGAGGTGCTTATATCCCAAATTTTCACATATTTTACTTTCAGCTTAGTCAGTCACTATAACAATGACAAAAAAGCATGGTTAAATTTGGAGACATTAATTCTGAATTTTTAATATCTTTGTTTTAAACATCTGTGTATTAAGCCAAATGGTCATGTATTTATATTTYTTTCTCTCCCTCTTTCTAGATATATGTGTATCATCCAGTCAGAGAACAAATAATTCATGGATAACTTATGAGGAAAGTGATAACTCAAAGCATTACTCATCAAGAGAAGTACAAAGTGACTTAATACAACGGGTTCTAACTAGGAATAAAAGCATAGAAATATGAAAAAAAGTAAATCTGAATACAGCAAAAGGAAAAAAAACTGTGACTAAACATTAGTTGGACTCTTCACAAAACAATGTATCATTAACACTGACAGAAATTCTCTTTAYTGAGATCTTTTAAAGCAACTAAAATACTCAAAATATCACCTCTGTGAGTTTCATTCAGAAATCTCTAGGAAGCTGTGCTAAATCCAGGAAGATTTAAGAATCTAAATGTACTGCACTTACATTTTCAACACAATGTATCATAGTGAAAAAAAGTTGGTGACTAAGTCATAAAAGCTTTATGATTTCTACCGACTTTGATAGAAAAAAAACCCTATTCTTAAATATGGACGTAAAAATATTTGGCTATAACAGTGTTTAAAAAAAGTCATTGCTTGAATAGCCCAAAGCACTTTTGAAGCTGTATGATTGATTCCTGAAAATTCTCACATATGTAGATACRTAGACACAAAGAGTAGAAAACCTAGAGAAAAACCTGATCTGCTTGATAATGTTTCTTTTAAGCATCTGCTCATTAAAATSATTTCATGCATGTCCTCCTATCATGAGAGAAAACGGACTGACTGTTCTAAAAACAAAACAGAGTTTTCCAATTCATTTTAAAATAAGGTTGTAAAACAAACATCATTCTCCCTACTATCCAGCATCCACCCACACAATTATTGTCCTGTGAGGATTTCCTTTTTGACTCTCAGAGCCTTAATCTTCATATTTTCCTTGGAATTTTGTCTTGATTTGTGCATAGAAGAGTTCGTTCCATGTGTGTTGCATATGAAACTAAATGGGASAGATTTGAGGTTGTGCCTTGACTTGATTAGTTCTCAATTGCTTGTCTAAATATTAATGGGCTTAGGTAGGCTTTATTCATTCTGTATTACAGTTTCCTTTTCCAGCACTATCACTTGTTGAAAGTCATAAGTTAKTTCTTCTGTCACCTCCCCTTCCTAGGACCGGCAAACCTATTCAAAAGAGCAAATCTACCATCTAGTCCCCAAATAAGACACTAATAAAAACACCTGCCTCTTACCTAGCAACTAGCACATATTTTCGCTTTATATAAGAGAAAAAAAAATGTTCAGTGCTTTTTTCTGTCCACAGAGCTTTGAACATGCAGTATGTTGCCCATGTTAAGGCCCTAAACAGGCTATGGAAATTCCCAGTCCTGGGGACTGCTCTGCTTTGTATGATGTGCAGAAATAGCCATTGCAGAGCAACAAAGAGATTTCTAGCTCTACGATATACACGTTACAAACACAGAGATGATCAATTYCTTTGGAGAAGCTACAAGTTGCTCCAAGTGCTATTTAATCTAAGCAGTACTACACTGAACATGTGCCCTCTACCCGAAGCTTGTGCTCTAAACAGGGGGCAAAAAYGGCATGTTGCTTTTCTTTTGAATACAGTTATTTATGTGTTCTTTACAAAACAGAAGAACTGCAATATGAGATAYTGAGAAATGTATGCATAGTGTTAACAGTCTGGAAAGAGAACTGATCTTGAATTTTTCRTATGGGGAGTAAAGACTAACCATTACGTTTTGGAAAAAATACATACAAAACATGACATGTGGATATAAAACTTTACAATTTTGGCAGGATTTAGGCTATAAAAAAATGTCCTACTCAGTTTGAAGACACTTGCAAATCTGTTTGGGCTTCTATTTCTTCCTGAACACCACATAGACATCTAATTATGAACTTCTAATTTATGTTATCTCTTGGTACCTAATTCTGAGCTTCCTGTGACTGCTAAATTTCAGCTCTTACAACACGAAAAGGCAAGGCCCAAGCCCTTCCGGAGCTCTACACCTGAAATCAGTACAATGTGTCTTTTAAAAACTACTACCAGTCATTCAAATCTGGTACCAAACATTCAATTCCCTTTGGCAGCTTTTCAGAAATCAAGCTGATTACCTACCGTACAGCTGGGGATTTTGGATGCTACCTCTTTAGTCAGTCCTGTGTGAACACTTTCATCACGGCCATTTCATCTGCTATCCAGCAGGAACTGGAATTGTTAGAATGCTTTAAAAAGTATCTGGATTTGAATTGAGGCGTTTTGTTTCTTGCGGTGAAGATGTCATGCTTCTGTAAAGGCCTGGTTCCCAAATCAGAATTTAGATAAATAGCTGATCCTTGTAGCTGCTCTAGAGAAATGCAGCACTTGGAATCTTGCCTCCCGCAATACACGGAGTCTCATGAGTATTAAGAAGAGCTGAATTTATATTTATGAAGATTTATATATTTGCTTCTCACAGCTACTGATGTCAACCTATCTGAACACAAACTGTTAAGCATTCACATTAATTTAAGACTCAGAGTTCTCATGTGAACAAGGAGACAAGCGTGTGTCCACAATTTACCCAAAATTATCTAACTATGCAAGAATACAGCAGAATAATAACGTAATACTATCTAGTAGATTTAATACTTAAAGCATTTTACAAACAACTGTTAATGAGGCCTGCCTCTACTACTGCCCTTGAAGTTTTTGCAAAGGATTTTTGACTTAAATTCTGTAGCCAGGCAATTCCACACGCTTCTCATTTGTTGCCAGCTCTGTTATTAAGCTTTGCCAGATTGCTCAAGAGGAGCCTGAATGCAGTGGACTTGGCTGAAACTGAATCCAATTTTTTAACTGGCTAAATAAGAAAGCTGCAGACACAAAAATAAACATAGCACCTATTAACTTGAACAGGAACGATGCCTGACACCTTGAAGAACTGTTCCTGCATCTCCTTTTATTCGGTACTTGGGAGAAGACAGGCAGCATGAAGCAGGGAAAGTGAACCTATTTTCTTATAATATTATCAAGTATTAATTACATCTCCTACAGCCAGCTAAATATTATGTTCCATTGAAAACCCTTCACCATATGTTACAGTGTGTACTTGATCATGTTTGCCTGCACACATCTGTTAATAGATCTGGGGAATAATCTGGAATGATTAAGCGTTACACTAACTTGCATTTACGTATTACACCAACTTGTATTTGGACACAATATCGATCATTCTTAAAAAACAATTATTGTTTTTTTTCACTGATACAATGGTTTCTGAATCACTACCAAAAGTTTTCATTTTTTTAGCTATATTAATATTTTTAAGTTGGAGAAAAGTCCGACATAACTGTCATTGTAAGACAGTTTTAAAATAATGCTCTACCCAAATCAGGGCTTAACTAGATTTACATTCATTTCTTCCAGCAAGGGATTTCTGAAGCGGCAGGAATGCTAAGGCCCGTGAATCTGACGAAATACATTATTTACAGAGAAGAAACAAAAACAAAGTTTAGAACGTGGAAGGAATCAAGGAAAATTACACTTTCTGTGACTTTTCCCTTATGTCTCTAACTGAATATTATCCAAAATAGAGTGCAATGCATTTTAACTTCCATGTACTCTTCCACAAACTATTTTTGTGTCCGTTTATATAATTATGTCTTGTTTGAGAATTATAATGCATTTAAAAGATAATAGATAAACCATGACATACCACAGAACAGTATTCTGACTTCCTTTTCTGGCAGTATGTTCTATGGATTCAAACCTATTTGATGTGTTTAAGTTTATACATTAGAGCATCAGGCTTTCATTACTGTTCTATTAATAAAATGCAATAAGACATTTATCTACTTTGTAAATTTGCAGGGCTAATTTGCCCACATAAGAAGAATAACACTAAGAAATGCAAATACAGAATTATTTTAAAGCCCATCTGAAGAAAATGAGGGAGAGCTTGAAAATAGCTTGTGGACTCAATAGATATAGCACTTCTAATTCATTCCATACACCTAAAACATAAATCCAAATATTCCCCTATTTTGCTTCTTAACTCCATTTTCTATTTTACTGCTTCTAGATAGGGCACTGATCTGCTGTAACAACTTTGTACTTTTTGAGTAATTATTTGCTGAAACTTAAAAGCAGACATAAAAATGTATGAGTTCAGGATCTAAATCCATTTGTATTATTTTTTAAATTGTCATAAATTCCAATTTTGCTATAGGCTACAATAATTGTTAATACTTCAGGAAAACAAAATGTCCAAAAATGTAATGTGACACCTAGAAATGCAGATGAAGAAATGCACTGAATTCCTAAAAAGAAGTAACTATGCTTTGGTTTTACAGAAAGATTAGCTTATTGATTAATGTGGAAGAGAAGTTAAAGTTAATCGTTAAAAACTGCCATATTCTTTTTATTAAGAATGCTTGATTAAATTAAACTCACCACCCCTGAAAGACAAGGATGTTATATGGCTAAATTTCATTACTCAATTAGTCTGATATTTGAAATACACCAACCCTATTTTTGTTTAGGAACCAAAYAAAGACAAATAAGGACTGTGTTAAATTCCCTAGGAGTATGGAATACATATAAAAAAAAAAATCTAAGATTCAAAAAGACTTTACAGATCTGGATTATAGCCAGACAGTAGAGTGAATGAAGTAAGCATATGGAGGAATAAGGGCTAGGATAAGGAGCAAGTTTTTCCTGGTAAGTAGTAGTCACAGCGTAACACCTGCCTACTGAGAGCTGCGGAAAGCTTGGTGCTAGTAGTAACAAATACTGCCAAGTGCTGGGCTTTTGCTACAAGGAGCGAGCTCATAAAGACTGAGCACTCACGGCAGGCAGTTCAAGTGGTGTCTGAGTCATCGCTCCTACAATCTTAGAAAAAGGGTCTGCAATTCAGAAGAAAAAATGCAAGGAGTTACATTCTGCACTAGATGACAGTCATAATTCATAAGCTGACCTCTATTTCTCCAGTGATTATCGTAACAATTCGCTCATCTTTAAAATGACAAACCAATCTTATAATTACTTAAAAATAAAAATCTTCAAAATAAATCATTACTAATAGAAGCTCAAGTTTAATTTTGAACTGCTTTCTCTCTAGGATTAATATGAATCTCCTAATACTAACATATTATAGTATTTTATAGCATGCATGCTAAACAAGTATTTAATTATCATATATTTTTCAGGTATATATCAGTAACACAACAGAGGACTTCACTAGTTCTTTTCTAGTTGGAAGAGACCTGCTACTTCTATAGCACAAAATTTATGTGCTTTCTTTAAATGTTTAAATACCAAACCAACCTTGAAAAAATGCATTTTTAATCTTTTTTATGAGTTTGATTACTGCTATCAAAGAGACAAAGTGCTTTCTTATTCTTTTTCAGTGACTGTAAATGTGCTCTTTAGAAAGTCTCTTTATAATAACATAGTGAAAAAAAAAATCTTTGTTTGTAGAGGATTTTACATCCTTTAAATAAATTGTCTGACTTCAGAAGATTCCGGTTTAATATGACAATCTAAAAGCATTAATTTTAAATATTTTTTCACCTACAAAATGGATTTAAAATATAATCTGGTTAACTGTTTCTTTTGAGGACAATGCTACGATTGATGGATTTGAGTCCAGGCACAACAATGCTCAAACTTGTTTTAGAAATACCAATGCATGCACAAAATCTGTAATTTGAAAACTCTAGCTATTTATTTTCTGAGAGAAAACCATCCTTAGATTACTGAATATCAAAGTAGAAAGAGATACAGAGGCAAAACACTGAAGTACTTGAGGAAACAGTACTSACAATTGAGTAGCTCACATTTTTTTCTTATTATCAGTAGTCTGGGAAACAGCTGACAATGCAGCGAGGGCATAAGACTTTTTTCTATTGACTTGTAAAAACACAAGAATTCTGCCAGACATATCAAAAGCAGCAGTATTCCAAGGCTCACTGAAAATTTGATTTCTCCCATCTAAAACCTTCTGAAAATAGGTCAACAACTAATTTATTTACCTGTAAATTTACCTGTATAGAATGACACAATATTTTAGTGTACTTCTAGCACTCCTTTTCAAAACCTATCTCACAGGAGACAAAAGCCCATCAAAATAATAATGTGTAACTTGCTTTGTCACTGGGTGAGACCCACTCCAAGCTGAGACCAGCTGAACTAACACCAGCTACATTTGCTGACTGCTGTAGGATTGCCAATATATTCAYCCAGTTAATGCATTATTAATTCATTCAGAGCTCATAGGTCTGGGAATCAAAAGGGATATTAACCTGGGTTTGGAATAAGTATGTTAACAGTGTCAATTAATTTTTAAATTCAATTGCATATTAACAGCCTAACTTTCAGGTCAAGAGGTGCTCACGAGTCAATTTAACACAGAAGTCAATGGAACAACTGGTACGAAGAAGTACTACTCAATGTAATGCCTGCAGGACTGGTTTTCATTCACAACAATATTTTTGTAAAAGTTAATGACAAAGATGATGTTGTTCAATGAACAGCATAAGGTCTCAGACATTTGTGTCCTATTGACTCTGTTCCTGTGTAATCCCACAGACTCACTGTATTGATGAGCTGGAAGGGACCTCTGAGACCCTCTAGCCCAGCCTGCTGCCAAAGGCAGGGTTGCCCATAGCAGACTGCTTGGTCCATGTCCAGGCAGCTTTTGAGCATGTCCAAGGACAGGGAGTCCACACTCTCTCCAGGACACCTGTCCAGTGTTCAGCCACTCTCAKCTTCTTATCCTCATCTTTGGCTCAGAAAATGACCTTGGAGCTGCAAGAGCCTGACTTATTTTGCCAGTATTATTTATTACATCTGCTTAGATTACAGATCAGGACCACCATGGCACAGGGCATCTCTTACGATGTCTTTGCATGGCACAAAACTCAAGAAGTCCTATAAGCAATTCAACTAACAGTGTCTGCCTGGAAGATTATTCAAAGCAAAGGCCAAAAAGAAAATAACACAGATCCAAAATAACACAGGACAGTGTTTCAGGGTGGTCATTTGATTCTTCTTAAAGTTCTTTCTGATGGAATTGATCTTTTTCCTTTTACTCTCATTCTATGAAAAATGTCATTTCAAAACTTCACCACATAGCATTAGTCTCTTTACTTACCCAACATGAAGGTTATAAGAGCTCCAACACTGTAAATAGAAAAAAAAACTCCCAAATGCCTCTCTTTTAATTAAATATCTCACAGTAATTAAATAATCTACAGGAAATTGTTTATGCAACCTAATTGTTTATGCAACCTGTTTCTTCTCATGTCTTTATACTCAGGCAGTCAGTAAGTAAGAACCTTTTTCCCTTCAAAGAGTGATAAAAAATTCAACACCTACTCTGGCCTAGCAAAGGTAGCATTTCTTTCATTTCCAGCTATCATACAACAAGGTGATGATAAAGAACAATATCTTTTCCTCTCAGTACATGCAAATACACTTCCAAAGGCAACAGCAGTCCTTTCACTTTAAAAGCTTTTTCACCTATTTTTACTATTCTGTGTATGTTCAAAACATAGATCTTTGAATGGAAGAGGAAGAATTCAGTCGTGCCTGTCTTGCTGCAGGCCCCTTCTTCAAATTCAACGCAACGTCTTAGAGTTTGCTCAGGGATAAGGAGGGCTTTGTGAACCAGCCCAAGCATCCCTGGACATTCTGGACTTGATTCACAATTTACAGAGGCAAAAGTCTTCCTGGTAACCCTGCACTGGACTCAGACCATTATAGCAGCTGAAGACTTGGCATTCATTTCTTTTAGAAGTCGTCTGCCGATGGACCTTCAGCACTCACTGACCTGCCCACAGCGCAGCAGCACCCTGTGAGCTACTGCTGATGGAAAGCACCTGTGGAGGGGCATTTTACTGAGGCAAGTGTGCAAGTGTGGCATGACTGAGCATGARGCCACACTCTGAGAATAAAGCCAAAGCTGCACAATAATGTAATTCAGCCTTCCTGAATGCACTTTTGTTTAATATAGCATCCCAGGTCCAAAGCAGAGCTCATCACATGATTTGAAGCRCGCATGCACCAACTCTGAAACTACACAAACAAGGTTGAATAAAGCCTCAGTGCTGGGTTTTGGAGCATGAGATATGTATGGTTTTGCAAATGCTTTTATGCCATGATCTGGAGCACTCTCTGGGATGAACAGCAGAGAGAAGGGATTATCAGCCTCCAGATTTTCCCTAGTTTGGGGGCTATTTTTATATCATTTTTGAATAAAATGCTGGTAATTTGAAGTACTTTTGTTGTTAATGCAAGTATGACAAGACTTTCACATCGATATACATCATCAGTAAATAATACACCAGTTTTGGAAACAATCTGAATGTTTGTTTTCTGGTTCTGGAAAGCATTCCTAGCAGGGCAGCTTAGAGGAGCTCTGCACGGATCCTCAGCACCCTGTGACATCCCCGCCCGGCTCAGCATCCCCAGCACCACYGGGCAGCACAAAGCAGCTACTCGGCTGAATTTAGAAGCTCAGAAGAGCAAAGGAAATAACACATAATTCCTCATCCAACTAAGTTCTCTCAAGCTCCCGGTTCACTAAGGTAAAAAAGTTGGGTATTTGACCAGTTCAGTGCTTCAGCACTACTTTAAGCACCGAAGCGCTAAATTGMCTGAGGTGTAAATCTTTCCTATGCAGTTGGACGCATGTCAGGTCTATAGGCAACAACCAGCACGGTGTGAGTTTGTGCGGGTGTTATTCTAAAGTCACCTTTTCTAAAACCATCATTCCAACATGCTTTAATATTTATGGGGACATACCTATAAGATATGTAACCTTTTATCAATTTCTACGGTGATGCCTGGGGGAAAAAGTAAGACTTCTAAACTCCCAGAATATTTATTAGCTTTTACCAAAAAAAAAAAAAAAAAAAGCAATCACTTTATGCACAAGAATTTTGACATAGAAAGGTGATTCCTGTAAATGAGATGGGAGAGATATGAAAATAAAATTCTGAATGGACATGCTGTCACAATTTTCTTTGGAACACGAACAATAAATCCCTAGAATAATATGCTTTCATTTTATCTTTTATAAGTACATAAAAAATTAATCTTCCTTCCCAGCTATGTTCTGAGATCATTTCAGCAGCATTGATRGTTCATAAGAAATGTAAAATGAACCTTATTGTAGACATAAAAGCTGAAAGTCTCACTTCAATCTAATCCAAAGGAAATGAAAAATAAATAACAAGGAAAAAATAATTCGGAAATTAGGTACTTTGTAGTTTGTTAATCTAAGATGCTATCATATAACAGAGATAAGTAATTTGAAAATTTTAATTATGATATGAATCACATAATACTAAGTCTTATCATGGAAAATAAAGATAGTAGCAATTTAAATTCAGTAAAATATACAAGCCAATCCATGATGTTTAATGCAGTAGTAACCTAGTACTGCTTTACAGCCAGGTTTTCTGATTCTGTGCAATGTTGCTTCTGTTGTCTCCTGCCTCCTTTTGCAGGTATTTAGCAGAGCGCAATCTAAACTGTGCTTCTGCAGAAAGAAGCCATCATTTGTTTACCTTAATGACCAGACGCATTTTGACAGCTCGTCTCCCAGACTCTTGTCCCTGGGGAAGGTTTTGACCTCCCAAGTTATTTGTAACTTACCTTACTCAACTGCTGAATAGTTAGGAAAAGCACGAGAGGAAGCACATAGTACCAAGGTGTCTTAAGAACAGAGAGAAAGGAAACTGGAAAATATCACTTTTAAAACAAACCCTCACACACAAGTGCTCAGGAGAGAAAAACAAAATGTCTTCTGTAATACCCTTTACATTCATCAAAAGTTAAACTATTCTATTTAAGTTGCCTCCTCTCTTTAATCTGCCCCTCACTTTCAGAGGTCRCACTTATTTTTCAGTGCAGGAAGGGGTGATCAGGTTTACCATCTCTGAGAGCCATCGCCACAACAGAAATCCTCTAATGGGTTGAGAATGCTGAGTATTTCCCAATACTTTCTGTTGTATCCAGATACATATTTTACAAAGTTTTGAAGTCAGCAATTAAAAGTTTAAAAAATTATTTTAAAACACAGATGGCCAAAGCTATGGATGGTTTCGTTTAAGTGTTTTTTTTTTTTTTAATCCATCTTTGACTTGGTAGTAAAATAAAACAGATGTCTTCTTTATGAAAACATGGAAAATTTGGTGGCCTAGGAGGAAAAAAAAAAAACAATAGAGCGCTTTTAGATAAATAACTTGAGGTTTCAGCCTTTCTGAAGCAAAGGTTATCAAAATCTGAAGCCAGAAAATTGAAAAAGTTAATATTAATATGCTATTGTAAACCCAGTCTCATAAAGGATGTGAGTGGCAAAACTAAATATCATAACAAACTTCCCGACATTTGATTAAATGTGTAGCTATAAAGGTTAAGGCTTTATATTTTTATATAAAGAACGCAAGCACTTAGAGGCTTAAGAGCCACATTTAAATCTCCCAGCAAAAAATCTTTAAAGCAGGTAAGAGAAAATGCCTAAGGGCTGCATTCCGAATTCTCTCCCACCTGAACATGAGGCACTGTAGAGCTCTACCAGTGTATTATATTATCTATTTTATAATATTATCTATTACAACCTCGTGGGGCAATTAAAGGAACAGGCAGAAGTTTTGTGAAACAGTCCTGGATTTAAACATCCGAGTTCTGCCCAACGAAGGAAAAAGTCCTGCGGTGGACTGAGGTTGTAACATCTAGACGTCTTACCTAAGCTTAAGGCTGGTTGGGTAGTTGCCCTGCTAAGCAGAAAAACAGTGAGAGGAAAGAGCTCATTATGTCCATTTTAAAATGAAAAAAAATAAGACATGGAAATGTTATGTGGTTAGCACCCAGCTACACTGAAAGTATGTGCCAAACCATACTGACATCTTCTGAGTCCGAGTCCAATGGCACAAACACAACACTTACGAGATAAGGGAACTTCATTCTTGTCTAAATAATAGCAGGTTTTCAGTTTGGGTTTTGCTTCTTTTTTGTCTCTTTTCTTCTTTCCTTTGGCACATGCATCACTTCGTACTAGAGGAAATTCTCTAAAATGTGGAGYATTGAAAATATCAGTAGAATTTGGTTATTACTTACTGAATCCATGTCATAGCAGGAAAGATTACTTTCCAGCTACAAACCACATTTATTTACTAAAGCTCCATGCTTCAGCTTACTTACGTGCTCAAGTTTACTCCCAGGAGTAAAGCAACTTACACGTTTCTGTATTCACAGGCTCTGAGTCCAATGAATAATAAAAGGCATTTGTGTTCTGTTTGGTGAATGTTTCGTTCCGTRGTGGTGTTACTTTTATCCATAGGAAATCCCTCGTGTTAGACACTCTTTCGTACACACTGAGGACTAGTGCTGGCCCTGCTGGGGGGAAGCCCGGGGCACGGGTCTAACAGGCAGATCTCAGCAAGGGCTTTTCAAACAGCCTCGGCAGGGACAAGGGCAAAACCTGCAAACTCCCCCTGCTCAGCCACATTCTGGGTCACGGTCAGTGACAAAGATAATCTTGTTTTACAGCTACCTATCACTGCATAAATGAAACAAAGTTATCTGGAGAAGGCAGCTGCTACAAAGGAACATTGTATGCAGCTTAACTTCCTCACAATAAATTTTCAATTTGAGAACTGAAGCAAACCACGTATTCCCATGTATGTCCTATCCTAACCTGTGACAGCACAAACCCTGTGAAGATAAGTCAGCAAGTTACCCTTAAGCAAGTTACCCTTATCCAAAAGCAGTTGCCCTACAAAGAAATCCTCATTAAAGGAGAACGCTACAGAGAAACAATTTGCTCAATTTTAATACAAYATATTTGAATCCATCCTGACTTTAATCAGTATGATCTGCCGTTGYATTCAGTCCAGTTGTCTCTAAACCTGAAGATCAACCAACATGTAGGTCTGCTCTGTGAGGGCTGCCAAGGTTCCCTCGTGCACCTACACAACCAAAGACAGGGTCCACCCAGGGGCTCTCCTACACTGCCTCTCTTACAGAGGCAACGTTAACACAAGGGTTGTTACACAAAGGTGGATCATCCRTGTATTACTTCAGCGTAAAAATGTGAGAAAAACTGCACTAAGGCAGTTACAAATATTCTTTTTGGTTTTACTTGTCCATGGAATGTTTTACATGAGAACTGCTCTGCACTGACAAACCTTTATTATGGCTGCTTGTGTTGCTGCCTCTTTAGCATTTACCTACTGTTGATGCTATCTGATTTAAACTGATACTTGACACTTAACAAGAAATAAATCTGATCAAAAAATGATTGGAGACCCCTGTGAACCAAGAAACAAATCGCCTGCCAGTAAGATTTCATTTATTAATTACAATTCTTTTATCTATTTTTTGAAGGCTGCACTCGGCACATGTCCTGGTGTTGTACATATAGTCAGGTGAACACAAATTACTTAGAAACTGAATCTTAGTTACCAGAAGCTGATAACTGCGACGTGATACTGGCAGAATGACTGCAACTCCTACATAAAGAAATGGTGACAACTTCCTAAGAAAATTTCAGAACTGCAGAGGACTCGGCAAAGGAGTATGGAAACACTTTGGAAAGATGTTACATCTCATAATCCTCATTCGTAACTTTGCTTTCTTTACCCCTTCTGAACTGCAAAGTGAGACAAAAGCAAGGCCAGGATTTCTGAGAGAAACAAAGCACTCGGTCTCTTGCTCTTTTCCAAAGTGCCCGAGTCTTGGCCCATTCCTGTTCTGACCTTTGTGAGCTTGAGCAGCTAATTCTCATAGGGAGCGCAGGGCACTCTTTTGGAAAAAAAAAAAAAGGTCCTTCCGAGTAGAAAATTAAGGAATTCTCTGCCCATCCACGGAAGTCTTAGCACCTTCACACTCCAGTTCTGCCCCTCCCCATTCCTTCAGATATGAGTTCTTGCAGATCTTACTGGATCATTTCCAGTGGTCCATGTTCTCGTTTTTCTTTTTCTTTTTTTTTTTCTTTTAACCTCAATTTTACAAGCCCTAAATATGCAGATCACCAAAAAGCTGTCTCAATGAAGACAACAGGCACACAAAATAACTTGCATAACTTTTTTTTTTTCTTTTTTTTTTTTTTTCCTGTTCTCTGCATGTGCCCACTTGTGTCTACCTCTGAACATACCAGGATGTGAAACAAGTAATTCTGAGAGAAAATGAACTGAAGAAGCCTGGTTTCTTAAAGATTGATACTGAGGCTGATAATGAGCTGTAACTGAAATTTTAGTCATTATTAAGACATTTATATGGTCTTTCATCCATGGGAATCAGTGTTTAATACGAAGTAGGTTCATGTTACAGCCTTTGGGACATTTAAAGGATCTCTCAGCTCTAGCAGCTGCCTATTTTTATGAAATAATTTAATTATATTTGAGATAGATTTGGTCAAAAGTGCCCAAGAGCTTCAAAAGTTATTGGGGAAGAGACACAGCCAAGCATGATCACATAAAGGACCGTTTCCATAGGAACCAAGAAAGAAAACAGCAATACAATTTGCAAAAAAAAATGCATTGCAGACATTTTTAATTGATTTTTTTTAAAATATCTGATCAGGTTTTAATCACATTCCTGTAACACATGAATTTCTCTGCTTTCCCTCTCTCTGTGCCCAGGCTGCAGACCTTGTACATTCTTGCTGTCCTTTATCTTCCAGGAACAAAAAAAAACATGTGTTTCTCAAAATAGGGAGGTTTCTCTGTCTACATTCTGTTGATCTTCTCTTCAGACAGCAACTCTCCTTCAAGGCAAGGCGAACTTCTCCAAAAGAAGCTCCAACTGCTGCACCCAACTGCCTGTCCTCACGCTAGATGAAGAACAGGCAAATTAGATGGAGGACCCATGGGGGCAAATGGGTCAAAATACCTCCTGTTCACCCAATGCCTCTGTGATTGAATGAAGGACTGGAGGTTGGAAGGGCCRGTCTTGAGCAGTGAAGATCTGGGGTTTCATTTGGGTTTCAGGCCATGGAGCAGACGGTAACTTGAATGAGAGCAGGGAGAAAGTTTCAGAGGTGACAGTAGGCAGAGATATTAAAAACAAGCAGCGCCAGGCGCCCTTCATTGTGTTATTTCCAGTGGCCACTGCCCTTCTCTGCTGCGATGTTCCTCACTGTCCSCTGCGGTCGCAGGCTCCCGCGTTAAGAAACGCCCCCGTGAACACGGCAACTGAAGGACCTGAACGGCGGGACCTGCGGGCGCGATGCCGCTAGCGCTTCCGCACGCTCCTGGGGTCCTCGGGGATCCTCGGGGATCCCCAGATCCCCCCGGCACCCCGAGATGCCCAAGGCAGGGGGCCGCCCCTGGCCGTGGTTCGAGGTCGGTCACTTTGCCGCCGGGCTGTTCGCCCCGAGGTGCCGCGGGCAGGGCGCTGACCGCCCCCCGGCTCCGCCGCAGCTGCAGCCTGGCCGCATTTACGTTATCGCGCTCCCGTCTCGTCCCGAGGGCGCCGCTTCTCCCCGCGCCGCCCTGCCCGGCCTTCCCGCCGCCCTCGCTCCCTCCCTCCCGCCTTCACTACCGGGTCAGGCGGCAGGCAGCGAGGCGGGCGGGCGGGGAGGGAGGCAGGGACGAGCGGCGCCCGCCTCGCTCCGGCTCCGGCTCCGGCGCCGGCACCGCCCGCTCCTCCTCCTGCCGCTGCCGCCGCCCCGCGCCCGCCCTCCTGCCGCTGCCCGCGCGCCGCCACTTTCCGTACAACTAGTGGCCACGCTCGCCGGGGCCGCGTCCCGCCGCCGCGGCTGCCATGGCTCTGCGCTGAGGCGCCGCCGGGCAGGGCAGAGGCTCCGCGAGCCCCTCGGCCGCCCCGCGCTCACCCGCGCCGCAGCCGCAGCYTCGCGCTGCGCTCCCGGGCCCCCGGGGAGAGCAGCCCGGCGCCACGGGGGGCGGGCAGGGAAGCCGCAGGAAAGGAGCAGCGAGAGGGCGCCGGGCAGCGCATCCCCACGGCAATGTCCAAGGGCTTGAAGAAGAAAAGCCACTGGACGAGCCGGGTCCACGAGATCGTGATAGTGAGGAACCAGGAGGGGCAGCTGGGCTTCGAGCTGAAGGGGGGCGCCGAGAACGGGCAGTTCCCCTACCTGGGCGAGGTGAAGCCCGGCAAGGTGGCCTATGAGGGCGGCAGCAAGTTAGTGCCGGAGGAGCTGCTGCTGGAGGTGAACGAGACGCCCGTGGCCGGGCTCACCATCAGGGATGTGCTGGCCGTGATCAAGCACTGCAAGGACCCCATCCGCCTCAAGTGTGTCAAGCAAGGTAAGGCGGGCACGGCGGCCCCGCGGGGCACCAACTTCGGTGGCCGCGCTGGGGCTCGGCGGGCGCGGCGCGGCGGGC
>NW_020455688.1:4470672-4643106 GCF_003342845.1 Nothoprocta perdicaria | reverse complement strand
CCCGGGCTCCCCGAGGCCTCCGTGCCCCGCGTGGCGGCGCCTGCGGCTCGCGGCGCCGCCAGCCCCGGCCCGCAGCGCACCGAGACCCGCCTCGTGTCCAGTGGAACTT
This sequence comes from Nothoprocta perdicaria, assembly GCF_003342845.1. Taxonomy (NCBI): domain Eukaryota; kingdom Metazoa; phylum Chordata; class Aves; order Tinamiformes; family Tinamidae; genus Nothoprocta; species Nothoprocta perdicaria. The sequence goes on along the minus strand of NW_020455688.1, from coordinate 4,642,997 downwards.
GCGCTTCAGCTCGGGCTCCAGCAGCCGCCTCCGGGTTGGGGGCTTCTTGTTTCCCATGGCGTTTGTGGCACTTGTGAGTGCGTGAGGGGCGCCGATCGATCCGCACTCCGTCCGACCGGGCAGGACCGTGAGGAAGAGCCTGGCTTTCCTTCAGGCCTCAGGAATGGGCTTTATCATMCATTCCGTTATCTCTGTAAGGGCTTATCTCTAAAAAAGGTGTGATCCGGGAGTTTTCCATTTGTACTTCTGGGTAAGTTGTGTAGCAGGCTGTAAATTGTGCCTGATAGTTACAAAACGCAAGTTTAAGTGGTAAGTGAAGATGAGAAGGGACTATGATGTGCTCAGCCTGGCACTGCAGTGTCACTTGCGGGCTCCAGAACTCCAGGAAAACTGCTCGGCATGATCCCCTTTCTATCAGTTTTGATGTGAGTGCTTTTACTGAGACTATAYTTAAAGGAAGCAGTAGTAGTAGAAGAGTAAGGAAGACAGGGGCACATTGCCTGTTTCAAGTTATCTAAAAGCTTTTTGGTTGTTTTTCTTCACAGAAATGCTTTASAGATACTTTTTTACACTTAGGCTAATATAAGGTTAATTTCATTGAAGACACGAGACAGTCTCTGTTCCACTTATTCTCTGTTTTTCKAATRTTTCTTTTTAAGTCAAAGCAATCACTAGTGATTCATTATGTGTGCGCCCTTAATAACGAGATCTGTCATACATGAATTAAGGACATTAGTCAGGCTTCTAGCCCATGGATTACTGTAACTTTCTTGAATGAGACCTAGAGGATGAATTCTAGATTCTGCCTTGGATTGCATTTATTAGGAGTTTTCCCTCAATGTGTTAATGCACTGCACTTGTGATGCGAGCCCTCAGAGTGCTGCCCACATGACTGTGYGCTTGGAAATTGCAGCTCTGCACAGATTCTTGGACTCAGAGAGACTTCCTGGTTGGAATGATCCTTCCTCTGCTCCAGCATCCTTTAATCTGCCAAAGGGAGAGGCCCGTTGGATTCAGTTTCCTATTTCAAAAAGGTCAAATTTGTGTTGCATTTTTCACCTGACTCCTTCTGCATAATCCCCTCTGATCTCTGCACTCTTGGGTTGAAAAGCAGAGGCATCAGGCGCTGCTGTTACTCACAGTAACAAATTACTCTTGCCCAGCAGTACTTTACAGCAGTGTGTAGGAGAGAAGAAGCTGGGAAATAAAATCGTTATATGTTTTTATAACTTTGTTCTCTTTTTAATTATAAAACACCTTTAGTGTGCTGGAGCAAGGTTAATGAGACCATTATCATTGTTTCCGCATAATTTATCAGTGATAACTCTGTAAATTAAAATAGCATGACCTTGAGACCATGTGACTGAAGCTGCTTCTCCAGTGCTGCCTAGAAATGAAGTCACAAGGAGAAATGTGGAGGTAGAAGATTACTATTTATAATGTGATGCTTGGGAGACTTAGCGTATTTCTCTTGTTTGAAAGTTTTAATAACTCAGCAGTGAAAATCCACTGTTAGATAAAATCAGGGAATGGCTAATTAAGTTTACAAGAAATGGCTTATCTGTTCCGAATTGCAGAAAAGAAAGGTACTTTCATGATTTTTGATCATTTWGTGTTTAATTGAAGGTTTGGGATTAATCAATCTCCCCAGACATTTTGAAATAACAAAATAGCTTCATCTTATGAGCTTTTTATTTTTTTTTTAAAATAAGTCCAATGGAATGTTGCTGTTTCATGTGAGCTGAATATTTTGAGATAAAAATGTTAACTTAGAAAAACAAGAATATAAAGTGGGAGTTGCTGTATATCAACAGGAGGAGTAAACATCATGAGAAACTAATTAGCAGTTCCAGAAAATGATTCTACTTTGAACTCTCATAAGTATGRCACCTAATAAATAAGGATTTTAATAAATGAAATGATTGCCTGGCTTTGCATGGGGAGAAAAAAAAGAACTATTATTATTTTTTAGTTCTAATAGTAAGAATTCACAGAAAGAATTCCTTGGAGCCTCTTTTCTTGGATTTCTTTTTATTTATTTATTTATTTATTTATTTATTTTTTCTCTTTTTCCTTCCGGACTATTATTGTGGCAGATTCACTGAGATTCTCTTAAAACACAGTGGGTGAAATTTTGGCCCAGGTGAAATCGGTCACAAAAGTGTCCTGGCTATCAAAGAAGATTTAGGTTTTCACCTAAAATATTCTATGATTTTGGAAAATGAACCCTTTTAATGGGAGAATTTTGTACAGCAGTCAAATTAGGTGCTSTTGTAAGTCTTAGGCATTTTGAACACTGGGGGAAGGAAAGCATCTTAGTTTCTGAAATAAATACTTAGTTTCACATGTAACTTTTTATATGTGAAATATTTTAGATTAAGGGCTATATTCTTCCCAAACACCCAGAGACGTAGTTGTAAGAGTAGCAGTGTGTTGAGGAAAGGCATCCTAATTTGGATAAGTAATCAAGCCGAGAAGAAACGTGTGAAGAAGATATAGTCCCCAGTTCCACCCTCTCCTCCCCACTCCTGGTTCCAATCCATAATATCCTTTTTGCTCCAGTAATTCCCGTCAGGAGGCTGCCCAGGCCCAGGATGCCCAGACCCCAGCGCGGCCCTGATTTTAGTTCCAGGAGCTGCAGGAGCAGCCCCTTCAGTTGTGCTGCATAGACCCGGATCTTTGCTCTTTGCAGAGAGTTGTAATCTTGCTCAGATACAATCAGCAGAACCTGGATGAGTGGTCTGCGAGTGGGGGTTTTAGTACTCAGGAACGACAAATCCGATTTTGTTCCCTAARTGCTGTCTGACACATCTCTTCCTCAAGCAAAACTTCTTAAAATATTAAATAACCGGTTATTTGTCTACCTTGACATTTTATTTTCAAAAGTAATTGACTAGTTACATCACAGATATGAAACTAGATATCAAAGCCAGTAACAGTGATATGTAGATTGATGCATCCTAATATCTTTGATTTGATTCTAAACTAATAAATTTCCATCGAAACATCAGTCCGTAATGCTTTAAGCTCCTTATGCAAGAATGCATTTAGTGCATATAATGTAAACAAAGACTTAAAAAACTTTCCCTTCCAACCACCTGCTAATCAGTTGGCATATACGAGAATGGTGTATACGAGGCATATACTGATCTCGGATGATTTAGGCATATTGCCAAGTACCCTCCCTGTCAGGAGAGGATCAGGCTCTCGTGAGGGACCGCAGGGCAGGACCAGGCTGCAGCTCCAYGTGCCCTATGTGCTGTTTTGGGCTTCTCAGAGAGGATGAAGGGATGGGACACTCCTGTCCCATGGTTTGGGGCTCTGGGACTTAGGACCCCATATAGCGCTTTAYTTATTTATTTATTTATTCAGGGATTCCAGGAATTCTAGACTTTTTTCCCCAACTTCCAACAGTGAAGTCCTGCAGTGTTTCRGTTTTCCAAAATTTTGCCCTGCACAGAAAAATATCCTGTAATCTAGTTAAAGTACTAGTATTTTAGTATTTAGGTGCTTCAATATTTTTTATATTTGTTAAAATACTATATGTGTATACAGTATGTCTCTTTCTTTGTGTATGTTTTCCTGAGTATCCGTATATACTAGCTACTAAGGTGTGAAAACTGGAACAAAAGTCTTCTGTGACGTTAAAAAAAAATAATAGGAAGCTGCATTTATAATGCAGCTGCATATATAAATGCATATATAAAAATATAATAGGAATTATTTTCCTAGATAAAAAATATTGCAATATATTACAAAAAGCAAACACAGAGACCTATGAATAAACCTGTCTTTGTACTTCTGGTATCAATTGCAAAGATTTTATTTGAAAAAATACTGTACTTCAATTTTTTTTTCCTATTTTATATGTCTTAAGATTTAACTAGCTCTAGAAATAAAATTCGAAGTTCTCTTTTCTCTGTTACTTTATGCCATTTTTGTGTTTGTCCGTCTTAATTTAAAGTCCACTAAAGATGACTTCTGACTCATGTGGCAAGTGATTTATTCTGCAACTCTTCCAGAGAGATGATGATGTTTCATGTCAGGGGCGCTGTGTGTACCCTGGCAATAGAATTACATCCATCAGTCTTTCTGCTGCATTGAAAATTGCAACTGCGCCATTAAAATATGGGGCCATGACTTTGTTAGAGCATCATTTCCTTGAAGAAATGAAATAATTGAGAGAGCTCTGCTGGATTTCCTTGAGTCRCTCATGGTGAGGTTTGTCTCACACTAACACTTGTCCCCGTGTTGATATTATTGACATCAAACAAAACTCTGTTGGCTAAAGTGGATAAAACTGAGTCTGACTTACTGTATGTAACCTGTAACCTCACCCGCATTAATTCTGCATCTCCCAGAGTGACGGATTCTGAGCTTCTTATTTCTGTGTTTATGATCATCTCCGTGCTCCTTTCATGACATGCTAGAGTTGATTATTTATCTACTTTTTTTCTTTGTATACAAGGGCTGTATACATGGAAAGATTTTTCTTCGGGGGAATTTATATGAAGAGATGGTCATGGTTGTGATTTAGGAAGGGAGATGGAAATGGAAGTCCTGCAGTAGTTGTAGGAACAGATGTTTCTTGTTCTTCTCATTCTCACAATGCTATATGATAATRGAAAATAAGAAAAATCATCAGGGCAATTATCTGAGGACAGAGTGCTACTTGTTTACTGTTTAAACAGTCAGAAAAAAAAAGGAGTTTTTCTTCCAATTCTAATGAAAAATTATTGGAGAATTTAGATTTTTCTTTCCAAAAGGTTTGCATTTGGGATTAATGTTTCTGACATGCAAACTGGAAAGGCTTATTTAGTCCCACGRACCTTATATTTATCTCACTCCCATGAGTCACTATAGCTGATTTTGATACGGCTGAATGGTTTGAACAAGAAACTCCAACTGCATATTTGTGTATGTTTGTAATATTCTTCTGAGTGAAAGCAGTCCAATGTACTATTGAAACTATATTAAAAATTGCAAAACTAGAAGTGAAATTTGATTAATTTATTAATTATTTATTCATTGTCATGTTTCAATCAATGGGACTGTCTTCTAAAGGGTAAACTTAGGATAGMTTATTTGATTAAAGAATATATTTGCAGGATACATATATGATTATAAATATATGAGCATATATGTACATATACACACATCTGTATACATCTGTGTACATATTTATGAGATATATACATAGGAATTGTTATCTTTGAGTGTGTAAAACTGCAGTATTCCTGATAGAAAGTATTTTTTAGTGGCTTTTATGGGCTTTAGAGTAGTAATCCAAAATATTCTTCATAAAAGTTTTGATGTGCCTGTATCTGGTCCTCGGAATGAATTCATTTATTCTGGTGGCCAGGCAACGCACAGCGTTCCTGCAATAGGAAATAAAATCATCATAAACTTTGAAATAGKATTGAACAGAGATCCAATAGCATTCCATAGGTGGCTAATGAAGCGCATGCAGTCAGTAGTGCCAAACTGAGGCGTTGATTTCCGTGGCAAAGCTAAGTGTGCGTCTCCAGGTTTGTTGTCGGACGTCACCACAAAGCTGCTGTTCCCTGGATTTTCCCACATTGCAAGGGCCGTGATCTCCAGTCGTCTGCCYGTCTCTGGAAGGCACAGAGTGGCCTCAGGGTCACAGAGCCCCTTTGGTGCAGGGGGTTGCTGCCAACGGGCTTGCTCTGAGCCGCCTGGAAATGTCCCAGCAGGAGGATCTCGCCGTCTCCGAGCCGCTGTGCAGCTCTCCCGCCGTCACCTGAAGCCACCACYGCGGGAAGGGAGCTGGCAGACAGAAGCAAAAGAAAAGGAGGAAAGTGAAAGGCTTYAATAAAAAGAAACCAACATTCCTAAATCGGGCAATTCCCATCATCCAATCTCCAAAGCCATAATTTTTAATTATGTTATTGTTTTTTAACATTAGCCTAAAACTTTAAATCTCCTATCCATATTTTGGCCTTTTCACTAAAAGCCTAGTTGGCAGAAGCCTGTTTTTAGTGTAAATCTGCCATGTATTTTCTCCTGTTACTTTGTGCGAATGAATCACAAATGCAATATTTCTGAGGGCTCACTCAGAACGTGCAGACTGCTCGGACTCAGACCGTTTTATCAAAGGATATGTTGCTGTCAACGTGGCACTTCCAGATATTTTCTCATTCATACATCATAGGTTATGAGTAGGAATACATGAGTTGTAGTATTTCTCTCAGCTTAGCAGCTTCAGATTTTTCTGTTGGATGTCTTTGATTATTGCACAATGCACAAACTTAATAGGAAAAGAAGAAAAGGCTAGGAGGAAAATACAGACTCAGAGCATTGGCATTCCCTTATTCCAGCTTTTTCCTATYGGGATGGGAATACGCCTGGTCTAAGTCTCACATTGTCCCTGGTCTGGAAGACACATGACACAGCCCTGACAACATATGGTTGTCTCTGTWTCTGTTGGTGGCAGTAATTTCATTGAATTATCCAGAATTAATAAATTGTTCACAGGGACATTCCTCAGGTTGTTTCACTGYAGCCCAGAGCTTTCTTTTGGAGATCTTTTACCTAAGGTACTGGTGACAAAATTGAGATCACTCATTACCTGCAGAGACCTAGCAGGATGATGATGATGGTTATTATTATTTTAAACAAAGCACAGGAAGAAGAAATGTTATAACCATCTCCTCAGTATTCAGGGAAAAATAGAAACAGATCTTATATGTAATGCTGATACGTTGGCTCTGATTAGGGGCAAAAAAATAGTAGATACATACTGAGCAAAACTTCCTACACTGAGTGCTGGCAGATCCAGTGCGTAGCTGTGAAACGCTGGTATTGCAGAGTGGAAATCCTTCTGGGAGACAGGTACAGGTGCCAGCCACCTTTTAGTTACTTACCTCTGTAGTCCTTTTATCTTCGTATCTCTCATGGTGTTTGCATTGGTCAAAATGTGGATGATTCTTGGCTTAACTACATATTTTTATGCGTTTTCTAAAATTTAAAAAAAAAAAACCCCAAAGTTCTAAAAATTCTTCCTGCTTCTTTTCAGTCTAGACAATCATTAATTAATCTGCCTAATTCCTTGTATTGCTATATCCATTTTATAAAGGCATATCTAACACTTCCTAGACAAGCTACAGGAGAATAAAATTAGCAGATCCATCCCATTCCAGGACATTGCTTCACATACAGGTTTTACAAAACAAATAACTTTGGTTTATTTGGTTTTCAACTCAGATTGAAAAGTGAAGATAGGTCCTGCTCATACTTTGTGTGATACATACTACATATTTTCTAATGCGTTACAATCACATGCCTGATTCATTGTGCCTGTTGTGACCTTTCAGTGTCTTTGTGCTACATCAGCAAGAATAAATATAATGTAAGCCTCTTTTATGCTACCAAGATGGTATGTTAGTGAAAACAAGGAGTAGACCTTTTATATTTTGATTCTCCTTGTATTTTTATGTGAATAGCATTTGATATTTCAGGGTATAGCAGAGGCCTGCTASAAACTTAGTGACCGAGCACAGCCCCTCTGTGCTGGCGTTGCTGGAGTGCAGTCCTGGAGGAGCCACACAGGCAGCTGCTGTTGGGCCACTCGTAGCAGTTTGGGAGCGCAGAGACCTTCTGATTGCAGTGATGATCCTGGGCCTGCGCTTGGTGACGGGCAGCTCCCCCGGGCGTTTCGGGCAGAGTGCACGCAGCTCGGTGCTCAGCTCCGGCCTGCGGGAAGGCTCCGGCGCGCGCCGTGCCGGGTGCTGCYGCGCCGGCCCTTCCTCGCATCCCATCCCATCGGCAGGGACGCTTCCGCTGCTGCTCCTCCATCGCCCTTCCCTTCCCCGTGGGTTGGTTGTCGCTGCCTGTTGGCTCGCGCAGCAAGTCTGAAACCTTTCGGTGAGAGGAGCTGCCTTTGTGTTACAGCGACTCTCCTGACAGTTTCAGCCTGGGAGTCTCTCGTTTCTATGGCAATGTAACTATTCACGTTAAATTGAGCTAGCCATAATCTTTGTTGTACRTTTTGGGGGGTTTTTTTGGTGGTAATTATTGAAAATACTTGATGCTACTTTAGCACAAGATCTGTAACTTCATTTGACAATATTTCAGTCTTAGTGATAGAAGCTGTAGAGTAGAAAATATTTGAGCAGTGTGACAGAAGATGCCCAGTTAGGGCTATCCTAGAGTTTCTACTATTGCTAGCACTGGGCTCATGCTCTTCCCATTACAAATACTGCCGGTGAAACTAGATCAAAAAACCATAGCTGTACTATATACAGAGAATAGATTTCCTGAGCAATTCCATTTTTCTTTTTATTATCTGTTCCGTTTACTTGTGGAAGAACATTTTCCCTCTGTAAACTTCTAGAAGAATTACTGGAATTTCTGATAAGCCAGTAAAAAGAGCTTTTTCCACACTCCATCTATCTGGTCTTTTTCCAGTAAAAATAGCATAAAATATTTCAGTAAAAGAATGCAGTACAGCACTGGGGACTTTGTTGAGAAAATAAAGTAAAATCAAGATACTGTGTTGTTTAAAAAAGAATAAAGTCAGTAATTAAAGTATTAGTTAAAAGGACTCCTGGATTTAGATTTATGTTGAGTTTTATGTTATGCCTGTGATATTTATGTAATGAAATAACTCTTCTTCAGAGCAAGAGACCCACAGAATTTAAAAATGTCGCTGAATGTATCTGTGTGATATATTGTAGGATTTTGCAGACATTTTATCAGGCTTCAAGAAGTATTACAGCTGCTTTGTGTTGATAGGAGTTGGTATTTGTGCTTCATGTTTAATGGTAATAAAATGAATGTTTCTGGATCTAAAAGTTGCAGAAATGGTTTGGTTGGTTTGTTTGCTTTGGTTTCAGTCAGAGAGCCCCTCCTGCAAGTGAACAGAGCAGGATGTGACCCCTTTTAGGAAGGGTCACAGAGACAGAGGGATCCCCCAGGATCCAAGGGGGTTAACTGTATGTAGGTTGCTAGTAAACAGATTTCTGACCGATTGGTGTAGGAATTGGTTCCACCGAGTTGCAAAATTTTTCCTTTTCCTTTGCAGTCTGCACATTGTGAGCCAGGGATCCTGTGAGGCGAATGCTTCTGGGGAAGAGATTTGCAGCTGAGACATGAAGGCAGAAGTCTTCACATCTCTCTCTCTAGACACTAATATTATTCTTGTCATTAAACTATCTGAACAGCTTCCAGATTCTGAAAATCTTTTACAAAAAGATCTATTCAGACTTCCCCAACAGGGAGCTTTCCTTGTTGTCCTAACCAAGCTCAGTGCAGGGCGGAAGGCTGGGCCCATGTGAAACTTCGGTGCATTTTGATTTTCTTCATCTAGGAAATCTGTTAGATACTGTTCTCTGTTGTTTGTGTGTTATTTAAAGTCTATTAAGCTCTTTAGAAGGAACACATCCATTGGAAGATGCACAGTTTACCGATAGCATTGGCACTGAGTGATTGCTCAGTTTTATCTCTTTATCCTGAGAAGAAATAACTTCCTAGAGTATTAATACTACTATGATTGTATCAAGGCAACCAAAATCAGATATCATGGAGACAAGTACTCCAAGATGACAGGGAGAAGCAGGCACTGCCTCAAAGAGTGTCTGGAGCTTAATTAGCCACRGTAGATGGGTAGGAAAAGGCAGCAGCACATAGCGATGAAATGACTTGCCTGAAATCTCGGATCAATCAATAATTGAGTCAAGAACCCTGCAGTGTAATTTAGAAGTCTATGCAAGCACTGCCAAGCAGAGGCCCATGAAACCAAAGACTGTGCAGGTTTAGAACTTCAAAAGAAAACTCTGTTCAATGAGGAATTCTATTGATTACTGGAGTAAAATATTTTTGTAGCTGTTTAATTTAAGTTTCTTCCATTCAGTAGTGAATYTCAGATGCAGTTTACTCATCATGGAAAGCAAAGGCTTTTTCAGTACCAAAGAGGCAGAAGCATGCAAAGACTTGTGCAGAGGAAAGTGTGATGTAGTGTTGTCTCCTAAAATAAATTATATTTCAGAAATATAATGGAATCAGTCAAGTGTAGGAAACCACAGTATACAAATTGATATATTTGTGTTTGTTTGCAGCATTAACTGGACATTCAGGTAACATCAGGCACACAGTATGATACATTTATTGTAATTCTTCTGGGCTGCTACAGCCTCGGCCTGAACTGTGGCAAATTGCACCTAAGTTGTGTTTGTGTGTTTGTTTTGCCTTTGTAAACAAGCAAACAGGCCCGTCTTGCTTGTTTTGGAAAAATGAGGAGTCCTCAAAAATTCTCGGGCAAAGCTTGGTTTGCCGAATGACTTGTACAATGTAATAATAAAAACCCCAGCTCAGATCAATGGGGTTTGTTTAAAAGCTCGGAATTTCTCATCTTTTAACTCAGATCAGGTGGAGTGATTGGCAGAACCCCTGCAGAAAGTTTGGTCTAGGGTTTACAGATGTGAGGTGACATCCCCCCCAGATACCCAAGACATCACGGAGAATGAGGCAGTCTTGATTTTGCCAGGATATCCAGTATCCATTAGTCAGGCAGGGCTCCGTTTAGGCGATTTTGGTTCCRTTTAACGTGGTTTTGCCTTCCTGGCTCTGTGCTTCAAGCCCTCCTTGCAGAGCTGCCAGGCCCTCTCCCTGCTTTTGTCCCTTCCCTTTGCCTCGAGTTTCTCATTCCTGACAGCAAACTGTCTTCCTTTGCACTAGCTCTAACACCTACCCGCTGCGATGCTATGTCTGTGGGAACTGGCCAAGTAGCTTTTGCTGTAACCCTTCCAAAGTCTGAGAATCCTCTCAAGGATCTCTGCATCCTCCTCTTTCCTTGCTTTCCATGCTTAGGACCCCTTCAGTGTTAAAGGGGTGATCCRTGAGAGATCAGAACAGGACTTCCCTTGAATAAGCAGCTAGACCTTGGTCTTTCTCAGAATGGCCAAATCCACCCTTCTTCTGGCATTCCATCCTGCTGAGGTCTGCAGTCATAGAAGATATTTAGGTCAAGTTTTACATCCTTTTTTTTTTTTTTTTTTCCTTTGAAATCCCTTTCGTATGCAGCAAAATACTTGTGGGTCTGTTATAGCGAAGTGGCACGATTCAGTGTAGCACGTCGTGTTATGCACACTTCAGTTGCTGAAAAAGCTCACGTGTCCTTTAGACAAGGATGTAGCACCACTGCCTGTGAGCTTTTAACTTCTTGTTTGGAGGCCTTCCCAGCAAGAGCTGACCACATCTCGTCGTGTTTATCTTCTAAGATCTGAAGGGTCACAGAACTAGTGTGGCATTGCTCTGTGTCAAAAGTTTATGCACATGTTTATTCACGTTTTGCCTTAAAACAGTGTCTGTGTCACTGCTGAGAAACAGTGTCTGATCAAATGCACTAACGGCCTCTGTGTCTCCATGTCCCCAATTTTTGTTTTATTTTTTGTGGGTTGGCAGATACTGCTGTGTCCTGAACACAGCCTGCAGTTAGGGAGGGTGAACTTGCAATGCATGATTTATACAAGAGGTTTTTAGAAGGGCAGCAAAACAGAAAAAAAACAACAGWCAGTTGACTCGATTCTCCGAGTCAGAAATTCTGCTATATTTTAGATTGTTATTTTTTTAGTTATTTTTTTTCTGTTATGAAAAGCATGTCTGATGAATTTGCAGGAATTCTTTTCTAGAACAACTGTATAAATTGTATTATAAAGTACAGATTAATTTGCAAATGCTGTGTTTTCCTTCAACAGTTTTTTTTTTCCTCATCCTGCTTTAACCTGCAGACCAGAAGGGCTGCTTGACTCTTTTGAAGCCTTTGAACTTTATGTAAACATGCCTAAAAAAATAAAAGGGTCCTGTAGCTGAGGGGCTCCATTTGTGAGGTCTGTATAATATTTCCTGCATTATGGACTTTGCATAAAGAACAAAGACTTTTATCTTTGTAAAATTAATAATTTTTGAGTAATAATATTACAGGGTCTTATACTCATTTTTAGCATTCGGCATGCCTGTTATTTTAGYAGTTGGCTTTGAGGGGCTAGAAACTGCAGTTTTCTCAGCGTAAGCTGCCGGTGTTCTGTAATTTCCAGGATGAGACACATACAAAGCAATTCCTTAAAGCGAGGAGCCAAACGGAGCTCCCCTTTGCCGAGCCGCACCGTGAGCGGCCCAGCTGCCCTCCCCAGAAGCAGCAGCCTCTTTCAGAGCCCCACGTAATAATGCACTAGTGTGGACTGCTCCGTTCCAGGGTGGTCATAGCTCCTGTCACCTGCACCTTTCATTCTTAACCTTGAAGATCTTCCTTTAAGCTCTTTCCTTTAAATATGGATTTGTCTTTTAACAATCAGGTAGGCGTCATGTTTGCTYGCAGAGCACCTGCAACAACAGAGAATTTCTGTTTCACTCATGTCAAACAAGCCAGCCAAGAATTACATGCCCATGCTGATTTATGCCATACCAGTTGGAATTACACTGGAAATGCATAATTTCACGTGTCCTGCTGAGCTTTGCTTTGTTTTCATGTGCCAATATCAACTACTCTGTACAATTTTATACCAGTATTATCAAGTTCACAACACAATGTGGAATATTTTGTTTCTGTTGTAGGGGAATTTCCAACAGACTCTTTGTAGATCTTGTATTACACTGTGTTAGAACTGTGTTTTAAAGTTCATAATTGAGTTTTACTTACTGAAGTCGTCTGCAAGCAGTGCTTGTAATTTAGTTCTGTTGTAGAACTGTTCATAAAAGAAGGGAATTCAGGATTGTCTTGTTCTTCAGAAAGGTTTGGGAGTGTTTCTGTAATTGCTCATTATAAATATAAGGAATAACTTGGCTAGTGAAGAAAAACAAGGAAAGAGGAAATTAGAAATGGAAGATAGTGTTGGGTACTACCTTCCAGCTACCTAAAGGGATATAAAGCTTTTGCTGGTCCATGTGCTGGTGCTGCTGCACGAGACTCTCCTCTGCCACTGCTTCGTTGTTCGGTGTAGCTCAGCAGAGGAGGCAAATGTGCTTAGTCTAATAAAATTTTCTGTACCACCCAGTATTTTTTTGTAAATCTGTATAACAAAAATCTTTGGAGAAGCTGTATGTTTAATACATATATACCTAAGTGAAGACTTAAGCCAACAGAATCAAAGAATTCTGAATAATAAAAAAAGACCAAATCCATCTTTCATCCAAGCTTTGTGGGATGTTCTGTATACCAAATGTCATCTTCTTGTGATTTTCTCTGATTTAGAGCATGGTTTTCTTCATTATATCAGCAGAAAAGCTTCAGTTTTTCTGTACTGCATCAGCAGATACCCAGGGTAACTCCCTGATTCTGTGTGTTGAGTCTTGCACATTGGAGCGTGCTCAGCATCCATCAGATAAACATTTGCCTGTGTCACAATCTTCAGCCTTGTGATTTGAGAGGAGCAAGGGAGCTATGTGCATAATCTCACTGTGTTTCAAAGACATTAGAGCACTTTTTATGTTTCTTCCCKGTCTTTTAAGTATGTGATATATTCTGTAGATCAAACTGCAGAACACTTAATATATAATGTAGTGCGTTATTGCTATCCATGGCACTTAATGCATGTAGAGTGAAAAAAATCTTGCAGTCCCAAGGAATGTAAAAGTCATAAGGAGTAAAGCTTATCGAAAAAAAAAATCTCAAAGTAAAAGAAGCAACTGCAAGTTATGTGATGTTTTAAAACCTTGGGAGTGTTGTTTCTCTTGCAGCTGGTGGTGATTGGAAACGTCCCTCCAGAGAYGGCAATGGGTGCCCTTGCAGAGAAAGGGCACGCGATGGGAGAAGGGCTCTTGTTGCCAGCGGAGYAGGTTGGAGGTTGACCTGACGTCACTTCTAACATCTATAAGGAGACATAAAAATATGTGGCTTCCTTCACATTTTTCTAGCCACATCTTAATATATTAAGACAGATCAGTGCATCACTTTTTGGATACTCCCTGTAGAGGTATTTATGTGCAGCTGCGTAAGTAAAGATGTCTGTGTGTATGATATATGTGAGATGTGATAATGTGAGTGTCTTGATAGATTCTTGTTTTAAACTGTCAAATAGTAGTTGCCAGTATTTTAAATGTGAAATGTGCAGAGGTGCGGATATCTGGCTACATTAGGCAATGGGCAGACACTCAGGAGAGTGGGACTCCGTCTCCTTCTCTAGATACCTTAAATAAATCTCTTGGTCTCTCTGCCTTAGTTCTTCATTGAAAACCTTTATTAATAAAATAATGCAGAATATTAAACTAATTGCTTTAGTCATGTTGAGCCTTGCCCTATGATTTACCCTTTAACAAGGTGTATGGCAGGTGCAGAAACCACTTCCYAACGTTCTCGGCTCAGTTCTTCATATGACATATATGGTATTTATCTCTATATAATAAGCATGTGGAAGACAAAAAGATGCTCAGGAGTAGTCAGCATGGATTCACCAAGGGGAAATCATACTTAACCTGTCTGGAATATCTGGCGGGGTAGACAAGGGCAGAGTGGTGGATGTCATCTGTTTCAATTTCAGCAAGGCTTTTCACACTGTCCCTTCCGACACCCTCTTGAGGAAGCTCTGGAAGTGTAGGATAGATGAGTGGACGGTGAGGTGGACTGAGAACTGGCCGCATGGCAGAGTTCAGAGGGTGGTGATCAGTGGCGCGGAGTCCAGTTGGAGACCTGTGGTTAGTGGTGGCCCCCAGGGGTCAGTCCTTGGTCCGGTCCTGTTCAGCTTATTCATTAATGACCTGGATGAAGGGCTGGAGTGCTCCCTCAGCAAGTTTGCTGATGATACCAGACTGGGAGGAGTAGCTGATAGCCCTGAGGGCTGTGCTGCCATCCAGAGGGACCTGGACAGACTGGAGGACTGGGCGGCGAGAAACCTCATGAGGTTCAACAAGGACAAGTGCAGGGTCCTGCACTTGGGGAGGAATAACCCCGGACACCAGTACAGATTAGGGGTGGACCTGCTGGAGAGCAGCCCCGCAGAGAGGGACGTGGGCGTTGTGGTGGATGACAAGATGACCATGAGGCAGCAGTGTGCCCTGGTGGCCAAGAAGGCCAACGGGATCCTGGGGTGCATTAAGAAGAGCGTCTCCAGCAGGTCGAGGGAGGTGATCGTCCCCCTGTACACAGCCCTGGCAAGGCCATATCTGGAGACTGTGTCCAGTTCTGGGCTCCCCAGTACAAGAGGGATGTGGAGCTGCTGGAGAGAGTCCAGCGCAGGGCTACCAGGATGATCAGGGGCCTGGAACATCTGCCCTATGAGCAAAGGCTGAGGGAGCTGGGTCTGTTCAGCCTGGAAAAGAGAAGATCTCATAAGCATATATGAAAACCTCCAGGGAGAGAGTGAGGAGGAGGGGGCCAGCCTCTTTTCAATGGTGGCCAGCGATAAGTCAGGAGGAAACAGCCACAACCRGAATCACCAAAAGTTCCACAGGAAAAATTTCTTAACAGTGAGAGTGACAGAGCACTGGAACAGGTTCCTGGGAGAGGTTGTGGAGTCTACTCTAGAGACCTTCAGCACCCGCTTGGATGCCTCCCTGTGTCACCTGCTCTAGGTGACCCTGCGTGAGCAGGGGGGTTGGACTAGATGACCTCTGAAGGTCTCTTCCAACCTTAAGGATTCTACAGTTCTATRATTTTATGAATGTTTGTCCCTCAAAAAGGTGTTGTGACAGTAGCGCCGTTAATAATGATGCGTGCGGCTGCAATAGTGACAAGGGTCACTAGTGAGAGAGGCAATGACAATAACATGACTCAGAGACGTAATAATAACGTGACTTAGAGACATGTAGCTGTTAATTAAAGCTGATCTTTGAAAACTGGATCCTGAAGACTGAATCAGAGCCTGTGTAAATGAGAGAGAAAGCACAATTCTTCCTTCTGTGAATAGAACTCATCGTCTCAGGATGTTTTTCATAACACTTTTGAGACAATAACAAAAGCAGTTATGTTTTTATTGTATCTTCTTTTTTTTTCTTTTTTTTTTCTCTTTTAGTTGCTTTGCAAGTATAGGCTTTTTCTCCCATTCGCAAGATTCGTTGCTGTTATTATCAGTTTTCCAGAGAATTAATTTCTCTGCAAGTTGGTAGAAGGAAAGAAGAATCTTACAGAATATGTTGTCCTTTGTCAATGTAAAACATATGCTTGAAGGCTTTCTTAAGCCTTCCTGTAATACCTGTGGCCAAGTACTTGGACTCTGGGACAGCTCGAAGCAATTTAATTTTTCACTTTCCAGAAGAACTGTGGTTGTGGAAGCTAATCCTGTTGTTTGTGATCATTATCTTTGCACTAGATTTTTCTCTTTTCTCTTGAGGGTCTGTGAACATTTTGGAAGATATTTGACCAAGAATATATCTCTGTGCTTGCTTGTTATTCTCCTACTACATTTTTTCTAATTCTGATATTTATCAGGACCATTCCTTTATAAGGAATCTGCTTTCTCCATGGTATTCCTTTGCCTTTCTGAGCTTTTGCACTTAATTTTCATTGATTTTCACAGTTACCAATATTCTGCTGGTTGTTGCAGAGGTAGCCCTGAAATAGAAAAGAATTTAAAAAATCTGGTCTGAAGAGTGAATTTAGTATCAATTCAGTAAAATTCAACGGTGTCTGATCAGTATKATATGAGGCAAGAAAAATATAAGACCCAATTTCATAGACATATTATAAACTTGATTCAGAATGTAGGTGTTTTTGAAAAAATAGTCGTGAACATAAATGACTCCTTTGATCCTTCTATCTTACATTAAAGAGAATGAGTTTCAGCATTTTTCTGAAGATCTTGATTCTTCTAAGCAATCTTTCAAACTCCTTAGTATTTGTTAGATAACTTGTTACATATTTTAGATTTCAAGGCTGAGATTGTTTATTATTCTTAGATTTTATATATGATATGGTGCCTTGTTCTTTACTTTTGCCTCAAATTGATTTTGCAACACTACACCCGGTTTATTTAGATAGTCTTGAAAAAAAACCCACAATTCTTTAAAAGGCTTAATCTGCATTTTGCACTTAGAAGTAGGAAAGATCATCTACCTCAACAAATACAAGATATAAATGGGCTGAAGTAAATGGTACTTTTATATATATATATTTATAATATATATTTATATATGAAGGTTTTTATACAGTTTTGGAGACAAAATCTGCTGTCAATTAAGGCAATGTAAGRTTTGATTAAATTTCTTGTGGAATTGCTTTGGATTTGTGGTCAAAATTGAAAACATAACATGTGCCACTGTTGTTAAGAGACCAGAGGTTCTCATTACTCCATCTACAGGAGCTAGATCTGAGTTTACTGAAGATAGGTGTTTTCTAAAGATGTATTTTGTTTATTTCCCTCCCAAAAGTTAGGCTGAATTCCTACACTGAGTGAAAAGAACCAAAATACTTGGCTTTGATGCAGAGTACAATATTACCCACCAGAACATTAACTTTTAGGCACGCTGTGTTTCTGCTTTAGAGTCCTGACTTATTATTTATCATAATGTCCAGTGTGAGAGTGGTGGGGAAGTATTTGCTGCTCGGTATTTTGGAACATGAAAAGCTGAACCCTGACCTGACGTGACCTTTGATTCCATCATTCTACACCAAAACAATCAAAAAATGTGATCTTAACCCATGCAAGATTTATGTCATTCCCATATGGACTAGGAAYGAGTATTGTAAGTTTTTCATGTCTAACTTTTGTTTAATTTGCTGCACACGTGGTGATTGAGATGGGTTATGTTATGAATTCCAGCTGCACTTTTACAGTTCAATCTCTTACTTAGTATGTAAGTTATGGGAACACATATTTATTTGTTCCCTTGCCTTGTGGTCACTCACCACTGCAAACCTGTGTTCAGAAGGGGACATCAGCAGCTCAGCTGAKGGTAGAACCAGAGTCAAGTTGCATCACAGTGACTGAAAAAGCAGCTTGTATGTGAAGCATGTGCTTGGTATTCRGATGGTTTTAGGATGACATTATCTGGGAACAAGGCACTAATATCTGATTATTTTGCACTCTCAGCAAAGTTCAAACTTTCTTGTAAACTTGAGCTTTAAAAATCCCTTTTCAGCTCTGAAGTTAGAGCTGATGGTCAGAACTTGAAAGTGCAGGTAAATAGGGGCGGGTTGCCAGTAGTGTGCAGCACCTTTAAAACCATTTTTATAGTTTGAGTATACATTTCTGAGGTTTCTAGCACATCCTAATAGAAGCCTTCAATTTTAGCAGTAGTAATGAGCTCTTCCACAGTTTAATTTGCAGAGTAGTTAGAATTAGTATCAGGTTAACCTAGAATGAAAGACAAATGATTGTTCTCTATATAGCAAATGAGAGAGTAACCTGTGTAATGACAAGACTTTTACCTACTCATGTTTATTGAAGGTCATTTTCAGCCTTAGATGTTTTTTGAATATCCTGCAGATTCATGTGAGAAATTGGGAGTATTTTCAGTTTTCAAATGTTGTTTTGATCTAGGTTTTTAGGATGATGAGCACTTCTAACTTCAGCTCATGTTGAAAGTCTGGGTACTTGGCATTTACTGGATGTTAAGCCCTGTGATCACAGTCCCGAATCCATTTGTTACGTTTTTAACTGCTGAATGTGAGACAAGTTGAAGCTGGTTTCCATGGCCCATCACTATCATCAGGCAGATGTATCATCGAGCAGATCCTAGTATCAGTAGGATGTATGGACACCTAATATTTTTGAAAATCAAATCCTGGGATATGACAATTTTGGGAGATCCAGGCAATAAAACATTGGCAGAATATAAACTTTGCTACAGAGTAATCGGTATTCCCATAYGTGCTTCAGGCGGGTTCTGTAGGGAGGTGTCAGTGTGTAAACCTACAGAAAAACACGCCGAGATTGGGATTTTAAAAGGACACAAGGGAGCAGGGAATCACTGAAATGTTACAGTGGTTTTGAAATTTCCTCCAGGAGAGTCGGTTTCCATACCCGATGGGCTCGCTGCTAGTGCCCTCAAACTGTGTTATGATCTGGGGCACCTCGAGGTAGCTGTGGGACCATCAAGTGCCGATTCCCACTTGGGACTGGGCCAGAGTTTAATGTGTACAGACAGTGAGTGTAACCAGACCTCAGTCATCGGCGCAGCCGTCTTGGCTCCCCAGAGGAAAATTAAAGCTGCTGGAACTAGTAGTGGTTCTGCTTCCTACTGCCTTGTGATGCATGGTTTGGTTCGCTAAATCATTTATTTACTTAAAAAGAATAATTGGAGTTTCTTGCTTAGTCCTGCCTGATTCGGCTCGGTGATTCCCAGGTCTTTATTTCTGCAGAATCCCTCGTTGAGTGGAAGGAGACGTCGCTTCTTCCTTGCGTGCTGTGCACACATGTGTGAGTGTATGCAGGGAGAGGGAGGTGAAGTGCATGGTGGACATGCACTTCAGAGGCCCGGACTGATATTTTTACCTTTATGGAGAAGGCAAATAACTAGATAATATGAAAAGGAAGTGAGGTTTGCTTTTTTCTGTTCCCTTCCCTTCCCTTCCCTTCCCTTCCCTTCCCTTCCCTTCCCTTCCCTTCCCTTCAATAATTGAGTGACCATGGCGTATTCTGGTCTTTTTGCTCTTGTTAAAGCACATTGGTTTTCTCAGAGGAAATACTCCCGGGATGTGTCGGGTTGGAGGCCAGGGTACCCCTAGCCCTCCATGCACCGGGCCCAGTGTGAMGTGCCCCACACCGCAAGCCAAGCAGCTCAGCCCAGGCCAGGAAGGTCTCCTGGTGGCTTTTGTGGCGTGAAGCCACCCTGCATGCATCCAGAAACAGAAAAATACTAAATACAGGGAGGTCACTAAGCAGAGGTAGGCGACTTGGGTACGAGAGATTTAGGCAGGGCCTGGGAGGTGGTTTTAGGAGTCTCGAGCTGCACATGTGGAGCATGAGGGGGACAACCAGGGATGTGCTGGACTCCCTTGCTCTGCAGCAGCTCCTTGCAGGTTCGGTGTCACCTGAGCAGTGAGTCTGCCCTGCCCGGGTCTCGCAACCATTTACAAGGAATTTCTGCATTCCTGGTTACCGTGAGCATTCAGGAGCTTGGTGGGTCTCCTGTAAAATAACTGGTGGTTGTAGATATCCTAGAGCTGGAAGCAACAGTTGTTATATAAAAAAAATCAAGTTAAACTCTACGCTGTGATTGAGCAATTGATATACGAAGCTCAGTATTTTATAAAGAAATTTACATTGATAAAGAGATTAAAGTATGTAGAAATGCATCCTGCATTTCTGGAACATATACTGAATTCTGCAATAGACCAGAGAGAGTCAGTGAAAAAACAGATTATTTTCATAGATTCGAAATATGTGAAAGTATGTGAAAGTGATCATCAGAGCTTGAATGGTAGGTTTTAGTTTCCATGTCTGCATCTTTTTTCTTTTTGACAAAAATTTAAGGCAGAATTTTTATTAGCTGTCTCATTGTTTTTAGTTTAATCTGCTTTGTGAGGGGAAGGTCWCTCTCTAAATATTATTTCAGTGACTCAGAAAAGAGGTGCAGTGACTTTTTTGTCTCCTATTTTATTATTTTATCATATTGCTTTTGCTTTAAACTTCTTTCTTTTTTTATAAGAAGAGTTCATGGATGGCTCTTSATAATATTTCTGTGCACAGGCATTAGTATTCACTCACAATGTAAAAGTAGCAGAAAAGTGATTTTACCCTGTTAAATGCAATAAATAAATGTAGATTTTTTGCGCATAAGAATAAAACAGGGCAACAGTGCCAGGAGTCTGTCTGAATCTAAATTATTGTCTCTATTTATAACTCAATGGTGGAAATTTGTGAAAAGTTTAAACTTCACCTACAGAATTTTTGCCYAGAAGATTTCTTTTTAGTATCTCTTTGCATATCTTAAAATTACATGAATTAAAAAATCTAGATCAGTTTTAAAGAATACTTTTTAAATAATATACTACAAATAAGTTCTAAAGGTGAGAATATAAAATCATGAGCTGACTTTTCATCTTCATTTTTATCTTTATTTGTGGAATGGAGAAGAATATGTTGGCCTTCCTTTTCTGTACTCCATGTACTGAGAATAAAACTTATTTAGGTGTTGTTGTGATTCACTTGTGAAGATGCTTTTTACAGAGGAAAAGCAGATTTGGACTCTTATTTGTGACGTGCTCAAAATCATGTGATTTAATCAYTTTGGATAGTAACTGGAACAGATAATCCCCGTGGAGCTTAGGAAGTGCTACAAAATCAGGGTATGAGCTTGCAAATCCTTCAATATTTGACCAAGGACCATGAGTGCTATTTTTAACGGCGTGATGCAGAGCGGCGTGACGTCCCTCGGTCAGATTTTGAGGTGATTTAGGCACTTGGGAAAGCTTTGCTTGCCAGCTGTATCCCTACATCCCCATGCTTTGTAGGATGCTGCCCYGAGTGCACTACTGCTGGATTATCAGCCTGAAACCTTTCTCTTATTCTGACCTAAATATGTTCCTGATCAAATGCAAGGATCTGAAGCAACCAGTTTTCATTCTTAAAGGAGTTAAAGAAGAGTGCAACTTCCTCTCCTAAAAGCAGACATCTCTTCTTCAGCATTTTGCCTGGGTCACTCCTTGCTTTCACCTCTTCACTAGGATGTACGATGAGAGGACACGGGCGACGTTATTCCCTGGATGACTTCCAGCCATTTGATGAGTTGGTTGGAACAGCAAAACCCCCTAGTGATGGCTGAAGGTTTTCTTTCTCTTTTGCCTTTATTTTTCCCGATCTGGGAATTCCTTAGCAGTGGAAGGATGTTTATTTTCTGTCTGTAGAACTGGTCTCGCAGTTTGCAGTAGCTGCAGCGTTCAGGGGCTCACGAGCCCCAGCAGCCTGGGGCTCCCTGCACTTCCTCCCCTCCCAAAAACTGGTGCACCAAAAGAGGCTAAAACCACCGATGCAGCGGAGCAATCCAGCTACCCATATAAGTTTTAATCTCATTATCTTTCCAAGTGCTATGTCCCATGACCTTAGGAAAAGATACCTCTGCAGTGCTGTGTATGAGACCTCTACCTACCACATGAAACTTATTTTCCATTTGCAGGAATGGGGAGATGGGTAGAAATGCCTTCTTCTGTTCTGGAAGCGGATCTGGAAACACTTCTTATCCAGACTTAAGAAGAAATGAAAATGAAAGGACACTGAGAGTAGAGTGTCTGGATGTTTATGGTGACACTTTTTTTCCCCTTAATGTCTGCAGATAGCTACAAATATAATTTTATTTGTATACTTTGCAGTAGAGTATTATGTTTGTGTAATTTGCAATAGAGTATCCAGAACTGCTGGGGACATGCGTCATAATCTAATTACTGCAGAAATCCAAATAAATATCTGAATACAAATTAAAAAAAAAATACCCTGGATGTTTCTTTGCTTAGACTCATGCTTCTGTTTGAGGAAACATTTCAGCATCTCAGGTCTAGAATGGAATATCAATAATCAGTTCAGCCTACAGAGTGATACTTTCCTTTAATGAATAGCAGCAGCCTGCAAAGTGAAGGCATCCGAGCTGCCTTCACCACAGGAGCATGTGCAACCACCGTGCAGCAGCTAAAATACATATTGCCCAACCTGGGTGAGCGATTTTTTAAGTTGCCTTCATTCATATTTATATGAGTGAATGAATTATTAGAGTGTCGGCCTTCCCTTTACACTCCGCAGTTGAAATTTATGCCGGTATGATCAGGTATCCATTACACCCTGGCATTTCATTGCTCAGCCACTTTCCCAAAGGATAATTTATTTGTTCTTCTTATCTGCTTGTTTATAAAGCTAGTATAGAAAGGAATTTTGCATGAGGGAAGAAGGAGGCTTTGGCTGCAGGGAGGAAATGTGGAGCACAGGAGAAGAGCTGGAAACCCTGCAGGCGAAGAGGGGCTCCCTTTCATGGGGCTGTCACATCCTCCAGCGGTATCGGTGCTGTAGCAAGCCCTGCAGCTCCCCAGCTGGAGTGGCCTGTGAAGCCTCTGAGTCAGCAGATAATGGAGACAAATTTGGGATTTGAAAGAGTCCTTACAAAAGACTTCTTTTTTTTTTTTTTCTTTTTTTTTTTTTTTTTAAAGATTGGCATAAAACCCAGCAGATTTTCCTGAGAAACCCCGCTTTCTTAGTCATTCTATATTTATATCCTTTTGTTCTGATGCGCTCGAGTGCTATTTTCACAGCGCTCGGTTTCAGGCGCGTCTCTCTAGGCTCCCACAGCAGCCCCATGGCCATTGTTTCCGAGCRCAGTTGAGGGCTGCACGCAGCACCATGACAAACATCTGTCACATGCTGCTCTTTCATCCTCGCCCCGGGGAAGAACCCGGCCTGCAGAGCTGTATTTTTGTAAGAGTTTTGTTGTTAGGTTTGTTTGCTTTTAGTCTATATATGTGTTGCTGTAGGTTTATGTTAGAGCAGGATGGCTCAAAAGGGAATCCTTTGTACTTGGAGCAGGAGTTTGGAGTTATCGTTTGAAAGCCTCCCATATAATGCTGAAAAAGGGGAGCAGTCACCAGCCACTTGCTCTCTGAACCTGCTCGTATTTTTGTGGGGTTTTATCTGTGTGCAAGAGGTTGTTGTGGGAAAGATAAAACCAAGAAAACAGTTTAGAAAAGCCTGCCCTGTGGCAGTGCTCCGTTTTAGAGGAATGCCGAGTCAGGAAACGGGAGGTCATCGTGGCTTTCCGTGTGCCTTGCGGCATGCAGGACGCGTGGTCTGCCGTGACAGGCTGCACACTGAAACACATATTGAGACACACAGTCTCTGCCTGGATGGTCAGTTGCTGTGAGCAATTTGGCAGGACCCCGAGGCTGCAAAGTCACATTAACGGGCAGAGAGAGGTCGGTGACAGTGACTTTCCCTGCTTTTAAGGAAGGYAGCGGCAAAACCTTGGAAAACGTGAAGATGGTGCTGGTTGAGTCTCGTATGGAAAGCTGCTGGAGTGAGCTTTCTTTTTTCTCCTTTAAGAATATGCAAAATCTGTATGGTCTGTCTGTATTAGAAACAGAAACACCTTTGGGTTTTTTTTTTTTTTTTCTGATCAGTTATGTGATTTTAGAGCTACACTTCGCCTTTTTTTTCTTTTTTCCTTTGCATGTTTTTTCAAGATTTTATAGGATATATTTTAACATATTCACTTTAATAYGAATATTACATTTATTCCAGTATATCACCTGATTGTGAAATGCTGGCGCAGGCWGCAGAGGCCGTGACTGCAGACACGTGCAGGGTTCATCAGCGAGGGTTCAGCCCAATGTGACCTTTGGCAGGTTACGTCTTGTAGCACTTCTCATTTTAGGACTCAATAGTCTTTAACCCTAAAAGGAACTATCATCATCATACAGTCGACCCCGCTTCTTGCTCACCATATAGTTTTGGAAAATACTTTAGTTTCTGTGAAAGTTGTAAGTTTTTGTTGAGCTAGAGCTTATTTTTTAGAAATGCACAGAGTTATCCTWTGAGGTATGTAAGGGACAAGAAATCCATGGTATCTGTAGGTAAAGTTTTCCACAGTTCACACTCTTAAAAGAAAGTTCACTTTGTTTCTGGTGTATGTGTCTGGCTTCAGCTTCTACTTATTGGAGATTCTTTAGGCATTTGGCTGAAAATTGAAGAGATTTCTAGTATCAAAAACCTTCTCTTTCCTTCTCAGCTGAAGGTGATGACTAAATTACTTCTWAACTTTCTCTGAATGCTACATACATTAAATTTATTCAGGAGTGTCGAGATCTCTACTTGTTTCTTTGGCTCTTGATGAATATTATTTCATTTGTCAACCTGTTTCGTCAACTTCATTTGTCATCTTTTTAAGATACAGATACCAAAATCAAGCCTGGTTTCTAGTAAAGATTTTATGAAGGTAGTGTGTGGTGCTAATAATACTTCTTACTACTGCTCCAAAAATGCATAAAATAGATTTATGTTATAATAAACTGTGACCTTTAATAGCAACCTATTGCTTCAATAAGCAGTGATTTCAGCATTTAAGGCAAAGACAGTTTCATGAGGTATGGCAGGAAAGGAAGACAGAGTGATGTTAGGAGACTAAGCAATTAATGAGTCAACAGCTTGGGTAGGTTTCCCGGCCTCCGTTTATGTTGGCATTTATCCAAACTGAGTTGTTCTCYCATAATTTTGAGAGGAAGAGGAAAAACTGTAGCAAGTCCATCTTCTTTCCAGAAGGACAAGGTGGATCTGGCCTCAATCCCCTCATCAAGCGAAGGGAATACAGCATTGGATGCTTCCAGGATGGGAAGCCTGGGGGAGAAGTCCATGCTGTGGTTCCTCCTTTAGGCTAATGATCTCTGAGACTTCAGCCTCAGAGATTAAGCTTGAGTTTAGCTGGACTGTGGAGGGTGCTTGGAGATATATCCCAGGAAATGCCATTACTTCATGGTTGATTTGTACAACACACGAATGTGCTGCGATATTTTCTGCCACCAGCACCCAGGAGAGAGGCTGTGCTGCCGAGGAGGCTGAGAGCTCCTGGTGCCTCCGGTGGGCAGGCTGGTCGTGATAGCTCGTGGGAGGACAGATGGCCTTGCAGGTGCCCACACGCCAAGTGACACGTGGCATTGCAGCTGCTGCAGACCAAGGGTGGGTGGCGTGGAAGGGGGCACGAGAGAGGAGGGCACCAAAGGGGCAAGTGGGTGGATCTGCCGCTTGATCTGAACTTGTTGGGAGTAACAGGAGGGAGGTGGGAGGCACCGAGTTAGGCCTGAAGTGATGAGGAGGGGAAAAGGGGGTCAGAGGGCAGTTTGGATGTGATTTGCTAGGACAAGTTTTCTAATTTATAATAAACAACTTAAGGAGCAGGCCATCACGAAGGTGCTTAGGGCATGAGGAATGATATGGCAGTGGCTTAGAAACACAAATGAGAGAAGTTTAGCAACATTATTTCAGATCGTAAAGTTTTTACTGGGGAGCATGTCAGTATAGCAAGTAATGTTGTAATGTCTTATCACCATAGATTTATTCTGCTGAGCAAAGTGTAAACATCAACTGCAAATAACTAGGGCTTCCGATAGTTTTACTGTGGCTCTTAAGATGCAAAATCAACTCTGCAGACTCCCGCTGCAATGTGGCTGATGGTGCTGGTTTTTCCACCTCTGCAATTGCAGTTCGGYGCTGTTGGTTACAATATCTTGGGTCTCCCAGTTCTTCAGACTGCAGTTGTCATCTCTAAACTTCCCGTCTGCATTGCGAAGGGAAGGAGTTAGGAACTTCCGAAAGGAATTCGCAATATCAAGCGCTTTTCTGAAATTTTGCCTTAAACAGTCAATTCTTTAGAGCTACAATTGTCACATACAATGGAGGTTTCATCCCACTGGAGACCTTTAGATGTTGCTGGGATTATAGCAGTAACACGGTTCACTCAGAATAGCCAAAATTCTGAATCACTTTTTAGGCGGTTAGTAATTTGTTTGGTATGTGAACTTATCAAAAACCTCAAACAAACATTTGGAACTGTCCAACCCACTGCTCTATATATAAATCAACACAAAAAGAGAGCTTTGCTAAATTGTCTAATGGTAGGTGGTTGCTCTTTTGAGATTCAGAGACAGGGTAGAATTTGTTGGACTTAATTTGCCAGGAATTAGGTAGCTAGAATTAGCATATCATTTAAAGAAAATCGTACATGAGTTTCTTGACCTTGCTTTTTTCTGAAGATCACATCACCAAGAAGGTGTGCTGTTATAATAAAGATGCAGCATTTTTCTTTCTCAATATAAATAAGGTTTGCAAGATATAATTGTGATCAGTGAATTATTTTTTGCATTATAGCCTTGAAGTTAAAACATCCAACGATCATTTTTTTTTCCTGTGAGAAATGTCAAAGCTGTAGCCGGCCCCATTGCCCTCATTCTGTGACTTACCTGGGAACCAAGATCTCCCCAACAGGCACTGGTGTCACCTGCTCTCCCCTTTCCAGGTTAAGGAATTAGGCAGAACGTGRGCTACTGATAGCCAAGCGTATTACCAAACTTTCATGTGCTTTTGATCGTGTGTGAAGAGCTGTTACTAAATGAAGCTGCGATGAATCATGATCTGCTGATACTTAGTGCAGGGTGGTGGGAGCACTGGGAACCGGCCAGCGTGTTGTCCCCATGCATGGCCCAGCATTGGGATCAGGTGAATAGTGAGYCCAGGGCCTTTGCCTGGCTCCTGCTGGCATTGGGTCGCTGGGCTCAGCCTCACGGGGAGCACAGCGATGAGGTACCCGCCGCTGGCCACACTTGGCTTCTTATGGAGACCAAGTTCTGGCAGCTGCACCAGAGCCTCCCTCCGAGCAGGGCGGCCCCGGCACCGCTGCCCCGTGGCCCCTGGCGTGGAGGGGATCGGGGCTCTATTCCGCACTGCTGCAGCGCCCACCAGGCCTGCCGGGCTCATGCAAATAGTCAAGTTATAGCTAGCAATTAAGTTCTTACTCCAAAATGGTAATTACTGTTTAAGCGATGAATTAGTCCCACGTAGCACAAAGAATTAYGGATATGAGCGATTCTGAATTTTCTCCGGTTCAGCACAGTGAGTTGTAGGTCGGCCCTGTGCTTAATGCATGGGCTTATATTATGCTGCATTTTGGAATACGGTCTTTTTCACTGCAGGAAAATAAGCAGCATAGAAGGAACCGAGACTTAGATTTTCAGGCAAATTGGGGCTAGACGACCAAGTGTTGTTTTGAGTCACATACTGGAAACTGAAAACCAGTACATGGATGATTGATTGGACATGGTGAAATTCAGATCCAATTCTACCCTTTTCTTGTGGGTAATATAGCATTTAAAAAAATGAAATAGCGTAAATGCTGCATAGCAGCAAAGAGTGAGTTCACAGCACACAGGTCATACGGGGTGTAGTTAGAGGGAAAGCTCCTGAAATTCAGGCTTTCCCTTCATGCAGTTACAGGGCCTTGATCTCGGAGGGGTTTTGTGCAGCAGTGTGGTGGGTTCCGCAGTGCTCTGGGGACAGCTGGGCTGCTTAGCAAGGCCTGCTCCTTCCAGGGCATCACAGTTTTTGCTGAAAATCTTCTGCTTGCAGGACTGTAAGGATTTTTTTTAAAGACCTCAGAAATCACCCTATGAGGAGGTGGAACATCTCCACCTGTATTCCTTTCAGGGAAGTACCTGGTTGGTTTATTTAGTTACTTATTTTTCTCTGTGACCAAATCCTTTTTTTCTTAACACATAGTAATTTTAGGAAGCTGATACTACATATTAAATTTCAGCTTGTATTTCACTGCCTGTTTTTGACTATATATTAGAATTTACATAGAATATAATGGTAAAACGGATRCCTAATTATCTATACTGTTTCTAAAAGATAGCTTGGTAAAATTAGCTTGGTTAACTAAGTAGTTTGGTAAATGTAGTCTKGTTAAATTACTAGCAATGCTTGAAAGGATTATTTTTGGAAGAAAACATGCTTCTGCTGATTAAGGACATCTCTAACCAGAAATGGCCAGCAAATTTACCTTGGCAGATGGATCMGTGAAGCAAAATCTCCAGTCAGAACACCCAGCATTTTAGGAAGGTCGTGGGAATTAAAGGTGCTTATAGTATTTGAGAACTTAGCCCTAATTAAAAGTCTTTATATCTAACATTTCTGTCCTGGGATAGACTGTTTTTCTGTGAAATACCAGCAAAGGTCTGTGGTGTAGTTCTTAAGTACATGTTAACTCATATGAAATCATTATACAACCATGTTTACTTAAAATACTTCAAAAATGAGACAGATCGTATAGTTTATTTTAAATCTAATCATGTGGTTTTAGCTGTAAAAATAATGAGGTAGGTGCAATTAGGCTGCTTGTGCTTGGGCAGCTCTCTGGGTTGAGTGGGGGCTGCAGTGTGTGACCCCCCTCAGCAGCCCCGGCTGCGCCGCGCGGCCCGCACGGGGCACCTGCGCCTCTGCAGTCCTAACCCTAGCCCTAGCCCTAACCCTAACCCTAACCCTAACCCTAACTCTAACCCTAACCCTAACCCTGACACAGCCCCTGCATTGCTGAGGGCCCTGCAGGTAGCGTCACAGCATTACAGAACCCTTAAGGTTGGAGGGGGACCTCCAGAGATCATCTAGTCCAACTCCACTGCACATGCAGGGTCACCTAGAGCACGTGGCACAGGGCTGCGTCCAAGCGGGTTTTAAAGATCTCCACAGAAGGAGACTCCACAACCTCTCTGGGCAGCCTGTKCCAGGGCTCTGTCACTCTCACTGTCAAGAAATTTTTCCTTAAGTTCCTGTGGAACTTTTGGTGCCTCAGCTTGTGRCCGTTTCCTCTAGTCCTGTCGGTGGCCACCGCTGAAAAAGGCCAGCCCCTCCTCCTCACTGCCTCCCTTGAAGTAGCGAGCGCTGGGGCAACACGTCAAAATGAAAATCTCATTCTCACTTTGTGCCATATTATGCTGTTTTGGACCAACCTGTAGGGACCTTTTGACCTTCCATCAAAGTTAAGAGGAGGCACTCAGATAATTTCAGGCAGAATGTGATTAGCTGCTTCTAGMTTTCAGCTATTTTTCTATATTTCAGCTATTACCTTGGAGACTGGCAAACAAATAAGCAGTAATCCCAAGAAAATACATTTTTAAAATCTTTGAAAAGTTACAGTTAGTTCTTTCATCTGCTAGGTGAAAATTGGAAATACATTGTTGGATGTAAGAGCATATTTTAGTAGTGAATTGTTGTAGCTTRTGATTAGCAGAAATTATACAAGAGGCAGGATTTGTTGGGAGGGATTGTTAAAGAAGCCAGGGGCCTGGCAGGGGGAATCCAATTTGTATTTGGGGCACACAGATTATTCCTCAGCTCTTAAATATTTGATTTATGTATTTGTTTATTTTTAGTGTGGAAAGTCAAACTGTCTTCTTTCATGCATTTAACTTCTCAGCTTCTTCTTTTTAACTTCTGGTACTATGCGAACAACCTGAGAGTAAAAGGAAAGTAAGCCAAATTGCCAAGGAAAGTACCCATGTCCCGACTCCCCCTGCTTCAGATCCCAGAAGGTCCCGAGCACCCTCAGAAATACCCTAGCATTTTATGGGGCTTGGGAGTTTTTAGCTCTRTAGAGCAAAACGAAACTCACTGCAGTATGAAGTCATCCAAAAAGTTGTTGTGGTTGGGCTTCCAGAGACATGGGTTTATATTCCGTAAGTCTGCAAAATATGAAGAAAATACTTAGCAATTCAAAATAGGGGACGGACAGTTGATTAGTTACAGCATAAACTAACGATGTGAATGGTGTCTGGAGAGAATTCCCACTGCTGTCTCTGCACCTGCATTGCAGTAATACCTAGGCATGCAGTTTGTAACTGCTTTCCTCTAAAAATCCCCTTTTGGTCACTGCCGAAMGCAGGATTTCAGTGACACAGACAGCTGATATAATTTGATATGATAGATGTGTTATTCTTAGATAAATATAAATGGTGGGAAAAGAAAAAGATGAGAAAATGCTACAAAGAAACAAAACCCCAAGATGCTAAAAAATGCACTAACAAAATGTAGCATGTGACCAGTTGAATCTAGATAAGAGTCCAGCTGTACAAAACAGAACTGTCCCTTGTGATGAGGAATGAGCAGCGCGTATTGGGTGGGCTGCTGACTCGGAGAACAATCATTCGATTTTTGGACTGTTGTGGCCAACTATCCCACAGTACCTCTTAGCGAAGGGTGTTACAATACTACCCACTATTTCAGCTATGCTTAAAATTCTGCCAGCATTTGCATGATAAATCTATTTCTAAAGGCTACAACGAGGCGGTAAATGTTCATTCAGCAACAAAGACAGCTGCAATTAGGCATTTGAAAATTTTAGAAATAGAAGCAGAAGTTGATGACAGCAGTCTCTGATTCCTTGYGTACTGGCATTGGGAAGGTCCAAGCCTTGCAGGAGTGGAACGTGCCTTTGCTGGGGGTTTTGTCCAGGACACTTGTCAACGACTGTCTCATTGACAAGTCACTCGTCAATGACAGGACAAACTGATGAGATGGCTTTGAGACCCRCAAGCTCTCATTAACCTGGCTGTGTAAGTCGTTAGAAATCACAGCTGGAGTTCTGTGGGTGAGCTCTGAGGAGAAGTCAGTGCCCTCCCATACATCCTGCAGGCACTGAATGAGCCGATTTACCTGGAGCAACCTGATTTCTGTGAGGCTGTGCAAAATGTCCTGTGCCATCGTGACCTCTTTATGCTCTCTTGCAAGTCTTCTTCAAGACCTTCTTTGGCACAGTTGAATCCTGCAGTCCTTTCATTAACAGTAGTGTGCAAAGAGTATGACACAGCTATATCCATCCGCATCCCTAGGTGGCAACCCGGTGTCAGCTCATCCCAGAGGACAGCTCTGTCTCCCTTTCAGRAAGAGTCCAAATGGCACCACACCTTTGCCAAAGCTCCACTTGTGTGATTAACCCATTGCCTGACAATGTCACATGCAGAGGTTAATCAGTGCTACGTTAAGGCAGAAAAGCTCGAAGTTCCAGCACGGTGCAGCAGCCCTTGCTCACAGCTGGTAAAGTGCTCCTGCTTTGAGTGTGGTGTTTTATAGAAGGTCACTGCYGTTGTCCTGCAGTTCCTGCGTCTGTGTGGAGCTGTCTGTAAGYGGATAAGGAGGACGCTAGTTCTCTAGAGGATCTCTCTGGCCAGTACAGAGGTGAAACATCTGACTTCCACACAGGTTCAGGACTTCTCTCACCATTCGTTAACTTGCAGCGCACAAGAGCTTTCGCTAGCTGAGGTCATGCCGTAGTGGGAGGGACCCTCCTCTCACCAGTGCCATGTTGCCAGATCTTCCTTGGTATGGTCCTCGTCCTGCAGCAGGCACAGCTTGTGCCTGTCACCCTCCAGCCAGTCTGTGTACCGGCACAGCAAGCCCTCCTCTTCCTCCCTCTGTCAGCAGGCCCCAGTTCACAGACAGACAAGATTCTACTGCTCAACTTCAGGCCATCACCACTTGACAGCTGAGTCTGAGCCCTCCGACTGAATCCCATGCATCTGCCAGCTCTTATGGAGGAAGGCATGCACCAAGCACTCAGCCCAGAGCCTCTGGAAGAAAGACCTGTTCCTTCCTCCTACTGGACAGCAAGCAGGATTTGCACATTGGTGAGTCTGTTTGGGATCTTCTGTGTTTGGGAGAGGGAGGATCAGCTGGGCTACTCCCAGYTAATTGTAAAGGGAACAGCTCTGAGGCTGTAGTTATAAAACAACAAGGGCAAGCTATGCTCAGAGGACATGTGTCTTCTGTCAACCTGCATAATATAGGCCTAGCATCTTGGAAATTTCTTAGTTCAGAAGTGGCACAGGCTTTCACATGGATTTCAGGCTATCTAAGAAAAACACATCTTCTCTACTACACCCATGTAAGAGTCTAAACCATCTCAGGTACAACCTCATCAGACCATTTAGGAGTGACAGCCTTGTCCCCTGTTTTTTTTACAGAGTCGTCAGGCAAAGTGACTAGAAGCAGATGGATTTTGCTGTGTCCCACTACCTCTCCAGCAGAAACTAGGCTGTAGAGGGAACACAGTCTGTGTAACATCCCAGGTCTCCTGGCTCCCGTTGGCCTGTAGCAGTTGCCAGGCCACAAGAGAACTCACCAAGATGGAGGATGACTCGGGTCCCAGCTCCAGCAGGGCAGAGAGAAGCTCTGGTGCTGCTCAGAACCCCTGAGGGGGAAGAACCTGAGGGGGAAGAACCTGGTGGCASGAGGAGCTCTTGGCACTTCTGGCTSTAGCCAGGAGAGCCTGACTGCCAGGTTCTTGGGGAACTCCAATGTCTTCTATCCTATGAAGATAGTCGTTCACCCCACGTTGATTCCAAGCAGAGGGAGTCTTTTCAGATGCTGCTCTGCTGGCTGACTCTGTGGACTTCTGTATTCTCGAGTCTAGCAAGCTTACTCAAATAGAGGCATCAGAAAAATCATCAGTATTGGTAGTGGAATATTCATAGCTTTTGGTGGGACTTAAGGTCACAGTATTCTCTCTTTTGTTTCAGCTTTTATTTTTGTTCACTTTGTTTTTTGTCATACCCTGTCAACGTTCTTTCCAGTCTGGTAATTTTAATTAAGACTGGAGACCTTCTCATGTCAGCAGCAAGTGGGCAGAAGCATAGACATTTATTGTAGGACAGAGTGGAGTCGAGATCTTYATATTTTGCTTGCTGTATTTTTACAGACATATGTTGGTACTRCACACATGCTCTGTATTTAACAGGTGCTTTTGAGAACATGAAATATTTTTTATGTTCTTGTTCYCCCTGTAATCAGTCAGAAGGTTGAAGTCCAAAGAGTGCCCCTGAGCGCTTGCAATCTGTTTGATTTTAAGACTTCTCTTTCATTAAGAGTAGCAAATTTCCCAGTGTTCTGGGGCAGAAATGTGCTTGATCTGCTCTGGCTCCAGTAAAGAAAGGTAGCCTGTATGAATATGTATGTACGGGACAGTTTTATTTGTGGGCTCCAAGTGTCTGCTGGTTGCAGTGGGAACAGCTGTTCCATACTTAGATGTCCTCCTTTTTTTCTGTGCCATTGTGGTGTATAATCCATGGAGTTAAATATTGGTTGGCTTTCAGGGCTACTCTTTGCCAGCAGCTTTTCTACATGTGGTTAATAAAGTTGCTTTGCACATGTCAAACAGGAAACCAAATGTGATAACAAATAAARTATTTTTGCACTGCACGGTGTGTGGCTGTGTTCTGCACTCAGTGTCCTTTGGGAAGACTCTTGGCTTTATGAATGCCTCAGAGTGTAAATGCCACTTGTCCCGGAGTCGGGGACACACTGGTTTCTCACAGAATCCATCTCTGGGAAGAGACAAGTGGGGAATTTGGCATGGACCAGAGGGTTCAAGGAGACATGTCCTGCTGCACTGAGGAAGAAGACAAATGTTGGGAAATGTGTGAGTGGTGTTTTCAGGGTAAACCCATGGACTTGGCAGACGTGTGGGACATTTGCTGCTATCTCTTACGCTGACTGCTGAGCAGGTCTGTAGTTGCCCACTGCCTTGCGATGGATCAAGCTCCCCTAGGTTGCAGATACAGGGTTTAGACAAGAGTAAGTAGTTTTTCTACATAGAACATTACTTTGGATGAGTGGACATGGCGAACTTTGGCCATGGTTAACGCWTTTTAACAGAACTGTGGTCCATTTTCATGGTTATTAAAGCAGTCTGTTATCTGCAGATCTTCAGACGTTGGTAGTCTGGCACTGACTGTATAAGAAGGAGGTGTGTGAARGAACTGGGGAAGAGCAATTTAGATCAAACAGGAGTTTGAAGAGATTGGGAAAAGAAGTGAGCCTGAAGCTGCAGTAAGGATGACACAAAGAGGTCTTCACAGTCAACAGAAACCTTTACRGGTCACCCCTTTTTGCAGGGCTGAATTACTAGAGCAATGTCCAAGTTTGCTGCCAGGTAAGGACTGAACAAGCTCATCCTCAGACAGCCCAAACAGCTTTTGAAGGTCTTTCCTCCTTGTCTTTGTACCTACTTGCATCACGCCTGTTTCACAGGCACTGTGATCATCCAGCAGAAGCTGAGGACCTGTTTGAAACTCCTGGACTTCATGGTCAGCAGATAGAGTTGAGTCAGAGACGTCATCTCTGAGTCATCTCTGATGGCCTGCAGTGAGTAACAGAGATATGTACAGCCCTGGCCTGGAAAAGGGCAACCTGGATTCTGCTCTGGGGCTGCATATACAGTTCATAGTCATGAGTCGAGGTTTTGAGAATAACCATGAAGTCTATAGGGACAAAATTCAACCTAGAAGTACTTCAGCTAGGGGAGGGTGGATTTGGGCATAACATTCTGAATATATTGTTACATCAAGCTCTTCCAGTTCCTTCATGTTAAATATTTAATAGTCACCTATGAAGGGAAGTGGTGGGCAAACCTCCTCTTTAAATGAAAGTGGACAGAACCTGGTATCTTTGAGGCATAACAGGCATTCTTAGAGCAACCTAACAAACCAGGCAGCTGTAGGGCTATAAGCATATGTGTCGGAATTATTGCAAGCATAGGCACTAGCTTGTTCTGTTGATGTAGTCTCCTGGCAACTTCAGATGTGTGCAGTCTACAGAACTTTTGCTGCAGTAGTAGATTTTCTGGTATAAACTAAGGTGCCTGTGAGATCCCAGTTGGCTAGGCAGTTTATAAATAGAGTTCCCAGATGTTTGTTCACTTGGATTTATTAAATCACCCATTTATAAAAAAAACAGGTAGTAAAATTCCTGTACTTCACAAAGGGAGCTTTGTGGAATGAGCAATAATAACTGAGATGTTTATGCAGAACTTCAGGTATTAATACCTTCTTAGAAAGTAAAAGTGTCCAAATACTTACTTGTTTTTTATCCATGATTATGAAAACTTGTATTTGTACTTACAGAAAACATTGGTAAGAGGCCAGCTCTGAAATCTTTGTGTAGAGTAACAGCAGTGTCAGGCCAGAAGAGGAGGAAACCGTTCTGTCCAAATTAGTAAAAGGTAGCTGTGAAAATGTCAAAAAGCATGAGTCTAAGCATAGGGTATTGATGTTATATAGAGCCCATGACTGTTACTTAAAGTTGTTTTTTTTTTTCTAACCCATAATCCAGCTCAAGAGGGGAAAAACAGGACAGAAAAGAGTCCTGGACATTTGTACACACAGAACAAAAACAAGCTGGCAGCTTAAAGTCTTCATGATCTCATTCAAGCTAGCAGTATAGTGGTCTGGATCTGGATATTTCAGTGGGTTTCTGAGTATCCTTTCAAAAGTATCTAAATATGATTTCACATGATTTTCCACAAAAATTCTGTTAATTCTCTGTGTTTGGAAAATTCCCTACAATATATTCTAGCTGTGGCCCTGAGGAATTAGTGAACAAGAACTTTGTACCTTTAGTTTGTAAGAGGTTTTTAAACTATAATGTAGTTTATAAAATCTTAACCATATTTTATAAACCAAAATATTTAAAAGGAAGCAAGTTTTTGTCTTGTTTTAGATGCCCCAGCTAGGCCCACCTTAGGCAGCCTTGAGGCACAGTGTGAAATGGAAGCTGCCTAAGCTACTGAGTTATATTTATGTTTTAAAACACATCCGTGAAGAGCTTTACAGGGAATGCTTCATTTGTAATGAAAAAAAAAAAAAAAAAGAAAAGCAGCCCAAAGTGTGCTCTGAGGTATCTGAGATACATTTACAGAGCCCAAGTGTGCTCTGATGTACCTAAGACACGTTCAGAGACCAAACTTCCATCAGTTAAGTGCCTCGGTGCTCAGTGACCTTGGTCCTGCTGAAAGCCTTTATGTTCCTTGGCTTCAGTTGGAACAGACTTGCATCTGTCAAGATCAGGCCTCCAGTCCTCAGTATTTACACTTGTTCTGTCACTATTGTGTGCGCCGTGATGGATGTTTAAGTCGGTGCCAGAAGACTAAAACTGCAGATGCCCTGCAAATACCCTTGACTGAGGCTGAAGGAGCTCTGTTGACGGTGCAGAAGGAGTTTTAGAGCTTTCTGATGTTTCCTTCTGAGGTGTCATGCTAATAATTCTGGCTTTCTCCTTTCTCAGCTTACCTTTGCTAGCTCCCAGCTGAGGCACTGGTGCTGGTTCCCTCTTGGGAATGGAGACTCCTCCTCTCCTGCAGGAAACAGGAGCATTTGCAGCCTCTGGTCACCCAAGTTTTGTGGCCCCAAGGCTGGTGYCCGTGTCCTGCTCCCACAGCACCCACGTGCGCTGCTGCATGGACCATCCTGGCTGCCCAGCCACAACCTGCTCCCCTCCCACAGGCTCCCTGGGCCCGGGGAGGAGACCAGGGACCTTGGTCACTCTGGTGAGTCCATGTTGCTGGCATGAATTCAACACAAGATCACTCTCATGATATATTTTTCTTCTCAAAGGGCTGAACAGTAAGTGTGCCAAGTGCTGTTACTGTAGGCAGGAGATCAGTCTGCAGTGACTGGTGATTAGTGACAGTAAACAAACATCAGCCAAAACGGAAAGTTTTCAAGGAGGACATTCCTGAACATTAAACAAGATAGATGGCGTAGCTTTTTCCTCATTCATCTTTTCTTTGATAAGTGGATTTATGTGAAACACAAGAGTTTGCATCGAATATATGTTTGTTGAGTTTTGAGTTTTGTTTTTTAATGCATGATGAATGCAGTTATTATAACTAGCACTGTCCTGGTTTACTGGTTAAGCATAGAAGTCTATAYACAGGTTTTAATGTGCCTTGAACTCAGACAAAAATGTCACTTCTATCGGTGTATATATTTTATGGCCCTTCAGARTTAAATGGAGAAAACAGTCCCTCTGGAAACACTAACACCTTTCCAAGTGGAAGCAGTGTGGGATTGTTCACTTGATGTTTGATTTCTGTTTATTTACGACTTCTTACTTCTGGTATATGCATATATATATATATATATATTTTAAAGAAGAAAAGTACAAGAATTAAGCTTATGATGTAAAGGGCACAGTTCTTAACTCATGCTTGTGGAAAACTCATTGTACTGAGAATTTTTCATCTGAGCCATTGAACTTGGTGTGTTTGTAATGTTGGTACTTGTTCAGTGGGAGAGGTTGTAAACATAATTATTTGGAAGCAGGAGAACAGATTGCTCTATGAAATTGGAAAGATTTGCTGGAAGGCCAGTTTGTTTCTAGAACTATAGACTGAAATAGTGCGACCATTACAGAATATAAAACAGAGTAACACTACCAAAAATACTTTTTGYGCCAGACTTGATTTGCAGCCTTTATCTGGTCTACAAATTAAAGGAGAAAGGAATAAATATGAATCTAGTTGCCTGAATTAAAAGTTAAATTTGAAAACAGATCTCAGATTCACGTAACTTTTTGTGCATCCCCGTGCGAGGGATTTGATCCCCTCAGCCTTACCAAATGTGCTGTGTTTCAGRTCCTGGGATCCAAAGTGCAATCCGGTGCACTAAAATCCTTAGAGGCTTAAAACCCACCTGTCAGACAGCAGTCTGCAAAATCTGTTTCCCAGGACTGCACAGCCCAGTAAACACCTCCTTTTCTAGCCTGAAAGCTTCTTGGTTTCCTGTTACGAGGAGATAAGCACTTGCCTCCTGCCTAGGCTGTATTTGCAATCGGATTTAAGCAGATAATTGTTTATACATCAACTGAGTCCCYCGAGAAGCCCCGAACAGGTAGGAATTTAAATGACTTTTTTTTTCTGGGGCTGCAACACAGAGCATCCTTCCATGGTCTCTGAACAGCAGCCCAACACTTAGCTCCTGTGACACGAAGGGTAAGGCCTGCACCAAGGCTGACAGATCTGCATTTCTTCCAGTACTTCCCTGAAGATGACTCTAGGTGGGATTATATCCTCCATTAAGGGAATCCTTCAGTTTTCACGCTATTGTTCATAAAGGAGGGTTTCCAGAAATGTGAAGTGAGCACAGATAGTGGTGCCAAACGCAGGATGCACATCCAGACACCCCTTTTTATCCCTTGTCACCCCTGAGAGTGGTGGGATGAAGAGTCATTTTTTGCCTTTTTCCTGTTATTCAGCAGTACCCTTTAGAATCTGTGTAAAATCAGAGTGACATTAATGCTCTATTTCCTGCAACCCTGTGATTCACTACAGCCCTTGTCTGTAGAATCACCATGTCCTAAGGCTCAAACGAGACCTCCTGCATGCCCGTCATCATTTCCTTTTAGATGTTCCTAGTATTTTTATTGATGATTAACCTCTCTGTGCAATATAACGTGTTCTGCTGATAGTTCAGCTGATTTCTTTCTGTTTTCCTGGTTCTTCATCTCCTGCAGTGTGATTACTCAGCGACTGACTTGACTGTAAACATTGGACCAGTTCCTGAAATACCAGAAATAGCCGACAGTTCTGTAGCACCTTGCTACTAGGAGCTGTGCTTCATCTGTAGAGACTGTATTAATGCAAAAAAAAATCCCACCCCTAAAGCAGCAACAGCAAGCCCCTTAATTTATAACYTTCATAATAAGTATTATTAGATACAGTGAAATTAAAGTAAGAGAGGGAGAGGAAGAAGAGCTGGTTTTCTCAGTGACTTGAGTATTGGGTCTGCTCGAACGTGTATAACAGTGTTAAAAACAGCAGGGATCCACATGAATATTGCTTTTAGAAAACAAGAAACGCTTGATCCCAATGATGAGCAATGTTCTCAAGATATGCTGAGTGTCCCTAGTTTCCAGGAAATTTAATGAAATTAAAAGCACTGAGAAAACTAGTTTGACCTGGAATGAATTAATCAAGATACCCCATAATTCATTTAAAAGGGTAAAACTGAGCACTGGGTCAGACACCACTGTATAAACACACTGCTCTACAACACTCAACAGGGCTGTTGTCTGTGTGGGACCGTATGTGATGGCTTCTTGCTGAATAGCTGAATAACCTGCAGGATGGTAAAATAAGTGGGGGAAAAGGCCTTAAATTGAGTTAGTTTTAGAACACATGCATATATTATGATGAGAAACATGCATTATTTAGTTAATTGCTACTTTAGTCCTTTTTATGGATGCTAATTACAGCAGTTTGATAAGTATATTGCAGAGAAATATATATCGTGTTCATCATTTCCATGTGCATTGCAGCATGGAAAGATGAGGACAAATACTTTTTAGGTCAGCAACTAATGTGRAAACTGCAGCTGTTGCAAGCAGAAGATACATTTCTGAGAAAACCTTGATCTTTACTCACTGAGTCAATGTGCTTGTGCTTAAGAGCTTTCAGTTGGGATTATGGAGCAAATACCTGCAGCACTTTAAGATCTGCTCAGTCTTSTAGAAGAGATGTCAGAAGAAATACCTATGCTCTCCCCTTCAGTCACGCCAGTCAAAAGCTACCATTGTAGCTCAAATCCACATTTATTGACGTGTTCTAGGTACCTGGGAATAAGCTGTGTTGTACTGGGGCAGAATTAGTCCAGATGAGGTAGAAGAAGGGCTAGGACAACCTTTGCAATGGATCTTTGGCTTTGCAGCTCCATACCAGGAGAGGTCACAAAGCCCAACTGAAAGGGGTACTGCACATACATTGCGACAGAATAATGTATTTGACAGTACATATCCATGCCAGCATTTAGCCCACAGGAATAATAATAAAAACATCTTCTTTTGTAGATGCTATACTGCTTTATAATGTGTTTCTCATTTATGTTCATGCTTCATTACTAAAAATGTGAGCTAGCCTTTGCAACATGAAAGCTTTCTTCTAGGCATAAGTCAGATATATGTGTAAATCTGTGCAGACTGTGTGTCAGAGCAAGTGTCTGAGAATTCTGGAGATGTGCTCCCCGCATATTTCTGAATCTCTGCTGTGTCTCTGGGTTTACACAGGAGCTCTTGAAGCTGTAGCCGAGGCTCTGTGGATCCTCAGCGCTTCTCTTCTGGTTGAGCAACCTGGGAGGCAGGCACAGAGCTCGTAGGGATGCAGCTGGATGTGCTTGCGACGTGGTGCTTGCAGCAGAACAGCACTAGTGGCCTCAAGACACCCCAGAGTTAGCAAGCACTAGGCACTCTTTGTAACTGCTTATTCTCAGCTGTATAGGCAGAGTCAGGGCTTTGGGAGGGAATGCTCCACTTTTGGATTTGATGCCCGAGTTTTCCATCAGTTGCTAAGGAGTCAGCGCTGGATCTGCAACAGGTGAAGTAATWTGTTCCTTCAGAACCTTCGGTGAGACATGCAGTGGAACAATCTCTGATGTATTTTTGTTGAGCTGTGTTTTTTTTATTGGGCAAGGAGATTATAAMTTCTTATTAAAGGAAGAATTATGTAAAAATGGAGATTGCATTGGAGATAGTATGTCCAAAATTCTGTATGCTTGACAGTGATAAATTACACCGTTTAGTATATCAGGTGCTCAGTGAAGCAATATTTTAAGGGGATGCCCAGAACCAGAAAGGTCTATAAATTAACAAAGCCACATAGAAACTAGAACTCTCAGCTCAGTAAAGAAGGGAACATACTTGAAAAGAACAAGAAGACATAAGGTGTTTTATGTGTTTAGTCCATACTTTCCTCTATAAGACAAGTATTTCTATGAGCGAAGAAAGCAATTATCTTATTATGGTCACTTCCATTATTCATTTGAATTTATTATAAAATGTGTCCACAGAAAGTGCATTGAATCCCTTCTTTTTAATGCTGACACAACTAGAAAGGAGATGATGTTTCACATACTGAAGAATGCCCTTTCTGAGAMTGCTATTGAGTCTAATGCCTTTTTACACACCAAATCTGAGAGTGAAAAGTACCAGCAGTGTTCYCCCACATGCCAGATACTTTCTGGTTTTGTCACAAAGCTTGAAGTCATGCTAGCTATGAAAATGGGTGGCATGGCCATAGCTCTTTGCATCACAAGCTACAGAAGTTCTGACACCTCCTGTCCTGTGCACTGGACATGCCTTCACCTGGTATTGAAGATAACTTCATCCTGCAGGTGAGTCTTTGGGAATCTGTCTATCTTCAGGAGTTCTACAATGATAAAGGAAAAAAAGAAATAGGAAAAGTAGAAAACAAAACAGGCAAGCTCAACTGAGTGGCCAGCTTCTCTAAAGATGGCCAGGTGACCAGAAGGCAGTTCAGCCAGCTTCTCTAAAGGTGGCCAAAATAAAATTGTACCAAAAGAAGTCAGGTTTTATGTGAGCTTTTCTTCCTTCTAAGGAAATTCACCTGGAAATTTCAAAAAACAGAAAGCAAAGGCAACTAGCAGATGTTTCACTGAACAGACTTGTACAAATCATTCCAATCCTCCCTGTCTTTATGAAGTTCATATGGTTCAATTGCTGCTGCAAAACATGTAGCACACTGTGATCTGAAAAGAGATCACAGATAGTTACTGATAAATAAACGTATCCTAGAACTCTCCTCTTTTCTGCATTTTCACCTTTTTTTTTTTTCCTGGCATTGTATGTAGTAATAGTTGCAGATRAGCTGTCTGCATCAGGACACATAGCAAGAGAGAGTTTTCTTCTTTGGACCAGAAATCAGCCTCTTTCTGTAAATACTAGAAGTGAAAGACATAAAGAAAACAGATAAGATCGAAAACATAGTTAAGTTCTTCCAGAAAATGAAAATTTCAGATATTTTTCAGTGTTTTACAGAAAAATGATAGCATTTAGGAGAAAAAGAAAGAAAAGAAACATTTTCAACATGTATAGCTCATCAAGCTCTGACAAAAGCTCTCCAGGTATCAAAGCCCTCCCTTTTACTGGTGAGGAAATGTGAAAAGCAGATAGTTGCAGGAATTGGCTCCTGCGTTGTAGCTGCAGCAAACAGCAGCAGCGGAGTTGCCAGTGCTCCTCCCGTCTTGGGATTCAAAACTAGCCATCTGGA
This sequence comes from Nothoprocta perdicaria, assembly GCF_003342845.1. NCBI lineage: Eukaryota > Metazoa > Chordata > Aves > Tinamiformes > Tinamidae > Nothoprocta > Nothoprocta perdicaria. The sequence goes on along the minus strand of NW_020455688.1, from coordinate 4,600,757 downwards.
ACTGCCTTTGCAGCCATCATACCCCAGCTTTTGCTTTAGCCTTCTTGTTTGCTTGTCTTTTTCTTAAGGCTTTTTTTTTTAAAAAAAAAAAAGATTTTTTTTTTTAAATTAACAGAAAGCTACCAGCAATGTTTAATCATGTTTCACTCCTGAGATTTCAGAACATGATTAAGCACTAGTTGTCACACAGACCTATGGAAGTTTTCCCCGAACTAATAAAGCGAGCAGCTCAGTTTCACACAGTCTAAGGCCTATTAATTTCTAATTAGCATTATTATTTTCATAAAAGCTCACCTATGTATTTCTATCTTCCCCAATTCTAGTGCCATTTCTCACCTCTCTTTTCTTGGATCTCATCCACAGAACGAGGCTGGTTCTGCAGGTGTATAAGAACAGGCTGGTTCAGCAGGTAGGCTGTGAGCCAGGGAGGGCTTCAGGATGGCATCATCCATGCTATCATCCCTTCCTCTGGATTCCATACGTTCTCCTATCCTTAGGCCCTTGTTTGTTATACCGGACTCGGTAGCTGAGTGCCCGAGTGAGGAGACCAGCCACCCGTTGCTCCCTCTGTAGTCACAGGCAAGAGATAAACATTTACTGAGGTTAAGCCTACCCAGCTTATGGGAATTTTAATTACTTTTTTTTTGTGCTTCTTGTTCCTGTAAATACTCATTTATTAGCAGAGATCAGGATTTTTTTGTTCAGGAGCAGCTACCTTCCCCTTACTTGCCTCCTTAAAGAGATCTTGCAAAGAGTGGCAGAACTTGCAAAGCCTGGCTTCCCATGTATTTTCTTGTATTTCAATTATTGTGTGTCTATTAAGATGGAATTTTTAATTAAAACTTATTTTGTAATTCAGGTATTCATAATGACTTTCTCCCCTGTATCTTGGTGTAGGATAATGTAGCTAAGTTCATGTGTTACAGCCTTTCAAAATTGGAATTAATCTGGATTCTCTGTTCTGTCCTATGTAACAAAGCCTTTTAAAAATTCAATATCTCATAGTCCTTCCATTTACCTTGAATGTGATGAAAATTAACTGACAGATTTAAAAGTTATTGGAAAAGACTTGATGGATAGTTGGACAAGCAACTTGATTGCTTAAATTTCATTTCATTAGTCACACATACGTCAAACTAAAGAATTAATTCCCATAGTGCTCAGCAGAATCTTCTCTAAATTTAGAAAGCATTCAGTTTCAATATGTAATGAAAATTTTCAGCAGCTGAAGTTACCTCTTCATCCTTGTTCCTCAGACACAAACACAGCAGGCACTGGAAGTTGTTGGACCCAGCTTTGCAGTGGATGTGGAGAATGCTCTGTCTAACTTCACCTTTCCCTGGAACTTGGTAGTATTGGAAAGCTCAGGTCCGTCAGCTGGTGGTCCCTCCTTTCAAGACTATTTGGTAAGGGAAGGAGCTTCAGTTTAGCTTCACTCTGTCTCAAAAACTTCAGAGCAGGAAAGAGCAGGAAGAAGGGCTCTTTCTAGAGGAACAGGACTACTGGAAGCTTGCAACCATCCATGCTCTTTATCTCCCAGTCCCAGGGGTGTTACACAGTGTTCCCAAAGGCAGTACTGAAGGAATCCTCCAAGGCATATGGGGATTCTAGCATAAGTGCAAGATAAAAAGTCAATTGCTGCTTTATTTTGGCAGTTCACATTGGTAGCAAGTGATGTCAAACCAATGCAAAATGATATTTCTAAGGCTCCTGAATTCAATCTGTGTGGCCCACATTATTAGTCTGGGTAAAATGAAGTACTTTGAGAACATCTGTCAKTATAAGAGTGATTATTACATTAATCACAGAATGATTAAGGTTAGAAGGCAGAGAGGGTTGCATCAAGTGCAATCCCCTTGCTCAAGCAGGTCACCTAGAGCATATTGCACAGGACAGGATTGTGCCCCCAGGAAGGTTTCAAATATCTCCAGAGAAGGAGACAGATATGATATGATGTGATATGATGTGATACGATATAGTACATTTCTACTCAAAGCACTTCACAAGGCAAGACTTTCACAGGCATGGAAATGCTGGCCTCACCAGGGTAAAGAGAAGTTAATGGTCATACTACCATGTGCAGCAGTAGGAAAAATACACAGCGCACAGAAATCTTGTGCAATCCAAAACAATCCCATTAAATTCTTTCCTTTGAGTAAACAAGACCTGGGATTTCAGGAGATCTCTTTTTTCTTTGTAACTCAACACTTCCCACTCCTGCCCCTCCTTGAAATACCTGTTCATGTTTCAGAAAAATGCCATATAGATAAGGGAGTGTTTTGGGTTGTTTTGGCCACTTGTTCTCCTGCTTTCACTTTTGTCGCTATATAAAAATTCAGATTTAAAATATAGATCTGCTTTAGTTTATGYGATGCTGACTTCTGATTTAATTTAATTTGAACAGCAATGTTCTTCAGCAATCTCTGGCTTACTCTGGTTTTAAGGTTATGTGAGACTCTCTGTTGCTGAACTAATGCTATCAGTTTGCATTAGCTGAAGATCTGATCCTGTGTACTTAAGGTGTATAAAATACTTGTAATAATTAAGTTTGACACTTAGGTCTCACTGATTCAAAGCCACATGAAAAATGTGACTGAGGTTCTGATGCATTCCTATTGTAACACCAAAGAATGACAAGAATGTTCTGCATTTGAGGTGTTCTACTGATCATACTTTGCTAGTCATACTTGAAATACTTAAGAAGTGAAATAATAAACTACTTCTACTTTGGGTTTCAGGGTTTGTTGCAGAGAAATGTCAATTTACTCTTAACTTTTCCTGGGAGAGACTATTTGGAATGCTCAGAGAATAGAGCACCTAGTACTGAACGTAATGGCAAACAGCATAGATAAGAGCATTCTTTTTTATTACTGATGATTACTTTATATTATTGGATTTAATTTGATCTGATGTATTATCTTCTTAGGTGAGGATTTATTATTTGACACCTAAAATTAAAAGCAAGTCCACTTTTCATCTTGAATAAGAGATAGTATTTTATTAGGGGGGAAAAGATAGAAATAAAATCTGTTCCTGAACATGTTGGACTTGGTTCTTAATAAAAAAAATACATTTATTTCATTTGTCTTTTAACTTACCATCTTGTCATTTGTCTTTTATCAAACTCAAGAATGAAAACAACTCTCTGTACTAGAAAGGATTTTTAAAGGTTGTTTCAATATATACAATATTTTCTAATTTGATATTAGATTCTATGTTTCATATTGATTTGTAGCCTAAAAGACCTTCATTGACTGAAGAAACTTGGGTTTGACACCTTATGAAGTTGCCCTCGGTACTAATTTTATACATCATTTAAATGTATGTGAAAAAATACAGCATCATCAGAATTAAGCAGTGGAATCTGGCCAAATAGATTGTGTCAGTCTCATCTTGTACCACATTTCTCAACCTTTCCAGCTTAGTGACCATTATTGAGAATAAAGAATTTTCAGTCTCCTCTTTCATTCATTATTAAAGTAGGAATAAAAAAGGGGAAATAAAAACAGAGATAAGCCTAAGTAGTATGTTAGTGCACATGTGTGTTGAAAAGATACTGCTTAATATTCAGTCCTGCAGGGTAAAAGTATTTGGGAATAAGCTTTTCTTTATTTAGGACCTTGAAACCTCTCCTAATTACCTTAGTGAGCACATAGGAACTTCAGAAATTCTCCAAAGTTCATAAATTTTCCAGCAGCTGTTCAGAATTTGTGATTATGTACCATATTGGTGGAAATAAGGATGAGTTAAAATGTTCTGTGCAACAGATTCTATATAAAAGAATATAAAGAAACTGCCAGAGATCTAAGTTGATAGCCCAAGAAAAAAAGTCATTAAGTTGTGCCTGAGAACTATATCTTACCCACTGAGTTAACCTAAATGGCTGGAAAAAATGTGAAATAGCTTCTGCACAGATTTTAACATAATACAGAAGAACAGCTCAAGATTTCTTAAAATTGGCTTTCTTAAAGCAGAGTATGAGCTTCATCCCCCTTTTTGGTCCTCGCAGAGTGATTACTGCCTTGTGTAACTGAGTAGCATAATGTGCAGGCAATAAACCCTCAACGAATAATGACTTGTAATTTGTTGGGCAAATGCAGTGTGAGTGGATAATACAAGAAAGCGTAGTCATGAATTTTGATCACATATGAAATCGTAATACAGTGTCGCCTCATGTGGTTTTGTTTGTCTGAATATCAGTTGAGAGATGAAAGAAATGAGAAACTGGGGGAAAAGCTGGCAGAAAAGGCAAAGGAGGAAGAGATTTTTGTCAGTAGGTTTTCTTCAAATTATTCCTGTGAGGCTGGATTGCTGTTCTTGTCATGCACAAATGGTCAAATTATTCAATATCCAGAATTATTTTCACCACATACATTGCACCACAACAACTTCTTGTGGGACATGCTCAGCCCCTTTTTTTTTTTTTTTTTTTTTTTTTCCTTTTTCCACTCATACTGTTTAAAATACCAGAGCTGGAGCTCCAAGACTGCAATATGCAGCTGTAACCAGCTGTAGCCCATTTTTGTGGGGTTTCTGGGAGGTTTCCGGCAAGAGAACGGTTGTCTTCAAGTCTGTGCTTCCATCTTCGCTCACTTCCTGTCGCTTTTGTATGGTCTAGGTGAAAAGGGAAGGAGTGCAGAGCAGAGCAAACCGCCTGGTCACTAAACGTGGCCCTCAGGGTGACTGCAGGTGAGTGGAGAGTCCCTGAGTGCAGACAGGGGTTGCGCCTGCCCCTTTCTGCGCGCCTCGCGTGCTCCGCACGGCTCTGCATGTGCAGCAACTTGATAAGGAAAGGATGCTAACGAGGTTCTCACACCAGGGATGGGAACTTCAATTACCAGGACAAAAAAGCTCTTTAAAGTGTTTTTTTTTTTTTTTCTAGTTTAGGGGGAATAAATATAACCCCCCCAAAAAACTTTTCAGTGATAAATCTTTAAACATTAGCAGAAAATCCCCCCCAAAAGGCAGTTTATACTATTGGTTTCAACCAGAATTTTATTTCTTTATGTGTAAATCCATATAACAAATTTCATACATAATTCATGTACRTATGTAAATTTATTTATTTTGAAGGCATGGAAAGATACTAAATGGAAAAGAACGTGAACGCATAGTTACTCAGTAGGATAATAAGACAGTATTCATTATATATTCTATATGCTGTCATTGGATAATTTAATAGAATATATCTCCATTGCCATTGYGCTTTATTGTACACAAGCTACAAAAGGCCTTATCTGGCTTAAAAGCAGAGATGGCCTTATTTAGACTGCTATTTACTATCTAACCTCTGAAAATAATGGGAGAAAAAACAGCTCTTCATGTTGAAAGAAAATATTTTAAACTATTAATTTAAAGCTGAGAAAGCCTCCATTGGTCATGAGATGATGGTATATGCAGGGAACAACTTTGTAATTTAAATTCCTACCAAGTGCTTAAATTCCTAGCAGCAGCAACAGCAACATTTTCAGCCTTCATACAAAGTCCTGACTTCCTTAGTTTACAGTAGATTAATACGTGTCAGAAATACTAGCAAGTCGAAGACGGATTCCTTTACAGAAAAAAAGTAATGTTTTATATACTAAAAAAAAAACACTTTTTTTTTTTTTTTTTTTTTAAAGCAGCCCAAGCAGGTGTCAGTGGATGTTACAGGAAAACCAAAGAACATAAAAGATCTTTGAATTAAAACTTTCTCTGTTCCTAGGGCTGCTCCCCACCATGCTGGGCAGTGTGGTCCGTAGGATCTGAATGGATGTTTTGCAAAACGGTGTGGGGCAGACTTACATTTTTGATAGCATTGCAAGCTTCCTCCTTACCARAATGGGACACTGACAATGTAATCCACTTTAGGAAGAACTTAACTGACAAAGTTTCATAAAAGTGCATCACCTGGCACCAGCTGGGAAACTCTCTAGATGCCAGGTGAGAAAGAGAAGGTTGCAGAGGGAGAAGCCTGGAAGAGGGAGATTTTATTTTACAAGAAATTTGTACAAGCAGGCAGATGGTCAGGATGTGACAGATCCTTGGCATGATTACAGAAATTTTAGTGCTTAAAATCCTTCTTAACTTCTTAGATTCTTTTGTGTGTCCTCTATAAAACATTCTGAATGGAGGACATTCATTACCATTTCATTTAAAAGATCGTAAGAATAATGGGATGTTCAATTATAGATTTAAGATTTATGTTGTGGTCTCATAGGCATGAGACCATGAGACAGCAGTGTGCCCTGGTGGCCAAGAAGGCCAATGGGATCCTGGGGTGCATTAAGAAAAGCGTCTCCGGCAGGTCGAGGGAAGTGATCATCCCCCTCTACTCAGCCCTGGTGAGGCCACATCTGGAGTACTGCGTCCAGTTCTGGGCTCCCCAGTACAAGAGGGATGTGGAGCTGCTGGAGAGAGTCCAGCGCAGGGCTACSAGGATGATCAGRGGCCTGGAACATCTGCCCTATGAGCAAAGGCTGAGAGAGCTGGGCCTGTTCAGCCTGGAGAAGAGRAGGCTGAGGGGGGACCTGATCAGCGTGTATAAATACCTCAAGGGAGGCAGTGAGGAGGAGGGGGGCGGCCTCTTTTCAGTGGTGGGCAGGGATAGGACTAGAGGAAATGGCTTCAAACTGAAGCATCGGAAGTTCCACAGGAACTTAAGGAAGCATTTCTTCACTGTGAGGGTGACAAAGCMCTGGAACAGGCTGCCCAGAGAGGTTGTGGAGTCTCCTTCTTTGGAGATCTTTAAAACCCGCTTGGATGCAGCCCTGTGCCACGTGCTCTAGGTGACCCTGCGTGAGCAGGGGAGTTGGACTCGATGACCTCTGAGGTCCCTTCCAACCTTSGGCATTCTATGATTCTGTGATTCTATAGTTTTAAAATGTTTTCACACAAAACGTGTATAATATTATGCTGAGTTTCTCTTAATTGAAGAAGTTGTTTGCTCACAAAACTGGTGATAACCTGAAGCAGGTCCATGTCTTGCCAAGTGACAATTCATTGCATCCAGAAGCTGATACCTGAGCTTAAAATAYTGAAGTCAACATTATTTAAGGCTATTTTGATCTCCATGACATTGTTGTCTCTAACTTTTTATCCCAGTGGTATTGTCATTGAAGGTACAGGAATGACCTGCTGGAGAACTTCCAAATAGACTTGTACCTGTGATATATTATTCATTAAAGGAGACAATCTATACCATCTTTTAGGGTATTCTAGTATGGTATGCTTTGGTACTGCTTGTATTTTCTGCTATTTTCTACTGATTGGGAATAAAGACTGAGTTTTCAGGGATAAAAGAAAAGCAGTTTGTCTAAAACAAAAGGCAAGAATATAACTTCAAAAAAAAAAAAAAAGGTGCATTGTTTTAAAAAGAAGCAYTTTTTTTTTCTTTTTTAACACATAGGCTGTGTTTAAGTGACAGAACACAACCCAAATGGTTGGAGTCAGGCTCCCAGCACACAATGCTCACTTACTTACTGCCACCTCTTCCACCTTGGCACGAAARCAGAGGGCAGGTAATAAATCACAGACATACCCTGTGCTTAATAAAGAAAAGCCCATACATCTCTCTCCTGTTTCCTATCCCCCGCTAAACAAGAACCTATGGGGAGCTGTTGGACTAATTGCCCCACTAGGTCTTTTTTGACGTTGATTAAAATTAGAGAGTAGCAACCAGCGGGTGCGCAGTGAGCTGAGCGTAGCTGCCTGGGATCGCCACAGTCCGAGGCGATGCTGCCTGAACCACGAGTCTCTCACTGCGCTTGGATGAAGGGCAAAGCTCCAGAAATTCAGGTTCACATTTTGGCTAATACAGATCTATTCTTTCCAAATTAGAGGCCATCTGCGACGTAGAGCAGAGGCCTGGATTTTTCCCTTGCAAAGGCTGTCGTTCAGCAAGGCGTGCACATAGGCATAATGCTACGTGTGTGAATACTCCTGTTGAGTTTAGCTCAATGTATTAAAGCTTTAAATCTTTAATTTCATCAATTACATCACTGAATTTAAGCCATTTTTTTAAAAAAAAAACTTTGTGAATTCTCAGAGATGCTAAAGCATTCAGTTAAAATTTGTTTCTTATTGTTTCTTATTGTTTCTTATTGTTTCTTATTGTAGCTTTAGTCAGAACCCATTGTGAGTTCGTACGCTATTTACTGATGAGTATGGAGGCCTTTGCTGAACAAACCTGTGTTGCAGTGATTCCTCTATGTACCTGCCATGGAGGAACTGGAAGTTGGGAGCATTTTTGTACGGCAGCCTCCCACACTGTTCCGGAGCCTCTAGGACTGTCCTGCAACCATGATATTGAGGGAAGGAGAGGCTGGCCATAGAAGGATGGAGAAAGCATTCCTGTGGWGGAAAAGAAAGGTAGAAGCAGATCATCACGTGATTTCCACAGGTGTTTTTCCTTTTTTTCTGACTTTTTTTTTACCTCAAGTTGTAAATAAACCACTTATGAGAGTGAATTAACTCTCCTTGGGCCGGTTCTCTTACTTTAAAAGCTTATTTAAATTTGGGGAGTTGAAATGTAGATACCTTTGGCAACACAGAGTTTTAGCTATTGAGAAATGTCTCCTCTAATAGAAAGCAAAAAAAACTGTATTTGAAAGATATTGTGCCCTTTGAGGGTCAGTGTAATCCTGTCAGTATTTAGAATGGATTTCAGTCTTGGTAATGTGACTGTAGTGTTGATTCTGCACCAGATTCTTGGTTCAGTGAACAGAACTTGGAGTCTGTGTCACTTTGAAGATAAAACAGTCTCTCTCAGGACGCACTGCCAAAAGTCTGATGAAATGAAGTGCTGAAGCTTTGACTGTTTCTTTAGTTTTGCTTTGACTTCGGAGTCCTTTGGGTTATTCTTTATTAATCTAAAGAAATCACACCTTCTGGCTATTTCACACTGTTTGAATTACTAAAGAAGCCTCACTGCTAGATTTTTAATTCCAAAGGAGTCTGCTAAATCATATGAATGACCTCAGGCAGTATTTCTAATACCTGAGATGTTCTCCAGATTTACATACTAGCAGGGCAGTCAGTATTACCCAGGCTTATTGTGGGAATTTCATCGGATGCAGAAAAATCACAATAGCAGTACTTTATTTTGGGATGCTTAATCCTCAATATAGGGTTTGATCCCCAGTCCCTTGATCCTACACGAGCCAGGTGCTGAAATAAATGACTGTTTCAAATTGTTTAATTTCTTGTTATTTTTCTTTCTTGTTATTGGACTATCACTGCTCTACCTTCCCGCATGGAGACCATAAAGCCCTGCCTGCTGATATGCCAGATGGAGAAATTCCTCCCACTAGGAATAACAGAGCAAGCAGCCTTTTTTCATTAGCTTCATACTCTGTGCTTAACACAGGCCTTGATCTTAGTTGGGATCTCAAAATCTATAATAAAAATAATGATAAATACTAATGATCTATGGGGACTGGAAAGTCACCATGGCATTATTAGGGAAGTTTTGTATTTGCTTTATCCCACTGCATGAACTGAAAGCTGCCAGAGCCAGGGAAGAGACTGAATCCTCATCCTGCTGAGGAGCTGCTCAGGCTCCTGTAGTCAGACTATTTGTGTTTATTTAATGCTGAAGTTACTTAATGCTTCAGGAAGCAACATATTTTGTCCAAATCTATTAATCTCAGAAGGCCAAAGTTTCAATTTCTTTCTCCTTACGCAGCTCAGCTCAGAGTTGAAGCAAGCTGGAAGAATGCAGGAGAATGACAGTGTCTATTCCTTGGAGATTAATTGTTGCCTCGAGTTCAAGGCATTTGACTCAGAACACCATGTGATTCCTTTATGTTAAAGTCCTTTTCTGTTTTTGTTTTAACATTTAAATTACAGTGAGTAATTCTGCTCTGGTAATAGCTTCTCTGAAAATAGATGTTATTTCTTCCCACTTTATTAGAAGTGATTCCTGACGTGAAGTATTGTGGAGGATGAGAGATTTGCAACACGGTAGGTTATTCATTAACCGTTCCAGCAGAGCAACTTGGCAGAAAAACGTTCCAATCTAATGATTATTTTATGTTTTGAGTAAAATGAGTTTAATTCTCCAGATAAATCCCTAGTTGATCTCAGCATTTTTAATCAGTCTATCAGTGTAATCCTTAGGAGCATTTTCTTCAAAGGCAGAAATTTGTAAGATCTGGAAGGAGCTTTCTACTGCTCATATCCATTTTCTGTTGCTTTTTCCCCACAGCCTTTCTCCTGCTCCAAGGTCCTCTCAGGCCTTGACTTCACTCCAGTGGACTCTTGTCCTCTGACTGGTCCTTATGGTTCTTTCATACCTATGAAGTCTCATACTTTAAATTTTTCCTGTTTCTCTAGCRCCTCTTCCTCAGTCATCCTGCTGTTCCTGGTGGACCCAGCCTGCGGTATGGCAGTGCGGCACCCTACACACCCTTCTTATTGCTGCCCCTTTTCCTGGTGCCACCGCTGGCGTTATGGCGAGACGGCAGCATCTGCACACTCCACAAGGGGAGCATGATGGTCATGCTGGTGGGATCTTCCTTCCTTGCCCAGGATCCACCTAGGGTCATTTTTATGTGAACTTGCTGTCACAGCTAAACCAAGCGAAACAGAGCTCCAGACCAAGGAGACCTGACAAGCCTCCGCCCCGAGGCCTTGCAAACTCAGTGCAAAGCGCTTGGCCTGGTACTAGTAATGGGAAGACCATATTACAGTGCAGTGCTTCATGTCTAGAGCCACCACAGCCTGCGCTGTGTCCCACAGCTCTTGCTGACACTTCGGCTGATGTAAAGTTTACCAGTGTGCATCTTAGGGACCAGGAGAGCAGAAGCTGACAACAGTTTTTCATGAAAACCATCAGGTTTGGGGAAAAAAACAGGTTCTGTTTTCTTGGGAAAAAAAACTTTTCATTTATTGGAAAAACTAGTATCTCAAGTTGGAGATTTTTTTCATTTTCTGTTAAAAAGTCAATATTTGCTGTTGAAAAGTCTAATGAAAGTGAAACTTCTTTTATTCTGGAAAAAAAAAAATGTATGCAAAAAAATATCTAGTGAAATGCTTGAGTTTTATAAAAATATTTATCTGTTTCTCTCCACTCTCCCTCTCCCCYCATCTCTCCTAAAGCCATCTGTGCCACTTGAAATCCTCATCATTTCCTTCTTATCATACTCTGTCAGTTCATTTGTTAGCTCCTCTGACTGTACCAAATGCTCCTTATCTCCCTTCATTTCTACATGTTATTTCCATCCACAAAATAAATTTCCTACGCATGAAATTCAGATTTATACCATCTCTTTTTTTTTCAACTGTTCCTGAATAATCACTTTTGGCTCAAGATCTTCAAGCTTACACCTATGGCAATAAACAGTATTGCCACTATCATTTATCAAGTTCTTATTGTCCCCCAGGCAACTTAGCTCTTTACCTTTCCTTTGCATTGTAAATTCCTTTCGTGCGGGTAYTCCAGAAATTTATACTGCTTCTGTTACCGTGCCTGTGAGCTGGGCTTTCTGCTGCTGATATTTGAACTGACTTGTTTAAAAGTCTGCCAGTTTACAGCTATGTGACCTTCAGACATGCTTTGAAGTTGYGGAGTAAACATATTCTGGTTGATCAACAATTTCCATCAGAAGCATCAGAAAATTACATTTTGTGCTGTGTAAGGGAGGGAGATGCTTGCAGTATTTAGCCACACATTTTGGATCAAAAAGAAGTTAAATCAACTTTGTGTTGCATTTGTGACCATTATCGTGCTAAATCAAAGGCTGTTGCTATTGCTCTTGAAAGGAAATAGTACTTGTGTACATGACTCCTTTTTGTATGAATATGAATTCCTACAAATATTTCCATGTCACTTACGACTTTTTACACTATTTATGGGATTGCAACATACACTGGACTTGTGCTCTTACTTTTTGTCTAGTTCCACTCTTCACATTTTCTCTTCTCAATAGAGTAGAAAATATAATTAGTAATGTCAGGAKCTTGGATTATTTTCTTGTCAGGCTTGAACCACAGCCAAGAAAGAAGGGAACAATCTCATGACTGAATGATACTAAGTGAGGTGTTGAGAGTAATTTTTTTTTTTAATCAAAACAAACCAAAAAATCTGAATTTCTTTTATAGTAATTATATTTCATGTTTTTGAGAGCTTCGTTCTACTATGGAAAGGCTACAATGAATCAATAAAGACTGCTTTTATGTTAATATCACATCTTTCCATTTATTGATACATAATTTTCTACCTCCTATTATTATGCCCTCCTGAATTTTCAGATACTAATATGAAATGAGAAGATTATTTCAGCAGATCTCTAAAATGTATATTAATTCTGAGAATTCTTGCAAATTCTGAAATAATACTTAGTGTCAAATGCTCTGCTGCCATTATTTTAATGGAATTATACAAGTAGACAACATGTTCTRTTATTAATCTTGTAATTTTGAATATTGTAGAAATGATTTGCTGATATCATCAGCAGCTCTCAAAACTTTTGAACTTAGTGACTCATGGTATTCTCAGGTTTTAATGGGTGAATATCTRCTCTCAGCACTACGAAGGAATATAGCTCCATTGCTCAGCTGCAATCCAGTTATCACAGAATTGAGGACTATTAGTCTTTGGGAGAAAACAATTTAGAAATCATAGGGYAGAAGTAGCCTTAAGAGCCTGCCGGTATTATTTATGCTGATTAAAGTGTTCCTCAAGTCAGGCGACAGCTTAGATTCAAAAATCCCACATTCCATCTATGGAGAACTCTGGAATCATCAMACAAGGGCTTACTTGTAGYAGAGAACTTATTTTCCAATATTCTAATGCAGCATGCCATTTGTTTTAAGTTTTATGTATACAYATATGTATATGTATGTGTGTTTATACATATTTAAGTTATGCCATAGAAAGTTCACACAATATTAAATTATCAAAATACCTTTCTGATAACATCATTAAGAAATATATTTTTCTTTCTGACCTTAGAAATGAAATATATAGATTTTTGTCATAAAATTTCTCTAGAGTTAGGAAAAAAAAAATGGAATGATCCAGTTATGTAACTGCAAGGGCCTAATGTCATTAGAAACGCTCTAGGGTATGCACAGCATCTGCTCTGGCCTGCAGTTATCTCAGAAGACCTTTACGAGTCCTCTGTCATTTTAGGCTGAAATTTGGAGGCCAGAAGGGCTTGCAGGAGGACTGATGTGGACATCTGTATTTACCTTTGGGCAAACAGGGGTTGTTACCTTTGAGTGTGTCAGTCAGTTTGCAGGTTGAGATCTAACTCCAGGTGTCTGTGTGTGAGCTATGTGCACATAAAAACAAATGGAGATCTCATCACTAGGGCTCAGTTCAGGTGCCTGCATAAATGCACAGTTCATTCTGAAATGAAATATAATATTTCAGTAGAAATGAACAGAATATAGTGCCTTACTTCCATCTGCAATCCACACACGCAGATCCTCTTTCATATCTTTCAGCCCCTGTGGCAGATGATACCACAAGGTATCTTCAGCAGTATTGAAAATTGGTGATTGAGCAATTGCTTAGAACTAGTGTCTAATCCCATCCAGGGAGGTCTAGGGAGCTGCTCAGCTAAAGCATCCACTCGCTCCCCACTCACTATGTGAATTAGCTCACTACTGACCGTAACAGCCATGTGAACAGTTAGGACTTGGTTCGGTTGCCCACATAGCTTGCGAGAGCGATCGAGCTGCCTTGGGATAGCTGGGACATCTGAGATATCCACGGGAGCTCACGGGTACAACCCGCGCCTTCTGGAGTGCTAGCTAAAGGCCAGGTGGGCACCTTGGTTCACATGTAGATGCCTAAATTTAGATTTGCTAATCCACGAGCTGAGCTCCATCCCTACTGAGCATCTCCCTGCAACAAGGACCTAATTTGTAATAATCAAACATACTAAGTTGCACTTTCCAATCTAAAATAATTGAACAACTTTGACTAATGCTTGCTGTACCACTAGAAATACTTTCTCTAACAACAGGTGTAGGACTGAGAAATATATTTAGTAGCTGTTCTTTATCCAGCATGAATGTCTTCTGTTTTGTGAACCAAAAGGCAGAAAAGCCTCTCTCTTATACCCCTGGTGAGAAAGTCAGACGCAGGAATGTGCAGTGTAAGCTGACTGAAAAATAGCAGCCCTTTCTCCACTGGGCTCTTATTGTTGGAAATTCGTTTAGGGATGTTTAGAGGGTCTTCTGCAGTTTTTGTGCATTCTCTTTGACATTTTAAGCAACATATTTTTTTAGTTTGTAATTTCTGTCTTATCTAAATCCTAGCAGTATTTTCCTGATGGAAAGTCTGCTTTTCCTGTTGTCAGTCTGCTGTYAGTCTGATCTCACAACACTCTTTACTCCTTCTGAATTTTCAGTATAGAACAATTTCAAGGTAAGGTACTAAATATTAAATCCAAGATAATAATTTTCCTTATTAGCTTAAAATTTATTGAATTAGATACAATGAGCAAAGCAAAGAAGGTAGCAGAGAAAAAGCTCTTCAAAAAAACCCAGAGAGTATAATGTACAAATGCAAAGGACAAGGTCTGCATTAACAAAACTTGCTAAATGAGTAGCCAGTTAGAACAGTTTGTTCTCACATAAAAAATAATTGCCATACTATACCATTGATCTATACCTTAAACACCCATTGATTTTTACAGGGTGTTTCATTTGTAAAGAGTGCTAAAATATAAAGCTTTTAATGCAAATTGATTTGAAGAGGATAAATGAATATACAAACACACTTTTTYTTTCAAACTGTTTAAGCAGATGTGCTTTCTGGGAACAGTAGTTTATACTGACATATTCTGTGCCCAGTCCTGAACTTCCCAGTACCAGGTGATGGACCTACCGGAGCCAGGCAGCAAAGGGCCACAMAGATGAATRAAGGGCTGGAGCATCTCTCATATGAAGAGAGGCTGAGAAGGCTTGGGTGGTTCAGTCCAGATTTAGTCCAGAAGGGGTGGTTCAGTCTGGAGAACAGAAGGCTCAAGGCGGGGACCTYGTCAATGTGTAAAATACCTGATGAGGGGGAGAAGAGATGACAGAGCTCAGTGCCATGCAGTGACAGGTTGAAAGACAAAGGAAACAAATTGAAATACGATCAATTTAAATCTAGTCAGACACTGGAACAGGTTGCCCAGAGGGACTCTGCAGGCTTCATCCTTGGAGATATTCAGAACATGATTGCACACAGTCCTGGGCATCCTTGGTGACCCTGCTTGAGCAGGGAAGCTGGACTAGATGTTGAGCAGGGAAGTTGAACTAGATTATCTCCAGAGGCCTCTTCCAGCCTCAGCCATTCTGTGATTCTGTTTCTTTGGCCTATTTTCTTACCACAGTAGTGCTTGCTGGGAGCTCAGATGTTCTCCACCTTATGCCAGGTATCATTTTTAGATTTTCAGAATGGGATATACTGCTAGGAGCACCCTTTTCCATGGGGAGATCTGTACGTTTTACAGCATTTTCCCCAGGTAAGTCGTTGTGAAGGACCATGAGACATTTGCAAAGAACACATTGTCTGAAGAGAATAAAACACCTACAGTTTATTTTGAAAAAGAGAGGTCCTCTTGGGAGGATGATTAGGATGAAATATCTGAATGAAAGACTGTGAAGTCATTCTTAATTACATTTTTTCTTACATTTGTTTTACATTTGAGTAAATTTAGCCCCAGAAAATTTAATGATGCRGCAGCAAAGCAGTGCCATAGATAGAAATATAAAGCTATCGAGGAGATTTCTAGACTCTGACATAAGATTCCACATGGCATTAATTGCAAATTGCATCACTTTATGTGATGGAATTTATAATAAAGAAAATCTGAGTATTACAGTAAAAATTAATATGTTGCAGATTAAGGGACACTGTGCAGAAGCTCTGTGATTGCCAGATTTATGTGCGGTTTGTAAAACAAGGGAAGGAACCTAAGAAGGTGAAAACACATCTACAGCTRAAATTCGGTGGGAGCCAAAAGCCTCGTTCCCGCTGGCACTTTTGGAAAGTGCACCCTCTATGTCTAGCAAGCCCACAGTTCTGTAAACTAGCAGAAGAGGAGCTGGGAAACTGTGTGAGGAAAATGTTTGCATAAATATGAAGATGGTCACAGCTGTTCTAAGAAAGCATGAAACTAAAATTGTATAGGAAATGGAAGCAAGGGATCCTTTTATGTTTAAAATATGAGGCTGCATGAAAAGAGATTAATGAGAAGTAGTTGTGAAAATGAATTCATTTAAATAAGAGCTGTTTCCTTTTTTGGACCTGGAAAGTTACGGTTTCATGAATATTTGTCAAAGTTAATGTTGCGAAGCTGAGCTGTTGCTCTTTCTTGGAGAATTAAACTTGTTGTCTTCCTTCATATTACATATTCTCTTTTAAAAATGAAGAGAATGCAATGATTAATACATATGCTGCTAAATTCTCAAAAGCTCGATTCAGCTATAGAACAAGAACATTTTGCTTCTTGTGAAAAAGTAATGAACTGTATAAATATAGGAATCAAAGCTTAAAGTTGACTGCAAATGATAAATGGCTCTTCTTGCAAGGTTAATCTCTGTTCGGTTTCTAGACTTCATAAGGACTATCAAGAACCATCAAACTTTATCACTGTTGATCATGCAGTGATCATCGCATCCCTTATGGTGCTCTTGGTCAGGAAGAACGGTACCTTTTCCACTTACAAGAAGACATATTGGGGAATAACAAACTTACTATTGCAGAGTTTTAAAATCTGAATAAAAATAACTTGTGGTTTCCCACAGTGAAACTATAAAGCAAGGCCTTTGTCAAAAGCACTTTGAATATGTCTATAAAAGAAAACAATTGCAATGATAAGTTTCTAAGTCATACAAAGAGCCTCAGATTTATCCTTAATCTTGATTTTCTAAAAAGCCAGTATAATTATGCCGTAATTAAACTTGAAAATCTGTTTTTCTGAAATGTGATTTATTCTTGGCARGGTTCTATTTTTAAATTAACATTCTGCTTTTGGACAAACTAATTTCCAGGAAAAAAAAAGGGTAATTTTTCTTTCTATATAGTTTTTGCAGCATGGAAGAAAGTTTGACCTTATTTATTCACTCTTAAGGTTATTCCTCAACCTTTTTTCTTATTTGTGGTAATAGAAGGCAATGAATACAGAGCACATAGAAATGGAGAAAACTGAAGATTTGAGAGATGGATAAATGTCTTTGCACCAGATGCTCCTAACTTGTAATCATTTTGGCCATTTTTGATTTGCACAGGGTAGAGAATGTTGACCAGACATGAGATTACAGAGTTATTATTCATTATGCTGATTTAATTTTTTCAATATAAAAATTTATAAAAACATGACTGAATTAAATAGAACATTTTAATGAAGTAATGATATTCTACATAAAGGAATAGGAACATAGTACCAGGGCTCATTACATTTGATAGGAATTTGAGATACAGTAAATATAGGGCTGAATACTTGAGATAGGCCAGTGTTGTATTTTGGTGAAATCAGGCAAGTTCTGGGAACCATAAAAATTTAAAATTATGCATAGAGAAGCGAGAAACTGTTAAACATATGCCAGCTCAGTATTTGAAATAGTATAGAGCTGTGTGCGATTTTGAGGGGTTTTGGCTGTTTCTTACACAGGAAAATGTTTTAGATGACCACAGACACCCAACAGTACCTACAACTGCTTCAGGATAACTTGTGTGGAGCCAGGGGAGCTACTCTGGAGTAACGAAAGGCAACGTTGGTCTCAAGTACAGTTGTTCACCTGAGTCTAGTGCTGCGTGTTGAAACAGTCGGAGTTAAGCTGTACATGCCAATGCACTGCAACAGTCACACACTGAGGACAGCAGGAATTTCAGAGGGGTTGAATTTCAAAGCGATGTCTGTAGGGTAGGACATACAGGGCATGTGCCTTGGTGTGCCTTCTTATCTTCATGCATGGTGTAACATGGGATTCTGTACACCTTGACAAAAAAAAATCTAATAAGCCGATAACCAATTAAATCAGACAATTTGCTTTAAAATTAAATTGACACCAATAGTGATTTAGTAATTCATTCTGAAGCGTCTAATATTTTGCTGTAGATTGATTTCACTTTTGAAACTTGATTTTAACCTTGTGTAATCTTTAAGAGGGTTGTCTAAGGCAGAAAGGTTCTGGTCTATGGAGATGATGGTTTTGAAATTTCACATTAGGGCTTCCTGAATTTCTGAATATTACTAAATTGCATTACTGCATTTTTTCTTTTTGTATTGAAATTCTTTGTAGAGTATTCAAAAAAAATGTGTTTTTCAGTTTCTCATAGTATTTCCTTGATTAGTTCAGCATTTTATTGTGATAATATTGTTTTATCAGTGCCTGGTACAAAGTACTGGGATAGACTAGTTCTGTGGTATTCAGCTCACAACTTACGGTGATCAGAGCTCAATCCATCTGCCTAAACATAGACTTCTAGTGCCATCTGCAATGTAGTAGCCACATCTATGTGTTYATGGTAGACAGGGCCTCCAGAGCAGCCATGCCCTTTGAGGGCAGCATTTGTCAACCAAAAACATCTCAAACGTTGCTGCAAACCTGTTCAAGCAGCCAAACTCTCGCCCCCAATTATATGTAGATACCTAGATTTAGAAATGTGTGTCTGCATCTACATCTCCATGACCACACCTTTACTCAGCTAGTTAGTAAGACTTGAGTAACAGGGCAGGACATTGTTTTCTTCCAGTCATACCCTTTAATTGAAATATGTGTAGGTACTTAACTGTACACAAGTGAATAATCSCATGTGGTGCATTGGTCACAGCAACAGGGAGTTCTTACAGTAAGGCAAATAGTGAGCTAATAGATAATACACCAGTAGATGGTGCTCACAAATGCGTAGCCGCCTTCTCCTATCTCAACTTTTTTGGTATTGAAGGTTGCCAGATTTCCAGCAAATTGCTTTTTATATAGGTCTTTTTAATGGTTGTGTAATTCAGTCGAGCACATGCAAGACAGGAGCATGGGTGAAGCCTTAAAAGGTTGTGAGTGAAGTTGATCCCGCGCTGGGCCCTTCGCAGGAAGCGCTTCAGCCACCTCGGTGTGAGCATGGGTCCTCCAAATTATTTCCACATTGTGTGAATTCCCCTCCACAGAATGACATTGTTCCTGGGCTGGGGAACTATCCAAATCAAAGACTTTCAAGCACGTCAGGGAATTCTGCATGTGAGCTGCTGGCCTCAGCACTTTATCACTGTTAATTTAGGTAATAACATTTTCTGTTTTCTAAGGCTGCAAGGAACTGACCTCAGAACTGCATTGGATTTGGCTCTGCTGAACAGATGTCCTAATGGAATGATAAAAGAAAAACTAATTTGTGCCATAGAGGAAGGAAACAGAGAAGTGTTTTATTTAGATGAAGGGTATAACCACATTAAAACACTGAGAATACATTTCAGAAATTGATTACTGAATAGAGTTAAGGCTTGTGGCTATAAGGGACTTAAAGAGCTGAGATGTCAGTGCAACTAATAGAGGTAAAGACCCAATAAATAAACAAACAAACAAACAAACAAACAAATAAATAAATAAATAAATAAATAAATAAAAAGCTGCAGTGGGTACTGGACTCCTGGGCTCCAGGAAACCACACAGGAGGAGCTGGAAGCTCAAAGACACAACTTGAAAGCCAGGCAGGTTGAGCGAGAAGCCACCACAAATGAAGAAACTGTTCGAGAAAGGACGGGGAGCAGATCTGAACTCCTGTCCCACTGCCAGAGCTTATCAATGTCAGTGAGATCTGGCAGTGAGTTGCCTCCGTCCAYGCAGACAAACACGTTTGGAGTCCTCTCCCCATACTAACCACTTCCAGATTTTGCTCTGGAGCAATTTAGCCAAATCTTTTAGCTTTTGCTTCAAGGAAACAAGAGCAGTGTACCAATACCTGCCGTCTGTAGCTACCGTAGGTGTGCAGACACATCCCCCAGGCACGCGGCGAGCTGACTTCTCGGCCTGCGCTCACTTGCGTGTCTCCAAGGAAGGACCTTTCTGCCACGTGCCAGGTCATTGGGGTGGGACTTCCCCTCACAGAAGTTGCTGTGCCCTGCCAGAGGACCCAACAGCCACGGGCCGAGCCAGGGCAAGCAAAAAGGACCTCATTCCAGGACACACAGTGGGCTGATGCCTCACAGTTGGAGCAGGAGTTGAATTCAAATCCATCTCTGTCCTAGCAGAGAGCTCCTGCTTACAGATCAGAAGATAACAGAGGGAATGGGGGTGCTAGGGTAGTAATTTCTGTGCTCATTTCCAGACTCATGATCCATTACAGAGGTTGTAGCTGCTGAACAGCTCTGTGCTTAGTGAAATTATTCATGTTGCCATCTGCCCCACGTTCAACACTGAAGTCTTGGAGGGTCCAATTTGGGGAGGGCTCACTAGGGACGTCAGCTTGTCCACCCAGCACAGGTCCCTGCACATGCAGGAGAGACAACATCAGCTTTGTTTTATAAATTTTAGGCAGTAAAACACATATCTCTCTTATTTCAGTGCAGCATGAGTACAAGTTGAATGTCTTATATGAACAGGTTGATGTACTGTTACATTCTATTCATCTAATTTTGTTGATCCTTAAATGTAAAAAAAAAGCCTTTGTAAATATTTCTACTTGTAAGTTCTTTTCCCACAGCTGGTGGTCCATTTTGCCAATTTGGGTTAAGGAACATCATCAGTCGGAAATCTGATCCATTTTAAAAACAGAGTTAAAAGGAGAATAAATTGCTACACCTGCTAACAAGTCCCCTGCCAGCTTTCCTGTTTCTTTTAAGTAATTTTCCCTCCCCTCTCTTGCTGTGCCAGGTTTGCTCGCTCGCTCCTTGTGGGAGCTTTGCCCTTGGCTTTGTGAGCGCAGGCGCCAGGACTGCTGCCCCCTTGGWGCCAAGGGCTGCGTGGGGGGCACAGCTGGAACCGTGTCGCGGGGTGCCTGCCGTGGGGCCACCCCAGTACCGTGTCACCTGTCAGTGCCGCTGACAGTGCCCTGGGTAGACACTTCAGCATTAACTTGAACTTGGCAAACTCAGTCGTGTGGCGGCAGAACAAACCTCTGGACACGCAGATCTCGTTTATGTCCTGGGCCCTTGAGAATCCTGCAGACGACTGATGAAACTCTGTGGGGCAATCAGATTGTTCCCAAAGGACCAGAAAATGCATGAGCCATAAGTGAGAGGCAGAGGAGGAACACAAGGACTCATAAATACACTGATAATTTGTGTGTGTGTGTGTGTGTGTGTGCATGAAATTCATTTTATATCACACAGAAACCATCGTCTGCGAGATAGCTAGGCAATTTGTGAATGTGAAAACAGAGCAGATGGAAAGCTGTGACGTTCAGCTTACACAAAGCTCAGCGTCAGTCTCTGAGTTGTCTACTCACCCAGTCCACTCTGTTGGCAAGGCCAGCCTTGAGTCCTGCCTTGCTGCCTGTCTTTGTGCTGATTTCCGTACTCATGCGGGCACGTGGAGGAACCTCCCCAGGCTGACCCAGAGGACCACAGCACCTTTCTTCTGGGTTCAGACCCTTTCCAAGTTGGAWACAACCTAGAATGTCAGAGAGAGATGAGGCTGTTGGTTATGACAAACTATCCAGGCAATTGGGTAGAATTTGTCTAACTAAAACACATAGTTAATTTCTGTATGATTAGTATAAGGTTTTTTAATTGATTATATATCAAGATACCTCCTGTTGATCCTCTCCGTTCTCCTCACGGTCATATATACATAACCTGTCACTAGCCAGGCCCTCCCTCCTCTTCAGCATTTGGGGAATGGCTGGTGACTGGAACTGCCCGACATCCACAGCTCCTAGGCTGTCAGCTCAGTCCATTAGCTGAGCCCAACTATTTATCTGGTTCAAAGACTCGCAAAGACCAACACCAAATGCTTCACAACAATATGTTACTCTCAATGTGCAAGTTACACAATTAGAAGCCTTAGAGGAGATATTTCCCTTGAACCTCTGGCATCATAACTTTTACCTTTTCCCTTAGATCTTTTGATCCTTGGTCAGAAGGATATTTTCGTTTGTCACATGCTTTCTCCTGTTTCAACAATGTGAAGGTTTTGATAAAATGACTTTCATTTTTTTCCACGCTGTCTCAGGSAGGAAATGTTTTGTGTCTTCTCTGATAATTAATCAGTAAAAGCCTGTTCCTSTGATGCATAAAAAAGCCTTTTTCAGTGCTAAAGTAATGATTAATTTATGCAATGTTTGAATGGTTTTCATCAGTTAGCAGATACAATGATTTGATTTATCCTGTATAATGATTTCATCTCAGATGTCTCACTTGCCAAAAGAGCTTGACATATCTGATGTGAATATTGCTTTTTATTACACTGAATCACTTTGTATTCACACACTTTGTTACAACATTTTGCTGCTTGCTTACTTTTAGAGATAATTCAAAATAATTACATTTTATTTTCATTTTGGAGTTTGGTTGTTTTAAATGAGTCATTGATAAAGCTGTTAATTCCCTAATGTAATTCAAAATCCAGTCTGCTAATTTAAATAACCAACTGCTCGGTTAAGAGTATAAATGCCAGCTTCTACAATGAGCATTTCAGTCTGCCTACCRTATTCTTTTACTCTATGCCTACAGCAGAGCCACTTTCGAAGAACAGCAGGATCCAGCCTGCCTAGTTTAAGTACATGGCTCATCTTGGACAGCATAGGGTTTTCCAACACCTTGAGAGATTTATTCAACCCAGTTTTAGATTAGGTGACAACCACCTTCATTGAGAATGGAGGGAAACAATAGAAAATGCTGGAGAGTTATAGTTGGCATCTGTCTGCCCTGCCCTTTTCCRAGGTGTGTGTCAGAAATCAACTTTTTCATTTTAATAAGGATGCTTTTCAAACCACAGAGGTCAATGGACTTTTAAGGAACTAAGAAACCACAACTAATTGTCAGTAGTCATAAAATCACTACGTAGGGCCTTGCACTCATGTATGAATTGAGGTCTCTGCACTCTGGAAGAACCTTTTACTGTTTTACGTTGCATCATTTTTGTAGATAACATCAAAACAGTCCAAGGAGAAAAGACGACAAGCTTGCATGACGCGATGCTTTGTACCCCAACAGGCAAAAGTTGGACCTCCTGCTGCATGCTTTCTGTTCTGACTTCATGACTTGGGCACAGCTGCTTGCAGCAACGTCCTGCCTCGAGACGTGTCCAGGGACTCCCATGAATGGTTGTTCAGGGAGCTCAGTGTTGCTGAGAAGACCCCAAGAGGTCCCATTTCCTAGATGTACATTCAAAATGCTAAATCAGTATTCAAATATAGGAGCGTTGTTATCACCAGATGGTGACCTCTGGGTATATTTGAGTGATTAAATTTAAGCATGCAAGGAGTTTGCAAGCTAACCAGGGAAATACCGACTGAATTCAGATTTTTTTTCTGGAAATTACATAGGGTGGATCACTCTCCAGGACTTTGGGAGGTTTTATTGGCTTATATCCCAACTCAGAATAGAACTATCCTTAGTTTTCCCTTTAATAGAAATTGATTTTTGAAAACTGCTCTGTTTTAGGTTTTAAACTCTTCTTCTGAAGTCAACATATAGGAAGGCTGAGAGATAATTGAAAACAAGCCCAGGGGCAATACATTGATACAGTCAGCTGCTTACTTACCTTGTTTARCCCGCTAATACTGGTGTAAAGTGAGTACCTTGACTGGCAGCTGCCTTTTCTGTTATAATTTCTGGGAGGAAGGATTATCGCTGTGCCAGGTGCTGTTCAAAGGTAGTAGGACAGTAATTAATTACTCAGCTATGTRTTAGTGGGGTTGGATGAAAGGGTGATTTTATTTGTTGGCCTTGGCACTGTCCTTCCTCTGTCCTGCAGTGTGTCAAGGCTGAGCAGGGCCAGGAGCTCTTGAAATCTGCATGGCAGGCAGGGAAGAACCACCTCAGGTAGTGCGGGTAAAGAGGCAGAGTTTGCTCTGATGGGAGGAAGAAGAGATGTGGGTATACGTGTGAAAGGGCAGAGGCTGCAGAGTGGGTTCTTGTAAGGTTGGTAATGATGGAGTTAATTTGTATGGGGTGGAAAATTCTTGGAAAATSTTCGGGCTGGAGGGTATGGAATTGATTAACTTGTATTTCAGGGTGGGGAAGAGAGAGAAGATGTGAAACTAGTGCCACGAGGCAAAATGTTATGCAAAGGTATATAATTTCATGCATATTAAAATCTTATTTTGTTATAGCCTACTGGCAGATAGGGACTTACTACAGTGCRGTTATCTCTGTGTGTCTCCTGGGGTCAAATCAAATGCGTTAGTAGTTACATGTATGTATTTGGTGAAATATATGTAAGAGTTGCCACAAGTGTCTGAACACTCTGTTTAGGGTCACATTAATTAGAATTGGTAAGGTAAGAAAAGCTGTCTTTCTTGCCAAGGTAAAATAAAATAAAGGTAAAATAATGAAAGGAAAAATAATAAAAGAAGAAAAGGAACATTTTGAAGCTTAACCAAAGAAACAGTATCCTCTTTTGTGCTACTGTCTACCATAGAAAAGATGTTGTTCTCTTTACCTTTGTTAGTAAAGGACAGTTGCTGTTTTGGGGACCTATGCAATCTTCATTGAAAAGAACGGAGGCTTCTTGAATAGCTCATAATTTGGGGATTCCTAATTGGATTATGAATACATGCAACTTCAGGGAAATATGTGCAAATGACTTCCAAATTGTTTTCAACAAATAGCCTCCAAAATCAATTCTAAGGCAAAAGAGCTTTAGTCATGACTTACTTTCTGAAATAACTGCAGAGATTTTTGAGGGAGGGGGGCAGTATTGTAATTAATGGGGAGTTTTGATCTATAGATGTATTTATTAAGGTGATTCCTTTGTAGAGAGGCAGTACATAGAATTGTCCACTAAAATATTTTATCCTGCAAACATTTACTAGACTAGTCRCAGAAGTAAATAAAGGTCCAACTGTAGCTGAAGGATAATTTCTTTGATTTATAGGTTGCATGGATATCACTTAAAGATCCCATTTGGGAATGGTATATTTTTCTTAATGAGAATTTTATCCTGAGCGCTTTTTGCCTTCTATTTTTCTTACTATTACGTTCTATAAAGCTGTCTTTTTCAGTTATTCAGCTGGGATTGTAAGGCTGGAATCCTTATCTGTTGATAACTGTTCCAACTCTCCCTGTCACCGATAACTCTGCTAGAGYGGCTGTGATGCCCATGCTCCTGGCTCCCTTGGTGCTTCCTCCATTGGTTTCCCTCCATTAAGTTGCAGGAGCCGCTGAGAGACTTAAAAGGGAAGCAGACAGCGCTCTGCCTCTCCTGTGGCTCTTGATCATGCAGCCTCTGCTCATTTTGGAGGTCCTTTTAGTACCACAGGAACTTTCAGAGGATCCCAGTGTCTGATCTGGTCTGTGCGGGGAAGCAGCAGAATATCTAAGTACCCCTTGATACTCACTTGGAAGTGATACCATCAACTGAGAAGAGAATGTGTCCTTAGCTCTGAAACCCTGCCCATAACTCCTTTCCTGAGAATAAGATTAGACCGTTATTTTGAGTTTTCTTTTTTCTCTTAGCTCATATCCAGCTTGGTTTTCAGGAAGTGGAAATATGATTAAAAGCTTTTCAGCAAACTGAGTATAGTATCCTCCTCTTTTTTATTTTTTTTCCATTTCTTGTTGGACTTCTTAATGTGGTGCCACAGTTTGGTTGGTGAAGAAGCTTTTTACTCCAGATTGATGTGTGTGGATAGATAAGAAGGTGGTCTGGAAAACCCTACATCTAGTTAAAACTAGGTTCACATTCAAACCATTTGGAGGGTTGAAAGACAGCTTGTTATGTAACACCAGTCATGAAAAGCACATGAATTCTTAACCATGCCCTTTGATAGTGCCTGTCAGACAGGCTCACGCTGCACAGGCTCCCCTGCACGTGTGCACCCATCCCTGCACACGAGAGCTCGGAAGGGAAGGAGATGCATCCAGCTGAAGTCAATGCCAGGGCAGTGGGGCTCCCTGCCTGAGTCCAGGTTCTAGTAGTTCCCTTTCTGTTCAGATTTAGTGTCATCTGATTTAAAGGAGGGTTACTTTTTTTTCCTCAAAAGACTGTATTTTTAATCATACGCAAGTGAACTTCATTTTTTTCTTGCAAATGGAAAAGATGGTTCTGTTACTGCAGTGCTCAGCTGAGCCTTGGGAAAACCTGTCTCTTCTTGCCTTTTTGTGTGCTCTGTGCTAACACATTTGTGGCACTTCAGGAATATAGATTTTTTTTCCTGTATTCTCCACATTTAAATGTTCATATCCATCTTTTTCTGGCTGAGCTAAATTTTTTTTGAGAGCAGGAAACACTTCTTACTTTGTGTGTGTGTAGAGCACTTGTACTGAAAATCTTCTGATCTTTTTTAGTCCTACAGACATTACTGCACAAGAAATGAAGAACAAATATTAATTACGTTGGTCTTCCTGCAAAACTCATTCAGTAAAGTACCTGTTCTCTCTTAAATCTGTTGCTGGGTGACATTTCATAAAGAATGGAGCGTGTTCTTGGCTACTTCTTATAAATTATTTCTGTCTTTAGTGAATATATAATACTCCTTGGCTGAGAAACTTATAGGATGAAATACTGTGTATTTTCTTTCCATAATATATCAGAACCTGAACAGCAGTGCCCAAAAAGCATAAATATCATGGGGTAGTTTAAGCTGTAGCATTTGCCTAYTTCAGTACAGTTTATGTAGATCACAATGTGATGAAAAATCTAATGCTGAAACATTTTTTTACCTGTATTTTTAGAGATTTCAGTGTTTCTAAAGCCACCATAACAAGATAAAATTTAGCTACACTTGGAGAAATCTACTAAAAAATGGAAATTCCTAACAGTCTAAATAAGCCTTTGATGAATAAGCATGCATATGGAAAGATGGAATTTAAATATTAATAAGGCAAGAGGATTTTTCACTGTCTGCATCGTGCATAAGTATCTCAAATCAGTGTGTTAAATAATGGACTTTTCTGAGCTTAAAAGTCAGCTCTTAATGGTAATTTGGAATGCTCCCATGGATTGGTATTTCCTTTTTTGTGTATTTTTCCACTAGTGTTGAACGGGGAGAACCAGGAGACACTTTGCCCATTCCCTGTTACTGCTACCAGTGTCCTGTAATTGACACCCTCGTTGTAAGAAACGCCACCCTGATCCTAGTCACCCTCCAGCAGGTAGCACATACCCATCACAGCTCTTCTTTATGGCAATCTGTTGTCCTCTGCAGGTGTCAGGGATGTTGTGGCATCCAGGCCTGGTCCATGTGCCACATTTAGGCTTGGAAGAGGCTTCCTTTGGGAAGCAACAAATGTGATCAAGCAGCAGGAGGGTGGAAGAGGGAGGCAAAGGTCAGTTAGTTTCCAGTCTCTTTCCATGAACCCCTCTTTTCTGAGTGCTGTCTGTACAGGCCTCGGATCAAATAAACTTGTGACTATAGATCTTCTTTCTAAGCCTAAACTATGGGTTTAAATCACTCTAAGGAATTGCTTTTGTTACATGAAATAAATTATATTCTATTGAATAAAAAAACTGAATGTTTGATCATTGAGCATTCCGCTGGATTCAGCTGGGATGTTTCTGTTGTGACTAGTTCGTAAGGCAGAAAGTATCAATTTAACATTTCCAAGGAAATGTTAAGAATTCCTTACATGTCAGTGTTCATGCATCAGTGTGAGACATTGATCTACCCTTTGACTCTCAGGTATTGATTTTAAATTGCAGGTATTTTAGCAGCGTTACCCAAGGACATGAGTATTGTCCATTCTATATGTTGGAATCCGCTCGTGAATTTTACTGCATTGTACATATTGGGGGTAGCTGTAAAGCCTTCCAAGTGATTCTGAGAAATTTAGGAACCAGATCAAAATGACTTTCTATTTTTAATTTATTGTCACTTTCATATAGAGAATATGCTGGCAGAGGAATGCAAATTTTAATTAAATTAGTCTAATCTCACTGTAATTCATCTTGTTGGATTTTTTACTGTTCATTGATTCTGAGCATCATATAAGAATTATGCAAAAGTAAATAACTGTGTTCGTTAGCAGCTATCTAACATCTTATTTTTTCTGCTCTAGGTTGTGCCCAAGGATGACAAACTAAACGCTGCTGTGTAGTGCTTATAAAACTACAGCAAATGAAATTTTAAATAAAAGGCTTCTGTGAAATATGTCAAAATGAATTTACTCCAGTCCCTTAGGAATAACAACGTTGCTTGTGATCCTTTAAATAAAGAACTGGAAAAGAATAATGCAAAGAATACATGAAACAGGAATGATATTTTTGTTATGGAATCAATTAGGTTATTTTGTTCACAAATTAATTCTTATAAATTCGTTAAGCTCTATTTTTTCCACCAACGTATGCTTTGTAAAGCTGTTAAGCAATTGAGTTTCATCTGCTGCATGTATGCGACAAAAATGGCTTCAAGAGACTTTGAGAATTTCATAGCTTTTTTGCACCACAGCAATAATCTAATGACTAAGAAAGATACTGAGTCTTCCATATAAATATTACTGTGTATCAAACAATCCAACTTAATTTTGGAAACTTAATTTTTATCTTCTGTACCATTACGCTAGAACACATCTCTTGTTTACACATCTCATCTGGTTTATGAAGTACCGTGTACATTTGAAACCCTAYGTGACTTTTATTAGTTATTGGGTTAATAAAATTACCATTTTAGACCATTTCAGTAGTGGTGTAAGTGACAGATCAATGCTCTGAAGAAACCACATCAGGCCAGTATTGCATCCTCCAACATCTCCAAAATTAATCAGCAATAAACTCTGATAGAAAACATAAAAGCATGTGGAGATGATATTATCAAATGAATCTTAATTTTATATCCTTATTCAAAATAATCTATGCATAATCTAGCATTAAACTTGCCCTATTACCAAGTGATTCTGTCAGATGTTCTGGAGTCACGCGTGGAGCTGCCCTTCCCCATGTAAAACAGCTCGGCTGTGCTCCATGCACGTGTTGTRCTAACGTAAATGACACTTAGCTTCTCATACATGTTATCCCTTATCCTTAAAAAAAATAAAATCCAGCACTTGCTGAGGTCTGTAGTCCAGCGACACGACTTGAACTAATGCCCAGCTGTGGATGTTTGCTCTTGTTTAAATCTTGGACTAGGTTCCCTTGTCAGCACTTCTATATCTACGGTTAAAATATTGCTGTTGAGGGCAGTACATAGTGTCCATTCAGAGGCAACTGRGCTTTGTTTGTTTTGTTTTTGCTGTTCTCTGGTGATGGGCAGAAAGCAGGATCGGTTGTTGCTGTTGTTGCATCTCTGTCTGTAAGGGTATCGTGTCCTGACCTGTTTTCCATGATTTGACTTTCCTTGAGAGATCCTGAGAATGTTTTGGCTGAATGTCAATCATTGTTTTACCTGCCATGAAAGAGTTCTAAAATGGCAATTGAAAAGTCTGTGAAAGAACAGGCTCAATGTTAATTTGTATGTAAATATTTCTTCTTTTGGTTAAGGTGATAAGGAATACGTATATTCTGTTTTCATGGCCTGTTAAAATATATTACACTGTTGCCAGAAATTTTATTGTGTATGAATTCAGAGACTTGTGGGAATTATTTTCTTAATGTTGCCATAGATTTGTTTATGTATGTTCATTACTTTCTACCCACTATATTTCTTTTCTCCCTTTAATTAAAGTTATATCCTCCCTGTAATGACTCAAATTACTCCTTCCAAGTTTGCTGTTAAAAACAAGCAAACAAACAACTCAAACACTTTAACGAAGTGCCTTATACCAGCTTTGGGTATGGATGGAACAAATGCTGGTTAAAAAGTTTAATTTGTGTCTGAGCATGTGAATATTCTAAACTGCGAGGATATTGGGAAGACCCATGGTTTTGCGATAAGATAGCTTASAGATCTTGAAGACTTTATAGTTCCTGCAGCCATAAAGCCTTATTTAGCGGTTCAAGGAGTCCCACACCATCTTCTATTCCATGTACTTAGCCTGTCAGTACACGTGTAAGCCACTCACTGAACCTTTGGTGCTTGGAAACCATCCCGTTTATCTGATTGGGACTGCCCATGTACAAACAAAAACCCCATATGTTTCTTTCTCTGTCACAGCTGCTTTGCATATGTGGGGCGATTCTGTTTATGCCTTGGATTTTTGACTTCTTTTATTCATTAACGTGGCATCAAAATGAGGTCCTAACATGGTAGGAGGATATTATTAAGATGTTGCGTGATTACTAGAAAGAGCTTAATTGCCAGCTGCTTTTCTTCRTTATCGTGGGCTGCTACGATGTCGAGGATTTTTGTTTCTGTCTTTGAATGTTGAACATCTTTGGTAACTGGAGTGAAACAGCAAGCACTGGTCATGAAAGAGAGGAGGGGGATGAAGTGAAGTTCTTTCTCTGATTGAAGATCTCAGAAAACTTGCATGTAGTAAATGATTATCTTTTCATAGAGAAGCCTCCCTTCCTGGGAGTTTCCTTGGGGAAGCATTCTTCATGCCTTTTAATGTTAAAATGTAATCATTATTGCAGGATTGAGCCTTCAAAATGCATCAGATAAATCACAGTCTTGCTCCCTTCTTCAACTACATGTTAACAGAGACCTGCTAAAGTCTATTYTAGATTAAGCTTACCCTTAATTAGTAGAGTATTATATCATGATTGTTGCATTTATCCTCTGTCAAGCAAAAGCACAGCACCAACAACTTGTGTTGCAACCTGTCAGCTGTCCAAGGTTGTCTGTGCTCATGCTGGTTCAACAGGTTTTTAGGGACACTTGCTTTTTCTTTTTAATTTAGAGCAGCATCCTTCTTGATTTTTGTTTTAACTTTCACTTCTTTCTTTCTGAGCTACTTCATGCTAATGTAAAAAGCTGGAATCACAGTCAAAATTCACTTTGCTTGCAATCTGTGAAAAGTCTAGGAGGATTTGTCACTCAGGCATTTAAAAAAAGGATAGGGTTATATGTTTTTCATCTCATAAGTATTGTGATTATATTTATTATGGAGAGAGTTTCTATGGTTCAAAATGTGAATGATTCAAATACTCTGCAGAAAAAGATCACAGTTTCAGCCAGCAGAACATTTTCAGTGCGCTTCTACAAAAGTCCTCTCCAAAGCTGGCGATGGATCAAGTCATAAACTGATATGGCAGTAAAGCTGGGTGCTGTGTCTGAGGCTTTGAAGAGCTTAAAATTTAATTGCAGTGGAGAAATTGGAAAGAAAAAGATGGGAACTGTTAATTGAAATATGTTCCCTCTTTTTATGTAGGTGTTTGTTTCTGGTTCTCTTAAATATATTTTCATAGCTCCTCMATGGAATTGTTTATTTTTGTATCCTCTGGCATTAGTCAGTCATACTGCAGGTTTTCTCAAAGGCTGGTGAGCATTTGTGCACCATGGCACTTGTTAATTCCAAAAAGTAAGTGTTGGGTAAACTCWGAGTTTGTAATAATGGTGGCAAGTCCAAGTGAAAGTCAGTGGCGYGTCCACTGTGATCTCAGTGATTCCATGAGGTCATTATCTCATTTGCCGCAAATCTTGCAAATACACCCTTTTTAAAATAATAACAATAATAATGATAATAACAACAGTAATAATAATTTTTCATTATTATTTAAAGCTGTGGAGTTATAATTCGTACAAGACAGTCTATCCTTGTTGAAAATTTTCATTTTYCAGAAATGTCATGAAACTGTGCTAAGAAAAGTTCACTTTTTATTTGTAAATATGTCTAAGATAATCACCTTAAAAAGGGATATTTAGTAGCTGACTAGTTACAATATTTCACACTAGTTACAATAATAAAGTAATGTAATTATTACAGACATATATTCTTAACAACTTAARTAGGAAATATCTTGTTATTTCACATCTTTTCTTTTAAAAGGAGAATATTCTGTTAAAAAGCCAGTCCACATGCAGGTGAAGTTCTGTTCAAGATAACAACTGAAATGGCTTCTCTTCAATGAAATGAAAGCTACTCAGGCCAAACCAAGGGTTTTCATGCAAGGAGATAATCAACAGTTGATGAAATTCTACAAATAAARCCATTCCAGAGCACAGGAACAAAAAGGCTATATGAGCGATATGTAAGATATTTATACAGAGATGTGATAGTTCCAGAAATGTAATTCCAAAAATCTCAGTCTCCAGAGCTTTTCCAGTGCTTACGTGAGGAGTGCTTCCGCTTTGTGTTAGGCTGGGTGTTGAGAGTCTTGAGCAAGTCATGGTTTAAGTTCCATCAGACTCTTTAGGWCTGAATAAATTAAACATTGCCTTGTCTCTCTTGACTGAGAATCTTTGTGCACTTCCTAGGGATCCCAACAAGATTGGGTTCCACTGAAGGCTTTATGGAATCTTTCTTTTCAAATCAGGCTGAACTGGTGGATTGTCCTCTCTCTCCCTCTCTCTCCCTGTCTCCCTCTCTCCTCTTATCTCCCCTTTCTCCATTCAGGGAATGGAGCATTTCTTCAGCACTTGTATTTCAGATAGAGGAGATGACTGGAATATCCACTTCACTGTGAAGTAGATAGCAGGTTAAGGAGGAAAAACACTTTCCGCATTTTGTTGAAGAGGGTTCATTTGATACAGACTAATGAAAATCAAAGTAAATCAGAAAGAGAGGAAATGAGATAATAGTTGAGTTGCTCACCAAGGACTGAAGAGTCTTATACTTAGATATGATTCTAGTGACTATTTCAGATTTTTACTGGCACTGGTTCATCAAACAGCCCTTAGGGACACTCCAAGCATAACTTTCCCATTTCCAGTCAGGTGTCCTGTGCTGCAGGACTTGGGCTCAAACTTGACTGCAGACTTGGACTGAAACTTGACGTTTCTCTTCTTGGCCCAGCATTTCACACAGCTGCCTGCCTGTGAGGAGCACTTGTGACTGAGGGAGTGTGGCTGGTCCAGACTTCTTTGTACTCCCACAACAGAAGGCCAGTGAAAGATGAGGTTTGGATCTCTCCAAATGACGAAATTATTAAATCGGAAATTAGTTGTAGCACTTGTCCAGATAATGCTCTGATAAAGCACTGGATGAAACTGGGGTGGCCAGMTATATTTTAAAACAAAATGACTTCTGGACTTCTTTGAAAGTAGTAGGCTTTGGCATAGCCTCTTCTAAGCTGCTGTATAAAATGAGTGCCTCAGACTTAATTAAGAATAACATTAAATGCACCTATCTTCTCATGTTTGTAGTAACTGGCTCCCTATTCAACCTGKTTTTGTCTTTCTTTCCTCCCCCTCACTCTCTGAACACGCTAAAATAGGTAGTTAAGGCAGATCTGTAAATAGCCCTTTAAAAGTGCCTGATTCTCTCCATAAATGAGTGGGTGAAGTCACAGTGCCTAGCTTTGCTTTAAAAACCTGAATTTTAGCTGTCTAAAGTTGACAGAGATGACTCTCCTCTTTAGCCAAAGGAAATGTAACCACGCAGCCAAATTGCTTAAATGTCTCACAATAGGCAAATCATCATTTCTTTTTGACTTACTAATATAACTCAAAATATTTTTACCCTTTTCAAGATCTTACATGAACTTTACATTATGSTAGTTTAATCTAGCATCTAGCATCTTAAAATTAATTGTACAATTAAATTTACTATTGATTTTCCAGGGCATGTTTGGCCAGCATTACCAACTTCTATCATCTGGTGCATTTAAACCCCTGATTCTGAATATACTTTAGGCTTTTTTTTTTTTTTAATTTATGCCTTTTATTTTACTGTTTATTATTACCTGATAGAAGTAGTCATTGTGCATTTTACTTTAAGCAGCTCTGTTGGAGTATAGAAATAAAGATCTGACAGAACAGCWTCTTTTTGATAGATGACCCTGTATTATATAGCTAATACTGACAAGTGGTTTTCTTGGAAGAGTTTGATCAATAAAATGCTTCTGGATTKATGATCCCTTTGTCTTTGTCTCCTTACAAAGTAATAGTTACTGTTCTTGTAGGCCTGATTGGCATTTGATTTATCAGATGAAACTTTCTGGTTTGCCCAACTGGGACTGTCATTATAATGCTCTGAGACTTTCAGGACACCATGTTGTAAGTTAAGAATCATTACTGGTAACTGGTACAATGAATTTTTTTTTAATCTGAGGTACTTCAAGGGATAGTTATCAAGGGTCCATAGAAGCTGAACTGCAAAAAGGAGCAGGTCTTCCTTTGGGATGGACTAATTGTAGTTGAAAGGAGGGATTGCTCGAGGCAAAATGCATCAGGAAGCAGAAGTCAAGTGTATTTCTAACCATTTTGGAGTAACCATTGCTGCGATAGCCCTCTCCTCCTAGGAGATCTGGATATCTCCTAGCCCAGATATCTCCTCTGGATATCTCCTGATATCCAGAATTACATAAGATGAAGATGTGAGCTCTGATAATAGGCAGCTAACAGAAATGAGGTCATTTTGCAGAAGAAGGAACCTGCCAATGCAGCTGCTCGGAGGGCCATCGCGCTCATCCCCGATGGCAGAGCAGGACAACAGACGCCCGGCCAGCGCTGCCACGGGGCCCTGCTTTCCCTGGGGCCTGGTTATGTTGCCTCCCAAACTCCATGGGCCTACAGGTAGATAAGACTACTTGCCTTGTAAAACACTCGCCAGCAGCAGCTTCTCTCCCCTCACACTCCTGTGTTTCACCTCTGCTCCCAGCATGGCAGCGAGCTGTTAGAAGACATCATCAGCGAGCTCAAGATGACTTTCAGCCAGCAAGTTGTGTGCAACCCCTGCAGTCCCACGTGCTTTCTCCCTTGCTGCAAGGGGTTGCTTCAGAACTGGTTGTCCTAAAAACTCCACTTTTAAAGAGTAGATTTATTTTTGAAGCTATAACCCTGTTCCCTTGGCAAGTAGCAAGTGATGGGGAGAATATATTACCTCTTTGCAGTGGCCTAGTTATTTCTCTGTACCTGGTCTCATCTGCTCACCAAATGGCACTCTGATTCCAGCTTGAAGAATATCTGTAATTAGTGATTTTTTAAAAATTTTTTGCTAACTCCAGGTTAGCAATTTGAAGTTTTGCTTCAAATTATAGCTTGT
Organism: Nothoprocta perdicaria; assembly: GCF_003342845.1. Taxonomy (NCBI): domain Eukaryota; kingdom Metazoa; phylum Chordata; class Aves; order Tinamiformes; family Tinamidae; genus Nothoprocta; species Nothoprocta perdicaria. The sequence goes on along the minus strand of NW_020455688.1, from coordinate 4,565,718 downwards.
GTGGAAGTGCTATGAGAGAAAAGTAACGTACCAAAGAAAACTGCTGGAAGAAGGAAAAGCCTTCCTTACAGACAGTTGGTTAAGGTCTGCCCAATTTTCTTCTCTAGCAGCCTAGTTCTGTATAAACTGCTTTGACACACATTTGGTTATGCCAGGATATGTACCTGCTCAACAGACTAGTATTGTACCACACAAACAACAAGAAAAATACTGTGAATTCAATTAAAATGAAACTAGCTGCTCATCAGAGTGCTGCTTCATCCTCAATTTTCTAGTCCAATCTCATGACTTCATAGGATAAAGCCTAATTGATTRTGAAGCCTACTCATAAACATGTTAACATGTAAACAACTGCTGCAGAATTATTATGTGGGAGTTAGGAGAGTTAATATTTATTGGCACAGTGTACCTGGACAGCAGCCATGCCTCTTCTGACAGAGGATGTGCTAAATGGAGGTGAGTGTAAGATCCACGGCACGTGCTCTGAACGCCTGGCAAAGCGCTCTGAGCAGAAGGGCTGGATGCCTGCACTAAAGACATTATTATACAGCACTGTGTAAGGACAGCACTAGAGAAAGCCCTGGCTTTACTCCTCCTTAGCTAACCTTTCTTCCCCATTGCTAGCTGCTGCTCCTTCGGTTGTACCTTTGCATAAACCCCTCTGGTTCCTGTTACYTTCAATTGTAAAAAAGCTTTTTGCCATCAAAGCTCTGCTGAAGGTTTTCAGTGGTTTACGAACAATATTCTCACCAGACTCTTTCCTTAATTTCTTTGTCTAACTTAATCTACTGAGATCTGAACGTGTCCAGGTTATATCCATATATCTTGTATATTCTTTTTCTAGAAATACTTTTAAGATCTATTGCACAGTAGTACTTGTCCACAATATTGTTCGGATTATGGCTCTTACTATTAACCGTGCTTTCCTTGGGTATTTTTAAAAACAATGGCAACAAAATCATTTAGTTGCCCTGCTTGGATTAGATCTTCTGATTTAAGGGTACAGAAAACTACTTACGCTAGATAGCTAGATGCTACTGTAAGGAGGAACCTTTCAGGGGAGACATTTTTCTAACTAAAGGGAACACTAAGCAGCAAGGTTTTTGTTTGTCACTTGCTTTAAAGTATCYTAGTTCACTTCTAGACCCTGTTTTCTCTCCAAAGGAAGACATCCAAAAGGATTGATTAGTTAATAGAAATAGCTTTTATGCCAAGGGCAAAATTAGCATGCCAGTTGTGTTATCCATCAAAGGAACACAGCCGGCCTTTGGGTGGCTGCTTTGTCCAATGGAGAGCTCAGAGGATTTGTGGAAAAAGAAGCAAATGAAAAACAATTGTCCTCACACTGTAGGACCTGTGACCACATTTAAGTGCAAAGGGTCGAAGCTGTACCTCAGTGTAGTCGTATTGCCTGTCTGATCAAATATCCAGGACTCTTCTTCCCTTTCTTCCTATTTAGCTTTGTATTAGGTGCTGTGTATTTTTGTGAAGTTAACTCCTGCAATGGGATCTCTGCTGTACTGTTACTGCATTGCACTCCTGGGTCTTAAATTTCCTTTGTTCCTCTGAACAATGTTCCTCATGTTGTCTGTGCCCCAGATAACTTTAAACACGTTTCTTCCAACGTCTAGTAAGTCATTCTGACACGTTGCAGCCTGTCCTGAATGTCTTAGTATTGGTGATCTGATCACTGCCACTGTTGAACTTCATTTGCTGTCTGATTTTCATCTTGACTCCTAATGAGTGTCTTCAAGTTCTGCATTTTTTGGTACAGCAGTGCATCTGCTTAAATTATTTATATTTATATTAATTACATTAGTCATTTATATTAATTGTATTAATCGTATCAATTATATTAATTATATTAAAATATTTATAATTAAATAATTAAACTCCCAGCTTTTTGAAGCAATTTTTTTTCAGAGAAATTTTCAGGTGGAATGTGAAAGTGGCAAAAATCTACCCTGCATTTTGGTGGGAAAAGATAGTAATGAGAATGTGAAACCTAACTTGGTACCAAAAGGTGAAAAAATAGAACAGAAAATCCCAAGCCTTTCTTGAAGCCAGGCTTGTAATGCTCAGGGTACCGCATGGTGTGGTGGAGTTGGTGCAGTTTTTTGTTTGACATTAAAATATAATGTAATTTTACTTCTTCAGGAAAAAAAAACAGTCTTTTGYGGTGCCCCGAGTAGAAAACACAGTGTGATATAAAACTAATTACTGTTGTTATATGTGCAAAGTACCAATGTCTTGRAAACATTCCAGGGTAAACTTCATACACCTCCAGTTCTTCATAGGAGTGGCACAGTAACAATCATGATTATGTTTGGCTGCATTCGCATTAGCCCAGTTTTAAGGAAGATATTTTAAGTGATAGGCAGCATTTTCCAGGTATATAATACGGTTAAAGATTTGCATAAAAATTCTGGTAACATTTAGGACCATAATAGATTAAATGTAGCTCTTTATAAACTGTTTTCAAATAGTACTCTCAAAATATTACAATAAGCTATACTTATAATGGAAAATTAAAGCTATTATAATGTAAATCTGCTTGCGTCCCACATATAAACCCAGGTTAATTATATAGTTCATTTTTTATCTTATAGTTAACTGTATTTTTTTTAACCTATCATAGATATTTTTTGTCTTGTTTAAATATTCACAGAATCACAGAATAGCTGAGGATGGAAGGGACCTCTAGAGATCATCTAGTCCAGTCCCCTGCWGGGGGGCTCCAGCAGGGAYACCCAGAGCAYGGGGCACAGGGCGGCATCCAGGCRCCTTTGGRAGATCTCCAGAGAAGGAGAYTCCACAGCCTCCCTGGGCAGCCTGKGCCAGGGCTCTGGCACCCTCACACCAAASAAGTYCTTCCTCAYACGCAGATGGAGCTGCCTGGGTTTCAACTTGGACCCACTGCCCCTTGTCCTGTCACKGGCCACCACTAAGAAGAATTTGGCCCCTTCCTCCCTACATTCTCCCCTCAGGTATTTGTACATACTAATCAGATCCCCTCTCAACCTTCTCTTCTCCAGGCTAAACAGGCCCAGCTCACTCAGTCTCTCCTCATACRAGAGATGCTCCAGTCCCTTCATCATCTCTGTCGCTCTCCGCTGGACCCTCTCTAGAAGCTCCACGCCCTCTTGTCCWGGGGAGCCCAGAGCTGCCCCCAATRCTCCAGGTGYGGCCTCCCCAGAGCTGARCAGAGGGGCAGGATCCCCTCCCTGCCCCTGCTGGCAACATCCTCCTGGTGCAGCCAGGAGCCCATTGGCCTCCTTGGCCACGAGGGCACTGCTGSCTCATGGGTGACTTGGTGTCAACCAGGACTCCCAGGGCGCTCTCCTTGGAGCTGCTCCCCAGGAGGTCAACCCCTAATCTGTCCTAGTGCCTGGGGTTATTCCTCCCCAGGTGCAGGACCCTGCACTTGTCCTCGTTGAACCTCAGTAGGTTCCTCTCTGCCCAACTCTCCACCCTGTTCACGTCCCTCTGAATGGCAACACAGACCTCCGGAGCTTCGGCCACTCCACCCAGCTTCCTATCATCCAGAATTCTTTGAAACATTCAAGCAAATAACATTGCCTGGAGCATCGACACCATTCATTCAAATGACCCACACTTCCGAAGCCTAGAAAGGTGCTATGTGGTAGTGCTGAAAAGCTAACCCGTGCAAACAGCTCTTCTTTTGTTAACAAAAACACAGCTTTCAAGGCAAAACTCAAAGACTCTTGGTCATGCTTCTTGCTAAAGTTATGCATAAGTGGGGTTTTTGTTTGTTTTGTTGTTTCTCAGGTTTATGCTGAGGATTGCAAAGGTTTCATATTCTCTCRTTTTAAATTAATATTTGAATGTCTTGGATTGCTTCAGTTTTCTATATGGAAAGAACTGGCAGATTTTGTCTGAACATCTTTCTACTATTAGTTTGATTTGCTGACATTAAAAATCTGAGTGTATTTTCTCCATGAATATCTAGGTTTTCTCTGTGTAGCGCAGGGATTTTACGTTTATAGCATGGATATACTTCTACTATGCTTGTAAAAACCCACCCACATTTGGCAAAGTTAAAAACATTGGAAAAATTGCATTTCACACATTTTCAGTCAAGTCTTGTTAGATTTTTAGGAGCTACATTTCTAAAAGATTACATACGCATTGGATGTGTGCCTCCCCTAGGCCAGATAGGACTTGCCTTGAAATTACTTCTCTGAGTTGCAAAGGTCAACCAGTCCCAGCCAAGAGAACTGAGAGCAACGCATGTGCTTGTCATGTGTTCTAGTGAGCAGCCCACTGAGATCTCTTAGCATGTCTACATAAATTAAACATTAAGCATCGAACTTCAGAAAAGATAAGAACTGGGCAGATGGGTGAGAGTGGTGGGTAGTTAAGGAAAGAAATTGCAAGACTGGGATGTTGGAGTGTCTGTGCTTTTGTGTGTGAACATCCACAAGTGGGAACAGGATGGGGATGTGGATCATAGAAGGGAGTTTGTGGTGGAACAAAAAGCAGGAGCTAAACTGGTGRAGTAGAAGGGAGATGACAGCTAATGGAGATCAAGTGAGGCGCGGGGATTGCACCTCACTGAGGATGAGTATGCTCACTCACTCACACAGAGTATGCTGCAGCTGGTGGAAAAGATGAGAGGATAGAGTGGCTTGGTGGGATGAATAGGATATGGTAAAGGAAAAGGAAACAGCTGTAWGCTCTAGGTTGAATCTCATGTCTGATTCCAACCTTAGTTTCATTAAGAGATAAAGTACTACAAATAAGCTAAAAGTGTGCTTGAGTGCGAAGCATGTGATTCCAAGTATAGATACCAGGCAAACTTGCCTCTCAGTGCACCCTTTTGCTAATGGATGTATACAATGGATGTATACATTGTCCCACAGCAATATGCCTAGCTGTTGATGCTGAGTTTCTCAATCATTCTCAGTCATGCAGGCTACACTTCAAAGACAAGGTTCTTGTGTTAGTTTTCTCCCCCAATGCTTTTCTTGCCTAYGCCACCTTTCCTTTCTTTTTGAAATGCACAGAATCCTTGCACTGATTAAAGACTTATTAAGACAAGATCTCCCCTAAAGTGTTGGGGGGGGTTGTTGTTYGTTTGTTTTTTTGTTTCTTGGTTTAACTTCTAACTTAACTTACCAGCTGCCATTAGAGAGTAGCCAGCAGGTTGTGTTTGATGTCAGTGGAGAGACTTGAAGCTTTTTCTGCAGTGGCATTTAGGAGGTTACAAGTTAAAGAAATGAGGAGGGGCTGTGGATCTACTGATTTGATGCTCTTGAGAGGTTCTGCACTATGTCTGCCATAATGTGATGCTGCATGTCCAGTTTAAACTTCCAACTTCCTTTGCCCACAGTCACTGCATCACTTGCAGGACAATCCCAGAGGAAGAGGGAATGGCATCAGATAGTGTATGCAACTGGGAGATGCTCCAGCATCTCCTTTTTTTTTTTTTGGAATGCTACTTTGGTAGCTTTAATGTTTTTTAATGTTTTCATGTGTTTTTGTCATTCTCTGTTAGACAAGAATTGCCTTAAATGTATCATTCCTTCCATAGTTACATATCAGGGTGACATTGTCATCTGTTATTTTGTTTTGTTCTCCCCAAATACGTGAGTGTTCCTTGTGATTTCCCCACCTCATCCAGTTCAGAAACTGCCATGCTACCTTGCATCCTACATAAATGTTCTGGCTATCTGTAATGCAAAAGCACTCTGGTAGACCTGGATAAGTTTGTGGCACATTTTTCTTTTTCTGCATAGCCCAGAAAGGAAATAATTTGGCCTTTATTTTTTTTTTCCTGTATTGCAGATGTTTTGGCAAACAATCATCTGCCAAATATGAAAAGTAAATGATGTGTCAGCAGAACCTGAACCTGTTGAAATTGTTTCTGCCTGCTGGACCAMGGGGTTGAAGCTGATTGATGCAGCCCAGCATGATTGTTTGAAGTCAAAACATAAGAAAGCATGGCAAACATTTCACAAATAGCTCCCTTTTTTTGTTGGACTATTAGCTTAGGAAAGAAAGCCATCCTGTGATGGTCACAAAATATGCTTTTCCCTTTAGGCTTCAGTATTTCTGTGTTTTTTGCCTGTGTTCAGTGTAGTARGTCACCAGTCCTAGCTAGCATCTGTAACTCAAAAGTTGTTGTCCGTTCTTCCATTGCTTTGTGGGGATGTCACCTACACCTTGCATAGGATCTGAAGTGAGAATCCTGATTTTTGACTTATTATGTCAATTTTACTTCTGATGTCAATTGGACCATACAAGTTTGAAAGGGAGACAGAAGAGCCAAAGTGCAGTGTTTCTGCACTAAGGAATGGCTTCTTGCCTTTTGACAGCAAATTTCTGAAGAAAAATAGGACTACACTGCAGCACTTTAGCAACATTTTTTGTGTTGAATTGTGTATTTTTTCSTTTTCTCAATAGCATCCTTTTGTTGGACGCAGAGCAAAGAGGAAAGAAAGAGCCATAAATTTCTGTACTTGAGTAGAGGTTTTGGTTTGATTAGTATTCCTGTGTTCTGTCCAGGATGAAGTGCAAAAATATACAGCTTTGTATAGTTACTTGTTTGTTTTTCCTGATTATAATGTGTTCTTTATTTTTCTGATGAAATGTGTTCTCTGATAACTGTACAGCTGAGTTCTTCTGATGAATAGAAAATGAAATCAGTAAATGCCCAATACAAAAGAGAGCCAGGAAATAATTCTTAAGCTTTTTCCTGGTCATTTCTCAGAACATATAATGAAACTTTGACCTCATGTGTTTAAAAAGGAGTAGCTTAAGCCCAATCCAAATTCCAGTGAAATAAGTGGAAAGACTCACTTGTAAATTTAATTGACAAAGAACTGGACACTTTATTAGTAGCTTTAATATAGTACAGTCTCGAGAGATTACATTCTATTGAATTTTATGTTTCAATATGACTGCCGTAGTGCAGATCTGGTTACTGTGATTTTAGCCGCAGGAGGTAATTTCTTGAACAGATCACTATTGCTAGTAACGGTATGGAGGGAGGCAGGAGAGTTTGTTATGGACGGAGAGCTAGAAACAGTGAAGTTCAAAAGAGCTGCATTTCTGAGTCAAAATGGATGGATTAAAAAAGTCTAAAATCTACATGAAGTTTACTTTTTTTGGTCATTTCATTTATATTTCTAAACTACAGCCATAGTACTGTGAAGTACTAAAATAAATTGTAAAAATGCTTTTCTCTGATATCAATGCTGACATGAAATGGCCCTGAAGTGTGATAGGAACACATAGTTTTCTTCAGTTCAGGTCTCACCATCTTAACATTTAAGGAAACAGATAACTCCATAAAGTCATTAACTTGAAATTCTGTAAATATGATCCTATATAGAAAACACTTCTATATGTGCTTTAAAATTGTTTTTCAAATGAAAATGTAATAGCAAAAYACATTTGCTGCCATTAATTAGCTGTAGAGGGGCTTAGGTTTGCCCCTAATATTTTAATGTTCTTAAAATGTAAAGAYCACCTTGGAATATTAATTCTAGAAAGCTTCAGAATAAGAACTAGTATGTAAAAGTTTTATTTATTCATGTTCAGAAAAAAACTATTTTTTATCTTTAGAGGAAACAACTGCGGTCTGCCAAGACTCTGGAYATGAGAGCTGTTACTACTTCAAATATTTTATTAAGTTGGTTTCAGGAAACAATTGTGGTTTCTAGAAGACAACAAAAGGTCATTTTCTCTCCTGGGCTTCCAGGAATAACAGCATAGTTAAGCAAAAAGTTCAGTGTGAAAATTATTGATGATTTCCAACATGTCACTGGCATTTCAAGACCAAACAGTTGCAACCCTGATCACTAAGTGCTTTAGGGTGAAGTGCACAAAAACAAACAAAGATTTAATGTCATTCCTTTTATCCTCTACTTTGCAGCGTGCTGGTAGGTGACATGTCATGGCTGCCACCGCTGATGGGTTCTTCTCTGCTCGTGAGGAGCCTTTGGTTTTAGGCTACTGCAGCTCTTTTATGTTGGCAACTATATAAATAAAGAACAAGCAAAACCTTTAAGAGTAAAAGGATTTAAATGTCACAGRTGATGTACTTAAAACCAAAAAACTTACAAAAATCTCATCATCATCATCTTACCTGAAGCTCATGTACTCGTCTAGGGCCAAAGAAATGTGTTCTCTACTGGCAAACCGAGCTAATACTTTATCTTATAAATTATTTTTTTTTTTTTTTGAAAAATGCACCACATACATTTTACCTCTCCTCTAAACAGTCAGCTTAATTGTGCTCAAACAAATCCAAACTTCTGACATTAGGAAAGTTGGTAAATTAGGGGATGGAAGTGGGMTGTGTCACCCCATGATAGCTGCTTTACTCTTGCAGTCTTTATGTACATAATATCCATTGTTCATTTATTTATTTATTTATGGTGACTGTTCTAATCTCCATTGCTACTTTTCTGCCTTTATGGAAGTCTTGCCTTAAGATTACTTAACTCTGTCCAAAACCCAGTTGGTGCTGAGGATTTTGTTTGATATCCGCAAGGCCATGGAGTATATCTGGARTATTATGTCCATTTCTGGGCTCCCCAGCACAAGAGGGATGTGGARCTGCTGGAGAGAGTCCAGCRCAGGKCTACMAGGATGATCAGGGGCCTGRAACATCTGCCCTGTGAGCAAAGGCTGAGAGAGCTGGGCCTGTTCAGCCTGGAGAAGAGAAGGCTGAGGGGGGACCTGAYCAGTGTSTATAAATACCTCAAGGGAGGCAGTGAGGAGGAGGGGGCCAGCCTGTTTTCAGTGGTGGCCGGCGATAGGACTAGMGGAAACGGCCACAAGCTGAGGCACCAAAAGTTCCACAGGAACTTAATGAAAAACTTCTCAACGGTGAGGGTGACAGAGCCCTGGAACAGGCTGCCCAGAGAGGTTGTGGAGTCTCCTTCTCTAGAGAACTTCAACACCTGCTTGGACGCAGCCCTGTGCCACGTGCTCTGGGTSACCCTGCGTGTGCAGGGGGGTTGGACTCAATGACCTCTGAGGTCCCTTCCAACCTTAAGCATTCCATGATTCTGTGGAGGCCGGGCCTAGAAGAATGTCTAGGGCGAGAGACAGACTGCAAAACTGCAAGTTGAGCATCTGTCCAGCCGGGATAGCTGCTGCCTTTCCTGCATTTCAAATGTCCATCCATCGGCCTGGGCCTGTCACCAAACGAGACCGGGCCAGGCCGATGGCCATCTTTTCCTAATTTCTTCAGCAGTCTGCACAGGCTTAAATACTTACACGTATTATATATATGTATATATATTTATGAATTAGTCACTTSAGGGCCTTTTAACTCCAAATTTTACTTCAGAAGCATGTAATTTTTGGTTTCATTTGTTCAYTAGAACAGTGTGCATTAAAGTCAACTGTAATGCATGTGCTGTATGCAAATTTCTGTACAGAGTAATGCTAATGAACTGCCATATCACCAGTTGTTCTAATGCTTCATTTCTGATGAGTATTTATTATTTTAAGCCAAATTAGATATTACTATAGTTTTCACATAATCACATCCTGGAGTATAGAGTAAATTTCTGCCTCTTTCTGTTGCAAGGCTACAGAGCTCATGTTTCTGGAGAAGAAAAATGTTTGAATCCAGTGACTTTACTGTATTACATGCAGTAAGARAGTAAGAGAGTAAGTAAGTAAGTAAGAGAGCTAAAATAAGTTGGACTTCATGTTACTGTTAATTACTGAATGCAAACTTGGCTGTAGGAAGCAAAACTAAATGCATGCACTCATGTCAGCCTAACCACAGCAAACATCATTAATAAGATCATTATTTCTAGTAATTCTTGGGGACCTTAGGGCATGTAAAAGAATCATGCACATGTATGTGTTAATGCCCACGTGCTCACATATCCACATGGACATACATGTTCTCTGCACCACTCCCAGAACCAGACAGCACCTGGCATGTCAGCAAGGGACAGAGGCTGCTAAGAAAGAGACTTTCCAGGGGGCTTTTTTGCTTTTAACATCTGAAGCTTTGTTTTCTTCCAATGCTCAGTGGTGTAGAAAGAACACTCATATATATATATACACACACACACACACACACACACACACACACACACATATATATACATATATATATATATATTTTTTGTAGTTACTGGATCAATGTTCATTATATTACCCCAGCCATTTCTGTGACAAAGCACATAGAGGTAGAGGATAATCAGCTTTTTATATACTCATCCTAATATTATATTCATCTGTCCAGGTTGGCACTTCTTTGTGCTAATACATGCCAAACAGTCAGGGTTATTTGTTTGTTCCAACAGCAACACTGCAAGGTTTTGCAACACTTCAGTCACCTTTAATGTTGCCACTGCATTTTGGGTCTTTTTGGACCCTGTTTGATGTCTTTCTCAGTGGTTCTTTTCCATATTGGATGCAGCCCAAATATCTGATATAGCCCAAATATAGCCCAAAATGATAAGTTGCTCCTCTCTTTAAATGGAAAATAATCTTTTTACTCAACACAAGTATTTTACTCACAATTCTATTCCATAAAGCAATAAAAAATTGAGTCATTCTTTTTTAATATTCAGTTCCACAGCAACCAATTTTCAAACCAACATATGATATTTATTTATTTATTTATATTGGAAAGATCTTCAAAACCCGTCTAGATGCARCCCTGTGCCACATGCTCTAGGTGTCCCTGCTTGAGCAGGGGAGGTTGGACTTCCAACCTCAACCATTTGGTGATTCTGTGTGATTGCTTCAGTTACAATAGCCTGATTCGGAAAAAGAGCCAATAAGCAGAATAAATTGCCCAGCATGTTAAAAGTTAAGAATATGTACTTAAAAAAAATAAAAATTTATTGTGAGGCAATTCCAAAAGCTCGTTTAAAATGATCAGTTAGAATTCTTTCTAAGAATGAGATGAACACCATATTCTTAAATCCCACTAAGGCTTGGGAATTAAGCACACCTTCAGTCTTTCCGGAACTGGGGTTAATAACAAAAATTTTAGAGATGAGTTGATRGTAAGGGAAGTTAGTTTCGTAGTTCATACTACCCACAGTCACATGATTTAGGTGCTGATGGTACTGAAAGGAATACTGAACACTGATTTGGTTAAGAGAGAGAAAACTGTGAGGAAAATCTGAACATTTGTGTTACATCTAGATTACATTATTTGAATTTTAGGTCTTATCTTTTCAACAACAACAAAAAAATTACCATGTGCTTAAACACCTTAATGAACTGGACTTTTTTCTCTTCTCTACCCATTCTTGTCTTCTATCCATTACCTGAAACGTGACAGGGGCAGTATTTCTGGAATATGAAGCATAGATTTTTCAGGAAACTAATAATACCAATCTTCAAGCCATTTAATATCTTTTTGAATTTCTCATTTAATTTAGATCTTTCTTAGGTTTCAAATTAGCATCCTGCTATATCTGTGTATATGCACACTAATGGTCAGATGCTTTCTTAGATTATCTTTCAAATAGATTAAAATAAGGAAAGGGACTGTAGAGATGCATAGCTAAATCACTTGCTTCTTTTGTGATTGCTTTGAATTATAATTTGTATACGTGTGTGTGTGTGTGTGTGTGTGTACACATTTACACACCTTTTTGTCATTGGCTCTTTTGGGAATAGCTTTTTCACTTGACAAAATCTCAACTGACTTGAGAAATTCATTCTCTTACTTATTTTAATGTGTTTCATTTCATGTGTCCAAATGTTTTTGTTTTACCCGACTTTGTGGTCAGTTCCAAAGCGCACAAGCTCTAACCCTTCCTCTTCCCACCTCCACCAGAATGAGCAGTCATATTTTATTTCTTACATTCTCCCGAGGGACCTACTTCTGCCAGACTTGTGTTTGTTTTGTTCGYCTGCCAAACTCCAGCAAATGTCTTGAATTTTAAGGATGATGGGCCGTCTCCACATGAATTCAGATGGTTTCTCGTTTTTTGGGGGTTTTACTTTTAGGTTTACTCACTTTGTAAGCCATAGCTGAAGATGATTTTATTTGGTCTATTCTTCTAGAGGGGTAAATATTGAAATTCACTTTAAAGCAATTGGGGATTCTAAGCACRGTGTGGCTAGATCTTTTGCTCATTTACAAAACAAATATTGGGTTTTCAGGAATTAATTGCTTAAACATGRTATTTACAGCTAATAGCACTGTGTTTGCTTGACCCCTTAAGGGCAAAACTTAAGTTCAMTCACAGACTTCTATGATCAGAGTTGTCTGAATACCTGCCATGTAAATTCAGTTTCAGTAGTTCACTACTGACATTATAATGAAACTCTTCYGAGATCTGGATTTGTATTTTACTGCTCTGCCTCCTGAAAAATAAGCTGAATCATACATATGGAAGGATGAAATGATTTTCCCCTCCCCACCCTGCACTTTTTATCAATTCTRTTCTACAAGCAGAAACTGAGATGATGGATCAGGTTGTCATCTGAAAAAAAATTTATGGATATATGCATAATTACAATATTATTGTGGCCTATGCCAAAATAAACACTTACGGAAATAACTAATGTTATCTATTTACTTATTTATTTATTTGGAATTAAGGACACAAAACTTCACATTTCATGGTATTAGCTACTGGACCATGATATTGGCTTGAATCTGGTGACTAAAAGGATTTTACTGGTTGCAATTGTCTGTACATCAGAATGGGAGCAGCCAACACAAATATTTACAGAGTAGCTGGTGTTTTTTCCACGGTATTGAATACACTTCTATGGGGAACTTGTATAGAAATCAAGGTGGCCTTKCCTGCCCTGGTCCAAGTCCGTGACATTGTCTTGAAAAGGAGCAGCCCAGTTTACAGGCCTTTTACTGCCTGGTGTGTATTGAACGTGTGCCAGTGTTGAGGAGGTCAGTGGAGAGAGGTTTTTCCACCTGAGGYGGATGTGGGTGCACATCCAGGTTCAGAAAAAAAAATGAAAAAAGAAAAAACACATTTAGAGAATGTGAAGACCACTATTATTAGTGATTTTCTTCTTTAAAACTACTGCTGAGTAGTGGATGTGGCCAGCCAACTATGTCAGAAGCAAACTGATGCACAGAGTATGTTGTGATTTATGGCAGAGGTGTCCTCGTACCTATGGCAGAGGGAGTCTAGAAAGGACCAAGGGAAGGTGTCACCTCCCGTGCTGAACCCACCTTGCAACTAATGTACTCCACATTCCATAATTAGAAGACTGTCAAGAGAGTTTCTTTCCATAGCACTCCCATTCGGCTGGATTTTGCCTGTTTCCTCAATAGCAAGTTCAAGGAGGGCAAGCAATAAGGGAAACAACTCTATCAAAGACATCATTTTTAAGTTTAGCTGTRGTCCTCTCTTACCTTTTTTTCAAATATAAAGAACAATTTAAGGATTTGAAGGGGCTACGGAGTAATAAAATAAAGATGGGTGGTTATCCTTGAAAGAGTACATTAGATTTCTTTCCCTCTCAACAAAGCCTAGGTATCTTGATTTAAAATGTTTTGGCAATGTATCCTATTTAGTGTGTTGAAAAGTAGTTTATTTTCAAACAAAACTCCTTGATAGATCATTTAAGCTCACTATCTTATTTCTTTTTAACAATTTTTATACTTTGTTAATGGTTGTCCCAAATCTTATATTCTGGAGACTTTAATTTTGGACCACAAGAGGCAAAATTGCCTATAAACACATAGCAATGGGAAGAAACTGCTTTGTGGAAATGACTTCCTAGATGGTGAGCATGCTTTGAATATTTACACAATGGGAAAAGTCAAAAAGTTTTGTCCAGCTTTTCTGCCTTCCTTTTATAAAATGGCACTGCAGAAGGAATGGGAGCAATATACTATTATCACTAGGAGATGATTACAGTTGGAGGGAGGAAAATGTAGATGACAGATACAAAGAGGTGTGTGGGAGGGGAAAAAGAAATCATACATTAACTTGTCTTGCTGCAAGGTCAGTCAGGAGTGGATGCAACACAGAGTAATCAGGCTTGAAGCTGCAAGATACGTCTTCACTGAAACTCTCTGAGAGGTAGAAGAWCTTGGAGGCCTTTTCCCACTCTCCATTAAAAAACGAATTTAAAAGAATCAATGCATCAGATACAGCCTTGACTCTGYGGTGTTCTTCTGGGCTCTGCTGTGCCCTGGTTGTCTGGGGCTGTGCTTGCCTGCTTCCCACGAGCTGTTTGGAAAGAAGAACCTAGAGGTAATGTTAGACTCAGAGACTGAACGGAGCCCATCGCTTCTGAAGGCGTGGCAMGGGGATTAAAGCCTGTGCATTCAGAGCACTCCTCTAATGGAAGATAATGGTAAAATTAGCTTGAAGGCGACTCTTAAGCATGGCTAGGATTTCTGTGAACTACTGCAAGAGCTGAAATAAGTAGTGTGCAATTTTATTTGGCTGCATGCTGCACAACAGAGGTACTACAAATGCTGTTATTTAGCAAGTACATTAGGTACAAAGAAATATGATAATCAATGTTACTTTTAAGTGTGTTTGCTGAGCTGGATGGTATTCCTTAGTGACTGGRGTTTGTACATGCCCTCTTGCAGGCTGCAAAATATTCTTGCAGATCTTTTGATCTAGAAGGAAATTTATTCTAGCAATGCAAAAAGCGAAGGTACACCTTAGAGGTCATTCCTTGTTGCTTTTATTCCTTCTAAGATAGAAGTTTCCACGATGACAAGATTAAGGGAAGACTTTGCCACAGAACAAATTTTGGCCCATCAGCAGATAGAGCATTAGCTGAAGAAAACGTATCTATGATCTCCAAGAAATGTAAAATAAAATAAATCCTAATTTCAAGATTTATGAGCAGATTGCACCACATGGAAAGGTTTTCTTTCTGCTACTTTCACATGGAAAGATTTTCAGGCTACAGAAAAGGAGAACAATTAAAAGTACTGGATTACACATTTGAGGTAATGCTAAACCTCAAGCAGAACTTGAGGATGTTGCTCTCAAAAGGTATTGCCCTGTTGAAGTGTGCCTCACTATGGTCTCTCTGCAGTATGTGATGCTTTATTACATGGTATGGAAAAATCCTTTTTTTGGCACATAAATACGTTCATACACATGTTTTCATATTGTGAGTACATGCATATAATTTTAGTATAACTAAATGAAAGATGTCACATTTCACAAAAATATGCAGGAAATGTTCAGGTTATTAAATACAGAGGAGAACAGATGGGAAAACAAGCAAACAACCTTATACTAATAGTATATATATAGCATGTATAGGATGTGTGTATAAATATATATATAGTATGTGTGGTCTAGTAATAAGTATAATGTGCTTTCTGGAGCAGTCTATTCCTAAGGTAATAGATTTTTTTTTTTTAACTCTGCAATTCACTAACATGTAACTTCATTTGTTAATGTCTGTGTTGTTTTTACATTTTGCAAAGGGAAAACAATCTGATTTTGGAACATCACACTAGCTAGCATGATGCAGTAGGTGGACAGTAGACCTATGGAAACATTTATCATTGATGGTGGATGTAAACTGACTGCACCAATAACAATGGGGAAATGTCAGATGTTTAAGGAAATTGTCCTTTTAATGCACCCTTCCCTGTAAAGGCTGGATTTATTGCTAGGCCTATTTCTGTACCATTCTATATCTGGGTTGGAATAGTTGTCAGTGAAGCTTTAATAGACTGGCTCATCAGACAAGCAGAAAGAAGAGCAGAGTGGCAAAAACCTTTTAATGCTTCATCAAAATTTTATTTCTTTGCTTTGAATGAAGTGTAGTTTGAGAAATGTATTTATAGGACTTGCTGTATATCTCTGAATTCTGCAAACATAGAGCAAAAAAACCTCTCACTTTCTTAGCTATAAACCCAAACATTGCTCTTCAGCCTTCCAAGGGTGCCGGTCTGCATGGACAATCTGGCCATCGTGGCCAACAAGAGTGTTAACAGGGGTGTCCATCCRACGTGCCCGGGAGCCGTGGTAAGGAAGGCAACCTGTGAGGTTCTTGTGCTTGACCAGCCCTGACTGCTGCAGCCCTGATCCAGTGACCACGGATGTGTCTGCAGCTGCGCAAGGGTAGGCGCACAGGACACATAGGTGCCTGCCTAATGCGCTTAAACAGAGTCACTATTCTAGATGTTAATTCTTCCGAACCCCCCAGCTCTGCCAAGCTTACTAGCCCAGCCCCATGTATAAAGTCCTTCTGGAGATGGGATGAATGTTCCCAGGAACTGCAGCATTAGCTTTCAGCAGGTTTTTTCCTCAGCTCAGCAGTGTTTCTGATGAACGTAAAGCAGCAACTGTGCTGTGTGTGTGTGTTCTCTTTCGACAAGTTAAAATCTACCAGGACATAACCCTCAGCTGTCTTAGGGAACTCTGCATATAAATATGGAGTTGAATTAATTTCTTTTAAAAACATTTTAACAATTTCTAAAGCAGAATATTCTGAGGCATTTCTTTATACTTGCCTTACCTATTGAAACAATTTTATGGATATAGTTTTTTATCAGTTACAATACTTGCTACCTATTGTGTTTTGCTCACTGAAATTTGTGCAAATATGTTGTTTTTATTTAAACTTTTAAGCTTTTTTATGCTAATGCTTTCATAAGTTAGCAAAATAGTTCCTGTTTTGACTGCCCGGTACTTCAGGAAATTGTCTTCATTCAAAACTTTCACAATCAAGATTTCAGTGGAAGTAAATGATTTACAGTTGCCTAGAATAAGTCTAAGAAGGCCCAAACTGCTTTCCAAAACAGGAATCTCCATGTGAGCTCTGTAATCCCACGAAGATGTCGGTCCTGCAGCGTTGAGGTCTGGGGAGTTCTGATCTTGCTGCTCTGGAGGAGGTTGGGTTGGCAGACCCACGACTTCCCTCAGGTAGGAAAGCAGACAAGCTGGRGAAGCACAACTGCTTCCAGCAGGAAGGAATGTTGCTTTTCAAAATGTGCTTCATAATGAAATATTCATGCTTTATTTTATTAGAATTGTAATTAGGTCACATGCTTCTGGAAGGGGAGACTGCCAGGCATGACTGAGCTGTTGGATCTTCCTCAGTGTTGGTCCGTTTTGTTTTACAGATTTAATTGACTCCAGATCCTCTTTGTGCACCAGATACCAATGTATTGTTAGGTTACATTTCTCCAGTCCAAATCGGTTGTGGCTCCTACTGCCTGAAAAGGGATTGTTCCTGAGAAAGGGTTGCAGGACCCGACCAACTGAACCCGCTGTGCTGCAGGGATGCACAAGCAATATTATCTGGTGTCATATCAGAATTTATAAAAGCATTAAAATTTTAAATCTCCTGTGCAGTATCATCTCTTGAAGTCCTGGCTCCAGTTTTATTTCCTTTGTACTTGCGCAAAAATCCCTTTGGGTGGGGGAGGAGCAAGGCGCTGTGAAACGAGCTTGAGTTCCTTAGGCTTTGCTTCCCAGTGTCTGCTGGATCCTCCGCACAGACACCCTTTAGTGCCCCTCAGCCTTGTCCCCTGCTTTGCCACCTCCCTGCAGCCATGCAGGAGTCAGGGAGGTGTCTCCGGCYTGCAAAGCAGTTTCACACAGCCCAGGATTTTTCAGCATTGGTCCTAAACACTCCTGGCATGGGAAGCAGCATCCCACTAACCTGCCATGCCCCGGAGGGTCGTCCAGCTGAGGCAGCAGATGCAGGTTAATCAAAACGTGTAAGACTCTCAAGTGCCAAAGGACAAGCTTAGTCACAACTGGGATGTCTCATGTTTTGATCTGGAAATTACCAAGTGGCTCATATGCATGCACAGGGTTCATATCCTGGATTACTCATTTCCACAGGCTGCAGAAATACAATAAATGAAACAAAGACTGTTGAATTCAATGCAAATTACTCAGAATAATCAAACTTTTTTTTTTTTTTTTTTAAGTGGTCTAATACAGGTGCATCCTTTTACTTGTAGATTTTGAAAAATTGGGCATTAGCTATACTGTGATGAAAAAAGAAATTAGACTCTAGTTATAATTCTTACACATTTTATTTCTTTTAAGTGTTCATAGCTACTTGCTGAAATAAGAGCACAAACTTGTCATTTAGATGACCATTCTAAGAAATTTCTTGTAATGCATAGGAGGGCCTGAAACAGATTACAGAGCTAGAGTAGCTTTGACTAAGGTACGTGCTTATCATCTTGCTAGCAGAGGTGCTGCAGTGGATAAAGCAATTTGAGAAACTTGGTTTTGGAGCTATGGTAATAGGTGCAATGCATAATGGATTTTGTTATTTTAATTCCTGTGTGCTTTAAGATTTAGTAATTTCTCTGAAGAATTAATTTGGTGTCAGGAATAATGCTGCATTTAATACGTGTTGCGAGAGAGGAGAAGRACTGCGGCTGCTGCTGCTGCTGTTGCTGCTGTCAGAGTTTCAGACATTTTCTCTAGGTTATTTGTGCAGGGCAAAAAAAGCTTAAGCTTGGCCCTATGAATTTGGCCGTGGTTGAGAGCAGGAAGGAATTAGCTGGTGTTGGGAGGGAGCTGGAAACCCTTTTGTGAAAGGGCCAAGGATGCAGTGAGGAGAGTCTCGGATCATGGGGCGGAGGAAGCTGGTGCCTCCTCTGCCTCCTGGACCATCTGCTGCCGCAGCGCCTGGGCACTCCAGCTGGCCAAGAGAAGACCTCACTTCCCAAAGCCACCACCATGCATTTCCCAAACGGAAACAAGTATCCATATCCCTGAGGAAGAATGGAAGTTAAAGCCTGATCTAGTGGTGTGTTTTGATTTTGTTTTTCTAGTAAATTAGGTTTTTTTTTGAAGTCTGACTGCATCTAAGCACTTCAAATGATTGACTCAAAGCTAACCCAGGCAATCACTAATAAAAGTAATTTCTCTTACTAAAAATTAAAAAAAAAATCTCCAAAATCCATCTTAACTTTTGCACAGATGCTGCGTGCTGTGTCCCATTTTGGAAAGGGAAGGAGAATAAACATTTTAATATTCCCAAGAATGCTGAAGGAAATAAAGGGTGAAAAATGTTCATTATTTAAGAAAAAAAAAATGATTGAATTCAATGAAATGAAAAAAAAAGAAAAACTTGTGAAGAGTCCAAATCCACAGACTTTCCACATCAGCAAATATTTTAGACTTTGGCTAACGTTTTTGATGATGCTATAAATTATATTTTGGGAGTAAAAATGAAGTATTGCCTACATAAATGTGGATAACATCTGCCTGGTAAAAAGTAAATGAGCAAATATGGGAATGTTGTACCCTCCCTCAGAGAGACAGTGATAAAGGTCYAGGTGCCAAAAGGGAAAATAATTTTAAACTGCAAATAATTGAAGATTTTCATTCCTTTGCTTTATAGTTTTAAAATAAACAAAAGTAAGTACTGCTGTGATCTGCAACTGAACTCATACAGGTGTGCTCCATCAGTGGTCTTGGGAAGGCGCCTAACTTTAAGCACAAGTCAGGGTTATTTTTTTTTTTTTTTGCATACTTAAGCTTACTAATCCGCTGTAAAGCAGATACTGTGTTATTTGCACTCACACTGTTAATGATCTAAAGAGCACCAGCGAGAAACCAGCAAATATGTGCCCTTACAGAATGACACAGAAAGTACATAAAAAAATATGAGGAGTCATCATGATGAGCAGCATCTCCGTTAGGTATAAACCGGTTAGTTGTGGGAGTCCATATGTGTGTTTATATGTTGCTGGGGAAAGAAGGAGTGAAAGAATACCATAATTTGGCAAATACTAGGTAGTTAACACTGTAAAGCTGTAGTCCGTTAGGTGAAATCAGCAGTTTTAGTAAAACAAGGCATTTTCTTCTGTAAAAAATAATTGTAGGGCTATGGATTGTTTATTTTATGTATTTGGCAAAAACATGTGTAGTTACTTCTGAATACTTTTCTGAGAGTATACCAGAAATGCCTGCCAAAATCATTTAGATCTAAGAAATACAATTATATTAAATAATTTAACAATAATACAAATATATTTAACAATAATACAAAAATAGCATCTTTTCTATTTAGAAATTAAATGAGGAGATGTTTGTCAGGGGAACATGAGGTGTACTAGGTCCACTCATCTCACTGCAGGACCACCTGTACCTACATCCTTCCTGGCTTTAATGTTCATGTTTGTATTAATTTGGGCTGTTTTGTTACAGAAACAGTGCCAAGTGTTGAAGATTATTTTTTTTTGTTGTTGTTTTATTCCGGAGAGGATTATAAGGAAATTGTTTGCTAGAACATTGAAAGAGTTGTACGTTAAGAATCCAGCAAATACCACAATTCATGTAATGGTCCATCAGTACCGGACCGACCTTTCTAGTTCTTACGGATCTTGACTGAATTTCTTTTTCTATTGTTGCATTTCTAAATGCCAAGAAAACAAACTAGATCAAATGCACTGAATTTCCATTCATACTAGCATTCAGTTCCATTTTTTTGTTGTTGTTTTCTTTTTGCTTTGAGAATAAAAGCAGAATGATGTCTTAAAATTGTGTGGTTTTGCGCTAGACTGCGAAGCGGACACAAGGTGGGACCGCGAGCTCTCYGCCAGGCGCGTCGTGCAGAGCGCCGCGCCAGGGCCTGTGACCGCGGGCAGCTGATGGCCTTGAAAGCCCAACTTCATGAAAAACAAAACAAACCAAAAAACCACGTTGCTGCAAGTGGGGAAAAGCGACCGTATTTGTAATCAGTGAAACGCAGGCAGGATAGCTGTGATCTGAAAGAAAAGAGGGGATAAGGGGGCTGCCCCTGATGTATGTGCTCCATACGTCCTTATTGCCCAYGTGCTCAGCAGGTAACTCACAACCAAAGCCACCTCCCGTGCCCAGTAACCAAGCGCCTTTAATGTCACTTGGATATAGACTATAGATTAATAGTTCTCATTATTTTTTACACTCCCTGCAAATCACTCGCTGTCTGAGCAGTGCTTTTCCGGAGGCAAGATGGATCTCTGTTAATTTAGTWCTCCGAGCAGTGCAGTCCCAGCGTCTTGTGTCTACTCTCCTGGCACTTAAGGGCAGCGCATTGGAGTGGGCTGAAATACAAGTTCAGAGATACTCATCAGTGAGATCCAATAACTTGCTATACATGTCCCCAGGCTCTCCCTATCTGTGCTGTTTTAAAGCAAAGCAGCGGGAGATGTTTTGGGGCTGTGCTTGCTTTCCTCGAGGGCATAGGCCAATAACAACCAGAGAGCATCGCATGCAACTTCTGGTCTGTGCAAGCTCTTAAAACCTCATGGGCTTCATAACTGTGRCATCTGGCTTCCGTTTATCCATTTTCTGTCATACTTTTCATAGTATTTCATCAGCCACCCCAGATCACAAAGATGTTTTATTCTTTGCCTTGGGATGGCAGGTTCTCCACGGGAAGACCCAGGCTTGGTTCATCCACTCATCCTCATGCATGTTGTGTCCCTGGGGAAGGGAGCTGAACCCAGCTTTGTGCACACATTGCAGGTTGTAGCTCAWGGAGAAGGGAGGCTCGTTGATCTGAGCACTGTATTTCCCTGCTGGACTTGTTCTCAACTCGATAAGCCATGCCGTGCGACGCCCCAAGGGATTTCCTTCCCTTTTAGCTCTGTGATCCTTTTACCTCGTGCACAGGAATTAGGTGCAATCACAGGGAATTCTAAAATGAAGATTTTTTGCAGAGAGTTATCTCTTTTTGACCTTGGGGTCTCCTACAGTTTCTGTTAGCTAGGTTTTGTAACCAACTCAAAAGAAAATTTTGCTATCAGTAAAATGCAAGTATTTGCTAATGTAATCCTACAGTTGCTGTATGAATTGTAATTTTCTTGTCAGCACTAAGAAATGAAAGGTGGGATCCATCTGACCAAATACGGGCAAATACACAAACACTATTAGGATGTATTTTATTCCCACTGTGTATGAAAGAAACTTGCAGTGATCAGCTAAATATATGCATCCACCACAGCGACCTCAATTCAATGAGATGGTTTCTAGCCCAATGTTCCCATTTTGAGAAATAAAACAATGTGCCCAGCATTCAGCAATTAGGGTTATATTTTGTTGTAATTGTTTTCTTGTGTACGTGCACATCTTTTGCAGCTGGTCTTGTGAAAATACAATTCCAGAAGTATAAGCTTCTGTATTCAAGTATAAGGGTGACATAATGCATAGACCTAAGCACTTTGAGAGTTACTGCCTTAAACAGTTTCAGCATTATAAACATGTATTTGGAACTGCTGAAAATAAGAGTACTGCTAGAAAAAACTCTACTTGCAGTTATTAAATTAGTGCAAGCCATTAAAATCAAAGCCGAAAAATTGGTATTACATCGAACTATAGTTTTAAAAAGTATTATCCCAAGCACTTGAATAATTAGAAGATACTTAAATGAAGCCTGTGCTGAAGAGTTCTGGGACTTTCACAAGGCCAATTTTGTAATGAAAGAAATCCATAAAATTCAGGAAAATAMAACCGTGGATATTCAAACCAAACCCTTATGTTTGAAGGAAATTTCTGGTGCCATCTACTGGTGGAAGCATGGGTCTAAGGGAACCATCTAAGCAAACCTGTAGCAACAAGCAAGGAGAAAAGGCMACTTTTATTAAAGTATAATTCCTTTCTCTAAAACAAATCTGAAGATGAATGTGATGGGAACAGCAGATTATTTTATGATCTTCCCAAATTCTTACACATGAAAACATTTTAAGTAACTCAGGCAATATTTGGAATCTTTTTGGACTTTCTGTTTTCCTTCAAACCTGTTTTAGAGAAAAACACAACTAGGTATGAGTAATTCAGTTATTTGCAGACTGGAATTTGTCTCAGTAACTTTATTTTGTTTTTCTTTAGTTTATAAATCTAATGGGATCAATTCTTCAGCTGGTACAAACAGTAGTTTTCAATTAGTGTTAGGTTTGCAGTCCTGTTCTAATATGTTACTGCGAGGAATGCTCATTTTTACAGGGCAGAAACAAATTTCCTTGCCTTGGCTTCAAATAAAGTACAGGCAGGAACAATAACATAGAGATGAAACTTTTATTTTAGGTTTTAAATTCTTAAGAAAAAAAGAAAAAAAAATGACAAAGGGCAAAATATAATCTATCATCTTTTAAAAGCTCAGCAGGAATTTCTTAAATTCAGCTGTTTGGATTGCCCAAAGCAGACTGAAGTGTTGTGTGTAGCTGCATATTGTCCCTAGATAAACTCTTTCTCTTGGTAAGAGAGAAATGACCTGCCACAGGTTTAAGCGTTTCTTTCTTATTTTTCTTTGTAAGGCAATGCTTGGTTTCATTGAGATCAGTATTAAAATTGATCACTTAGCAAAGGTTGGATTTCACCTACAGGATCTTCTGAAAGATGAACCTTACTTCTAGATCCGTCTCTTGGGCAGGATTATGCTCCAGAGCACAGGCTTTCCTTCCCTTAGAGCATACATGTGCAACCTTTGGGAGAGCTTTGCTAATATGATGAGGGTTTAAATTACAGTTCAGGCTYAAGGAGGGGATCATCCTGTCAGCAGCTGGATTGATTAAAAATTCAAAAGTTCCATTTGTTTTCTTTATTACTTTGCCTATGAAACTTAATGGAAATTTAAACATCAAAGAAATTTGTCAAATTTCAAGAGCACGTGTCAAGAGCACATGAGAGGATTTAGTCCTTGATTTTTTGGGGGGAAGAAGAAAAAAAAAAACTTAGGTTTTCATAGTTATACTCAGGACAACACCCCAACAAAGCTGAGTCTGGCAATTGCCTCTCTTCCTGGGGCTCAGAATTGACCCCTCAAAATAGACACAGTGAACAGGGTCAGCACGAGAGCATGGGGCTCACAAGGCACCAGTGTCTTTCAGCATTTATAGCAGGGAAGTGATGAAAGCTTTTCACATAAAGGGTTTCAAACTCATGTTTCTTACACGAAGCCTGTCTCTCGCATTCCTCAAAGTGAGCGCACTCAAGCCAAGCAGGTTGCTCCCRTCCTCACCTCCCTGAGTGCTGGTGATGATGCTGGTGGCAGGTACCTCCTCTTTATTTGCTCGGAGACCACTGGATGTATCAGTGGGCAGGATGGAAGGGATTAGACTGGAAGGGTTCATGCATATTGTCAGTGGAGGGAATTGGGAGAGAGGAGGCAGTGACAGAGAAAGCCTGAAATCACTGGAGAAACTTTCTGTACAGAGCAGAACCTGAAAGCCAGGGCTCCTGTGATTCCCCCAGGCCACTTTTATGACCCTGCTTCATTTCTTGCACAGGTGGAAAGTACTGAGTGAATCGAGCAGGAATGTAGAAAACAGAAAGACCTTACAGGCTTTAAAGCAGTTAAAGAACTGGATTATTCCTTTGCCTGGGCCACAGACCTCTTGTAGAATGTTAAGCAGCTCATTTTATCTGACTTCTTTTCACAGAAAGGAATTGCTTTTTTTATTTTTTCATAAAAAGTTACAAGAGAACTTGAAACTGCCAGGGAAGTCAAGTGCCTTAAACATACAAACCTGCGGTAATGTGGAGAGTTCTAGAAAAAAACAGATTGCTGGGCTTGCTAATTGGACAGAGCTTTAAACTCTGCCTTACATTTCTTCCTCTGAAAAGTGAGGATAATTCCCTTCCTATCTGGAGTAGTGTGAAAATAAACTAGTATTTATTACGTTGTTAAATACTGTATCAAGGAACACCAGGAAAATTCCACRAGCAAATTAATCATTCTGTCATGAAAGTACGTTAAAGTGTGGTAAACTAAAGGAGTGTGCTAAACTAAAGCATATGGTCCTGCACACAGGAGAAATGCAGCTATTATCTGTTTGCATTGCCATGCATTAAAGTGGGCAGTCTTGTGGGAAAGTTATTGTGTGAACTTACAGTTAAGAATGACATGCTAGGCTATACATGAAAAAGGATATCACTTTATTCAGGTATTCACAGAATCACCAAATCACAATATTCTGTTCTCTGATTCTGTGATTCAGTGATTCTGCGAAAATGGTTAAGGTTGGAAGGGACCTCTTGASATCATCTAGTCCAACTAGACACCCAGAGCTCTAGGTGTCCGTGCTCTAGGGACACCCAGAGCAYGGGGCACAGGGCRGCATCCAGGCACCTTTGGGAGATCTCCAGAGAAGGAGACTCCACAGCCTCCCTGGGCAGCCTGGGCCAGGGCTCTGGCACCCTCACACCAAACAAGTTCTTCCTCACATGCAGATGGARCTGCCTGGGTTTCAACTTGGACCCAYTGCCCCTTGTCCTGYCACTGGCCMCCACYGAGAAGAGYTTGGCCCCTTCCTCTCTACATTCTCTCCTCAGGTACTTAGACATATTGATCAGATCCCCTCTCAASCTTCTCTTATCCAAACTAAACAGGCCCACCTCGCTTAGTCTCTCCTCATACGAGAGATGCTCCAGTCYCTTCATCATCTCTGTCGCTCTCCACTGGACCCCCTCTAGAAGCTCCACGTCCCTCTTGTCCTGGGGAGCCCAGAGCTGCCCCCAATACTCCAGGTGCGGCCTCYCCAGAGCTGAGYAGAGGGGCAGGATCCCCTCCCTGCCCCTGCTGGCAACATCCTCCTGGTGCAGCCAGGAGCCCATTGGCCTCCTTGGCCACGAGGGCACAACTAAGTTACACAACATTCGCTAAGTTTTGAATATGTGTGTACAGCTGAGGGTACTGTAAGGTACTGATTCTTTTAAAAATATATTCTGCCCACTTGCCTTTAGAGCCCTCAATGTGTTACATTTATTTGCACTGTACAAAATGTAGTGTCGCTTTCCTACTCTGTACACCAAATCTAGTCTTTGTTAAACTGAGAAATGATTTGAGAGTGAACAAATATATATTTAAATAAAGATTATGAAACTGTGTTTTAAAATTACTTGGAAAACTTGCAAAAGAAAAGTCATATTCCAAGTACATTTCTCCTCCTCCAGATAATTGATGACCAGAGAGAGCTTAAGCCTATCCCAGCAGTACAAATCACTGTATAGATGGCTCTCAACTGTGAAATTGGTCAGCCCATCCAAGGTCTACACTGCTCAAAATATTGTTTATTAAATATATTTTCACCTTTGTATAAAATCAGAATAGCAGCAATGTACTGCTACTTTTCAAGGCTTTTCGCAGACTGATTAACTCCTGTTCAGGACTTTGCTAATGCAGATAAAACTACCAGGTTTGTCTTTCTGTTGTGTGTGCTTTATTTTTTATTTTAGTTTTTCTGCCTTGTGCATGTTTGTGCGTTTTGGGTTTTTTTGTTAGGATTTTGTTAGCATCCACTGTTCCTAGATTTTGTTTGCTTTTGATTAATACACTAGCAGTGTAGCAAAGCTCAGCTACAGAGGTACTACACTGATTTGTGTGTGTATGTAGGGAAGAACTGCTGCTTTGTGCTTGTTTGTTTGTTTGTTTGTGCTTAATGCTTTAGGGCTAGTCAATCTATTGTCTGTTGTAGAAGAAATTGTTTGGCCCTGGGGATGAAAGAGGAATTTTAGGAAGGGTATTGTAGCAACTCTCAGCAGCAGGGATTTGTTCCAGGATCTTCCCTTCAAAGTAGATGGCTCCCAGCCTTGGCTGAAGTGAGAGTAATTTCGAATGTATCAATTGAGACGATTTTACTGCATCTCTAAATCTCAGTGGGGTAAGAGAAGAGAAATTTTGGTGAAGGTTAATACTTTGGAAAGAATTCAGGAAAATTCTTTAAAGGAGTATAATGAAGCTYATAGTACAACTGAAGTTGCAGCTTGTCAGACCCTGATGCAAGAGCACTGCTTTGAGCCTGACCAAAGTTCAAATTTGCCTCTTTTTGTAACCTTTTGTATTCTTTAGTGGATCAGGGCTTAAACATTCATGTTCAGGGATGAAAAAAGCATTAAACGTGCTTATCATATTAAGCTTTCCTTTTAGCTTGATTCCCTACCAACGAGAGTTGACTTTTTCATAATGATCTTTATAAGCCTAATAGAGGTAGAATCGGAAGCTCTAARTCATTTTTACTCTGACTGCATTCTGCCAACAGGTACATTAAGCAAGTGTACAGTAGTACTTGCAGGTTTACATCAGTAAGCACATCAAAGTTAAACTTAATTATTTTATTATGTAGGTAGAAAATCTACTCTAGATTAGGTCCATCCAAATATTAGTATTTTCATTTTTTTCTTAGCAGTCCTGGTGACTGCACCTGAATACACATCTGTTAGATATTTGCCTGAAGTGAGAAATGCCCAGTAACTGACAATTATAGGTTAATATAGTAGATGTGCATATTAGGAACTGAGTTAGCAGAAGCCAAAGTCAATATACATGTTTTAAATGTAGCTTTCTCAGATGATTTCTATTCTGGTCTAAATGAAATAAAATTGCCTAGGTTTGTTATTTTATTTTTGCATACTCGGTTCTTTTTAAGGCTTTTTATTTGAGTTTCAGATTACATCTGGTGTTAAAGCTTGATAATATTTCTGAAGTTTTGTCTTCTGGAGCCTTTTGTATCAAACACTTGCTTCTTGTCAAGTGATTTTTCTTTCTTGAGCAGTAGRAATTGTTTTAAGTGGTGAAGGTAGAGGGAAGGAAAAGATTAAAATAAATTGTAAATTAGTTTGTTGTTGTTCTTAGGCAATTAGGAGCAAAGTGATTTTAGATTGCCTTCTACCCAGACCATGAGTGACTGGGCTATTCAGTGATCTTTACCATGGTCATCACTTTCCTGTGACTTGGTCTTAGCACCGAAGAGGAGGGTGACCCTACCACAAGCATAGTTTTGATAGTCAGTCATGGTTGGCATAGCACAGCATCACTGGAGAGGTTTAGCAGAAAGGCCAAATCAGAATATCAACTTAAACTTATCCCTTCCTTTCTCTCTTCGGGAGGTGATCTGTGTAAATAGCAGTTGAGGTAGTCATGGAGTTGAATGGAAAAGGATGGGCTTTTTTACTTTTCCAGATAATTAGAAAACCTTAGTCTCCAGACTTACAATCCTACAGCTTTCATGAGCATTGACTTTTGCTGGAGAAATGCTGGGGAAAGACAGAAGGGACAAGATGTGCATTACATTTCCTTTAAGGGAACTTGAGCCTAAAACCCTAAGAAGGTTTTTATTAGAAGTATATCAGTAGTAAAAATGTGTTAAGTGGTCCTGTAATCTCACAACTGTTGGTTTTCATTGGAAGATCAACCTGTTAGCGGACAATCTTAGCAGCTTCCTATCAGCAGGGTCCTGGAGATGAAACAGCAATGACCTTCCAGYACAGGGACGTTTCCTGAGCAGTGTTTCAGGACTCCTGTTCAGGTCCTTTCCCTACTGTGGTAATATATAAATTCCTTTTCCTTCAGGAGCTTAAAGTTCCATTTTACAAGAGAAAATGTAAATCAATAAAATAGCCTTATTTTAAAATGTGCTTAATTTCAGATTTTGCATGTAAAAAGATGCTAATCTATTCTTAGAGCCAAGATTTTCTCACGCTTTTCTGCCAGAATTCMATTGTGGTGGAACTTTTCCCAGCATAATTATCTGCAGTGTGTTTTCGTTACAAATAATTGTTTTAGTCTGAAAAATGTGTTACTCAAATTTGATTAAAATATTTTTATTTTCGAATAAATAAGAAAGACTTGTTATTCTATGGTATTATCTACCATCTTCATTTAAAGGCTTTGTTTTGTGAGTAAGCATTTGTGAAATTGTCTTTTCAAAGACTTTGTAAGAATTTTATCCATTTCTGCCTTTTTGCTGGGGAACTCTYGTGATCATTCTATAAGTGAAAAAATAACGATAATGATGTTTTTGCAACATGAATTTTGATAGAGAAGCATAGAGGTAATGCAGAGGTTTAGTTTMGGCTTGTGTTTGTACATTGTGAGGTTGATTGTTCTGCACATCTCAGGAGTGAGTTCGTAAGCATCCTGTCATTGAAACTAAGCAAGAAAGGATATTTTTCCTCTTTCAAATGTGTAAGATATCCCAGAACAGCAAAGTAAGTAAACTAAAGCATGTAGGGTACTTAGTGWTGTGCCAGGAGCAGGGACATGATGGGTTTGGAGACGGCATCTCTGTAGCATTGCAAGCCACAGCTATGGTGGCCTCAGCWGGCCTGACACAGGTCAGAGCTGGGTACATGACCATTTATTACAATTCAAGTAAAACCTCTTAGGTGATTTTGCTAGGGGATGAGATGGATAGAAGAGAGTGGATGAGTATGTTTTATTTATGATAAACACGAGCTGCAGGGAAAAACTGTATACCCATTAACTGTCCCAACATTTACCAACTGCGCAAACAGAGACGTGTACCATGAGTTGTGGAAACTGAGGCCTGCTAAAAACATTATTTTAACAGTCAGGAAAATCATTAGCAGTAAATATGTCCACTGGCTTACAGAAAAGCAGTCTTCTCATCTGACACAACTGTAAACTATTATAATGTTGTACAGTAACAGGCGAGAGAAGAACAGGGGTRTGAATGTATCTCAGTGAACACCTCTTAGAGACATGTCAGTGTCATTCTGTCAGACAGTGGCGGTTTTGTACCACACAACTGGACTCTTTGGCCCCTGCAGAATCCATACTCAAGGCACAGATGTTCTGTTACACTAAGACCATAGTGTTTTATTTATTAGAGCAGAGTGTATGGAAAAGCTATATGCTCCGGCCAGTGTAGGAGGTATAAGCAGTGTTTTTTCCCCAGTGTGCAGCGTGCATCCTGAGCAGGATGACCAGCTCTTGCAACTGCAGTCTGTGCTGCTCTTAGGATGAGCGTTTCCAGTGTGGCAGTGGGTGAATTTTCATGAGTGCACACACATCTCTTCTCTTTATTCATAACTGAAGCCTGTCAGCCTTCCTGTTGTAACAGCAGGCAGGTTTGAGGAAGGGGACCAGCTATTCATTTCAAGTTTAGATAAAAAATCTTGTTATTCTGATTTTCCCGTTATGAGTTGGTCAGTAAAGTTGCATTGCTCCTCTCATCTATGTTGGTTTTGTTTTTCAGATCTGGAAGTGATGTGATTAGCACAAAGATGCCCTTAAATATGTAATTATCCGAGGTAGTGATGTGTTGTTCCTCTCACCTTGTTAAGGTGAGGACTACAGAGGAACAAATTTGTGATATATTTATGCTCCAGGAAGTCTTGCTTGAATGTTCTCTGCTTCGAATGCTGCAGCCATGTGTTAGCTGGTGGCAGAGTAATGTCCTTTCTTAAAAAAAATCAGGAGGTGAGCTGTGAGTCAGGAGTCCCCTCAGTTGCAAACTGAATATAGAGACTATGCTGGAGAAGTGTAGTTTATCTTATCTTTACACTCTTACTTCTACATCCTGTCATGGCCTCTGCTGGAGAGAGAATCTTGGACTAGGTGGATCCTTGTAAGAACCTTTATACTAAGTCAGAGGACTTTTATATTATGTTCTTACAATATTTGGGGTAGAATTATAAAATAGACAAAATTATATTCTGAATAACTTTTTTTTTTTTTTGTGAACTACTACTTTTGTGAAGGAAGAGAGTATTTAAGAAGTATAGAAGTAGGGGATCTCTTGGCCCCAAAGACATTGGAAATGTAGTTATAATAATTGAACTGCAGTTATTTCCTTTACCATCGCTTGATATGTATACTTTGCATAGTACCTGCCTAAAAATTGTAATCTGAAATACACATGCTGTTCTCTGCACTAAGCAGTGTCTACTCAAGCTTGTGAATGCCCTCACAGAGCTTAGGGYTGCCTTCCTTCTCCACATCAGACTTCTCAGGAGATCTGTCCTGTGCTGATGCCCTGRAAGGGCAGCACTATTCAGAGGTTTGGGGCCTCTGTTGTCACTTCAGGTGCAGCCAAGTAAGTTTGGAGGGGAAAGAAGTTCTGTTTGCTGCAAAACTGGGTCATGCAGAATGCTCATCTTTCCACAGGATCTTAGAGACAAATTTSTTGAAATATGTAAATAGGACACATGGCATAAGTGCCCATTTTTTTGTATCTTTGCARTTCAGTAGGGAGGGATAATCTTCTGGCCTTCAGTTCTCCTTGTGCCCTCACAGTGGTGAATAAAGCAGAAAGAACAAGGCACGGATCTAAGCTGGTTTCTCCAGAGATATGCATTCAAAGATGTATTTTTCTTCTTCTTCAGGGAAAAAAAACAGCTATCTGAATTGGAGGACTAATGGACAATATGTATATGTGAATAGTTATTGTTCCAATCAGCATTTCAGGTATTGTATATGTCTGCCTAAGAGAGCTACAGGTGTGCCTGTCTCAGAGAAGCTCAAGCCTTCATTTTTTATTTC
This sequence comes from Nothoprocta perdicaria, assembly GCF_003342845.1. Classification (NCBI taxonomy): domain Eukaryota; kingdom Metazoa; phylum Chordata; class Aves; order Tinamiformes; family Tinamidae; genus Nothoprocta; species Nothoprocta perdicaria. The sequence continues at coordinate 4,534,560 of NW_020455688.1, read as the reverse complement.
ATGTTTCTTGCAAAGCTAGAACTCAACTTATATGATTTCTTGCCATGTAGGAAAAAATAAAACAGTATCTGACTGTTTTCCCAGAGTTGTGGAACCACTGTTGCTTTCTGTGCCCTTGTGCCTACATCAGCACAACTGCTGCTGCAGATTAGTTTCCCATTCCTGGGAAAAACTTTCCTGTCATGAAAAGAGAGAGAAGTCCAGATACAGAAAGCAAGTGTCCTCTTATCTTGCAATTTATTTTACTGGCCTGCCCTCCTGCCTTCTCCATCTCCCAGATGCACACACTTTGTAATATATGTTGGCCTCGTAATTCACCTAGAGTCTGTACTGATGACATGTGACAGAGAGCAATTTCCTTATTTCTGACTTGGAATTTTTTGTTCTTTCGATATCATTAAACCACAAGGGCCATGTTAACCTTTCTCAGACTGCAGACCAAGGATGTAACTTCAGCTTCCATGATGGAACTTAAAATAAAATAAAAAATATCTTTTGGCGTCAGGCTAGTAATAACACAGATGAAAGCCTGAAATGTCATGAAATGCTCTGTCCTTGCTTTCACAAGTGTTTCACAAGAACCAACACTGGTATTCAGTTATACAGGACTTCCAGTTTTTTTGATGTTGCTTTGCAAAGCTACTGGAGGGAGTCCAGCATAAGACTAACATCAAGACATTGATTAAGGGACTTGAGCATCCTTCATTTGAAGAAAGGCTGAGAGAGCTGAGGACAATCAGCSTGAGAACACAGAAGACTGAGAGGGGATCTTACCGTCTAAATGTCTAAATGGCTGACAGGAGGATGTAGAGAGAGGGGCCAAGCTGGGCATAAGTGCCCAGAGAAATGGTGAGAAGCAACTGTGATGGTGACTGAGAACTGAAGGTCTTTATTCAGAGAGGCTGTGGAGCCTCCTCCTCTGGAGATATTCAAAGCAGTCCAGGACGCGTTCCTGTGCCACCAGCTCTGAGTGTCCTGCTTGTGCAGGGGGGTTGGACTAGATCATCTCTAGAGGTCCCTTCCAACCTCAGTGATTCTGTGAAGCCAGATATGGCTGCGTTTGAAAGCTGYGCACTGCCTCTCCTCTGCCATTGACGTGTCTTCTTTTTGAACAAGTGATACAAACAATCCTTAACCAGGTATTAGCAGGAGTAGCAAAATGAAATAATTTGGGAACTGGGACCTAGTACAAGTGTGATCCATTAAATCTCTGGAGTGTTGTCATTTCCTACCAAGTGCAGTCTTGTTCTCACTGTGGTAGCCAGCGTGCCTGGCAGGGTTTGTGTGAAGAAATCACAAACTATACATGGAATGCAATAGCCCTTTCCAAATGAAAAAGAAATAAAGAAATTATCAGCTTTCTTGGCCTTAGTAGCATTTCAAAGGAGAAGAATCACACCAAGACTTACACAGCAAATAACATAGAGCAAATACAGTCTCCAGAATATCCTCACTTATTGTAAGTCAAGTTGACATCCTTTCTTTTTTGTACCTGGTACTAGCTATAAAACACCTTCTGGCCTCTTCAAGTGTCAGAAGTCATCTGCATGCATGATAAATAGCGTCTCACAGATTGGAAAGGTTGCTGCTATATATCTTCACATGACTCTCCAGGGCCATATAAAATATGGGGAAGCAGCAGCAGCAGCAGTAATATTCATGCCTTTTTGCTGAGAAGGCGCTGGCTCTCACTGCTGATTAGTACGAGAGTGACTTTTTAAGCATGCTTTCCTTCATTGGGGAGTTTTAAGTTATCAAACTCAGCTCTCCATGCAGAATGGCACAGAACAGAAACTTACATGAAGTGGTGGTCACTTCAGGAACTTTACGGGGTAGCTGGCAAGCCATGCTAATTCTTTCATTAGAGTAAAATAAATGATGTGAACATCTGTGTCTCATCTCTGTACTTGAACGTCTTGAGGTCCTATTGCTGTGTTAAATGCATCCATTTCTTATGTTCATGAAAATAGTCAATGTAAATAGACTTATCTTTAAAGCTTCTTTAGAGAAAAGAATTCATATTAAAGGTTAGCACACACAATTGGAAATCCTTCTGGCTCTGATAATGTCACCTATTTGATTTAAAGCTGATGCCTGCTTTTTATTTGGTCACAAAGTAAAGCATCAATCAGGATAATCTCATGTTGTGTTGGAAGCCTTCTTGGAGGAGGCTAAGAATGCTACTTGCACTTTGGAAAAGTCCTCCAATAGCCATAGCTGCTAATTTCCTCAGTAAATTTAAGAAATAGTTATTTTTCCTTTCAAGCCCAACCATTATGATTGTCAGTACTCTTACAGAGTGAAAGAGGCAAAGTAGTATGTTCAGAAAACATCCATACATGCATTTGCCAAATGATTTATATTTGTCATCTGATGACAGATCTGAGTACATTTCTTTCTCAGTGCCCAGAGGTAAATAATTTTTTAATTTTGAAATTTGTATAGTTAAGGAATCATTATGTTTTATAGCCTGGAGTGACAATGCTCAGAAATCTCTGTTTGATAAATTTCCATGTGCCAGTAAGAATTGGAAAACTCTGCTCATTGAAATGAACTTTTTTGTTTGTTTAATTTGGAAGCTGTATTTGCTTGGTCAACTAGGGACTGTTACACAGGCTATAAATGTAAATTTATAGCAGAAGATGTCATGATATATATTCCAGGATATTACAGGTTAACAACTAGCTCCACCGCTGGTTTTGGCAACAGGRTTTTGGTTTCTATGACCATGAGACTCTGTTTGAAAACCACCAGCTTGTGGGGAATGATGAGAGTCATCTCAGCAAGAGGAGCATGCATGTCTTTGCCAAGCGGATGGGCAGCCTGGTTAGGAGGACTTTAAACTAAACAAGAAGGGGGAAGGAGAGTGTTACATGGACAGAGCAATCAGTGCCATGCAGCCCAAGTCAGAAGGTGTCCAAGTAGCCTTGCAACCATGAACTTCAGCAGGACCAACTTTGGCCTCTTCAGAGACCTACTTGGAACAATCCCATGGGCTGGGGCTCTAGAAGGAGAGGGGGCCCAAGAGAGCTGGTTAGTTTTCAAGCAACAATTCCTCCATGCTCAGGATTGTTGCATCCCTGTGAGTAAGAAGTCAGGCGGCGGGGGGAAGGAGGCGTGGATGAGCAGGGAGCTCCTGGCAAAACTCCAACAGAAGAAGGCAGTATACCTAATGTGGAAAAAAAGGACAGGCCCCTTGGCAGGAATATAGGAATGTTGTCAGGGAATGCAGGGATGTGACAAGGAAAGCTAAGGCACATTTGGAATTAAATCTGGCAATGGATGTTAAAAATAATAGGAAGAGTTTCTTCAAATATATCAATGGCAAAAGGAAGATTAGGGAAAATTTGAGTCTGCTGGTGAACAGGGTGAGTGGCCCTGGTAACAAAAAAACAGAAAAAACAGAGTTCCTGAATGCCTTTTTTGCTTCGGTGTTTACCAAGGGCAGCCCTATGGAATCCCAGACCCTGGGGACAAGAGAAGAAGCCTGGAGAGAGAGGAAGACTTGCCCTGAGTAGATGATTGAGTCAGAGATCACTGAGGRAAACTTGATACACACAAATCCATGGGCCCTAGTGGGATGCACCCAACAATGCTACATGAGTTGGGGAATGTCATAGCCAAGCCTCTCACCRTCATCTTGGAAAGGTCCTGGAGAACAGGGAAGGTGCCTGAGGACTGGAAGAAAGCCAGTTTCACACTGGTCTTCAAAAATGTCGAGAAGGAGGACCCAAGCAAGTACAGGCCAGGCATCCCCATCTTCCATCCTGGAAGGACATGAAACAGCTCATCCTGGCTGTTGTCTCCAAGTGCATGGAGGACAAGAAGATGCTCAGGAGTAGCCAGCATGGATTCACCATGGGGAAATCATGCTTGACTAACCTGATAGCCTTTTGTGATGGAATTATTAGCTGAATACATGAGAGGAGAGCTGTGGATGTCATCTATTTGGACTTCAGCAAGGCTTTTGACACCGTTCCTCACAGCATCCTCCTGGGCAAGCTCTGGAGGTGTAGCATAGATGAGTGAATGGTAAGGTGAATTGAGAACTGGCTGCATGGCAGAGCTCAGAAGGTGGTGATCAGTGGCACAGAGTCCAGTTGGAGGCCTGTAGTTAGCGCTGTCCTCTAGGGGTCAGTCCTCGGTCCGGTCCTGTTCAATTTATTTATCAAGAACCTGGATGAAGGGGTGGAGTGCCTTCATCAGCAAGTTTGCTGATACGAAACCGAGAGGAGTAGCTGGTACCACAGAGGGCTGCACCACCATCCAGAGGGACCTGGACAGACTGGCCAACTGGGCGATGAGAAACCTCATGAAGTTCAACAAGGGCAAGTGCAGGGTCCTGCACTTGGGGAGGAATAACCCCRGATACCAGTACAGATTAGGGGTTGACCTTCTGGAGAGCAGCCCCGCAGAGAGGGACCTYGGCGTCATGGTGGATGACAAGCTGACCATGAGGCAGCAGTGTGACCTGGTGGCCAAGAAGGCCAATGGGTTCCTGGGGTGCATTAAGAAGAGCATCTCCAGCAGGTCGAGGAAAAATTTCTTAACAGTGAGGGTGACAGAGCACTGGAACAGATTGCCAAGAGAGGTTGTGGAGTCTCCTTCTCTGGAGATATTCAAGACCTGCTTAAATGCAATCCTGTGCCAAATGCTGTAGGTGACCCTGTGTGTGCAGGGGAGTTGGACTAATGATCTTTAAGGGTCTCTTCCAACGTTAAGRATTCTATGATTTCTATGATTATATAAATTGAAGACATGTGATGTGAACACAGGTACTATTAGAAACAGAGAATGCACAGGGGAAAGAGCTGGTATAAATACCCAGTGCTGGGAAAGTGTCAGTCAGTCTTGGCGGCCATCATGGCATCAAACTTCATTAGGTCTAGTGCTCCCAAGATTATATTTYCAATACATTCCTTGTTCTGACTTTATAAACAAAACGGTAGCAAATATAGAATGGTAAAGACAACTCCCCTGAGCTACTTCAATTTACTTTCTGTTTCTAATCAGCTTCCAGAAAATTCTCTTTTGCACGGGGAATGAAGAATAGAGTTACATGCAAATTAGTGCAAGGTTTTCTGCATTGGAAATTGTACAATTCTAACATTATTTCTCTAGTTTACAGATTTTAATTTTTAAAAAATAGCTTATTTTAAAAAGACCTTATTTGACTCAGCTCACGTCATAAGTGCAAACCACGTTTACCTTGAAATAGTATTAAAACATTAAGGTATGACAGCAGCACTGTGGGATCTTGTTCCAGCACATGGGTAGGTATATCCAATACACAGAGSTCCCCACGGACCTGATGCCCACCTGGATACACCGTGGTTTTTCACAGTGGGTAAGATCACAGGCAGACCTTATTCCAGGACCACTTTTGGTCTTCACAGCTCTAATATGGTCTGTGAACTCCCCTGAGTTGCCATCTCCAACTTCATGTTGCTCCTCAAATATACCAAATATGGGGAATGATCTGAAATATTAATCTGAATGACTTTCTTCATCATAAGAAGGAAGGTGGGGTGTCTGTCAGTATTTCTCTTTGTTTGAATGTCTTCTGCCTACAAATGTGTGATGCCCTTTCTTTTTCTAGTTGCAGCTGCTATGCTGTTCACATCTTTACCTTCCTTAATTGCGTTGGATGCACAAATATCTCTAATAGAATGAGTGCCACATTCTTCAGTGTCATTGCAGCCTCATCCATCAAGAACTTTCTCCATGATCTAATTCTATTAACCTTGAGTGGTTTTACTAGTTCAGCAGAAACACACAGGAAAAAAACTCCTTCACCCTTTTCTTTTGGTCTTTTAACCAGCTCTTCTCTACTCAAATATATAGGCAAATAAACACATAGTCAGCCATTCTGCTATTGATACCTACCTACAGTAATTTTTTTTTTTACTTTAATATTGATTTCTGTTTATTATAATGAGGTTTACAGTGGCTAACAAGAAACGTCAAGTTCCTCCAGGGCTGCAGTTTAGCTTAGCCCAAAATGCATTTTCACCTTAACTTGGAACATATTTTCAGAATCTATCACAATACTTTTGCTAACTATATTAAAGGTCTTAAACAAAAGAAATTTTGGAATATATATTTTCCTTACAACATACAAGGCCGGCAAAGAACCACACAGAAAGTGGTACCATAGCCACCGTCTTCTATCTCCCTCTAAGTGCATTTTTCAGGATAGAATCAGTGACACTTCCAACTCTAGCAGAATCTGTCTACTTCAAAGTTATAGGAAATTTAGAAAAAAAGTCATGAAACTCACCGGGCTCTTTTTTTTTGAGTTGGGAGGAGGAGGGTCTTATTACATTGCTTGAGCACATACGTCATTTTAGTTTGGTTTTGAATTCAGGCATAATTTGAAAACAGTCTATCCCTTTGCAAAATTATTTCTCCTCTTCAGATCTGATAAACATCTAGTATGTATTTTTAAAGAACTTCTATTCAAAGAAAAAAAAAGAAAAGCAAGGACTTTTTAGAGCTTTACCCAGTTTTGATGAAATTATGCCCGCAAAAAAAAAATGGATTGCATAATAGCTCATTATTGTCACTGAACACAAACACTAAATCTTTTTTCCACTGCTCTAATCAAAACAATAAACTGAAAAAATATCCATTCCGCTGTGCCYTGCAAATCCACAGCAAACAGCAGAAGATTGGCACGCAGTGTATGTGCAGCAGGAGGTGAATGAGGGATGGGGTGCTGCTATGGACACACGCGCAGTGTCACAGCTCACCAGGGGCTCTCGCAGCAAAGGGTTTTGCTAACTCTGTCATTGCTGCTGCTTGTTAGACAAAACTTGCAGGCACAACAGTAAAAATGTAGGTCTGTTGAAAGCTTGTGTGTTTTACAAWGCTACTTCTAAGTAATCTGTCATATTAGTAGCTTTCTATTTTCTTCTGGGCATTGTAAGCATTCCTCTGGTTTTTCCTTTGTGACTTACCCGTTAAGGATCCTATACYTGTAGCATTGCTATAGAAGACAAACATACTCAAAACCTTTTTCATTTAAAACTATCATCTAGTGTTAAGAAAGTAATAGCTGGTATTGACCAGCTAAAAAAAGTCACTGAACGTAACAGATAACTGGATTTAAAGTGGAACTATATAGGCATCAAATTTGTTTAGTAATTTGTCTTCATGATGCCACTTTATATGCCCTTCTTTTTTTGCATGACAGCTTGTTAATCTCTATTGACAGCTACTTAATTTTATGAGTGATAATGTGCATCTGTTTCTATCCAGAGGAAGGCTGCATGATGGCTCTCTTCTTTTTTCCTGGCAGTCGAAAGACCATCCACAGAGGATCTATTAGAGTGGATTTGCTTTGAGGCACTTGCCTGAGGCTAGTTTCTTATTTAAATGAAGAGCCCTCTAAAGCACAGGGTAAAGGTACCAGATTGTGACAGAAGTATTTTGTCTGACCCTGCTGGTAACCCAAGAATGAAGTAGAAATGAGACTGAAAATACATGTGCATCAAACTGCTAATATGGGATTCCTGACCTTTTTTTTTTTCCCCCTTGTCTTTATTTTTTGTTTTGCTTTTATTTTTTGTTACGTTTTTATTTTCTAGAGAGAAAGTGGGCTWTCTTATTTTCTCCTTTTCACTTTTGTTGAATCTGTGGATTCGTTGGGTGAATCCATTGGATTCATTGGATTYTAGGACATCATTGCTAGGGACAGCAGTCTGTCCTAGCACCATCCTTATCCTGAGTGGGAAAACACAACGGAAAGGCTCGGGAAAGGCTCAGTGGTCAAGGAAAGAGACGCAGAGGAGGCTGCACCACGTGGCRCTGAGCCCAGCTCGGGGCTCCCCCATGGGTCTCCCCCACATAAGGGTGGCCTTGGGCAGGTCCCCGGGGTGCACGTGGACACGGGGCAGCTGAATTCTGATAATGTTTTGACATCTTTCTGTGCCAAATGTTTTTTCTTCTCTTTTTGCTACTCAAAAGGAGCCAGAAATGTATTGCAGCTATCCTGGGAGAAAAAAAAAAGAAAGAAAGGATAGTCCTTTATTTATTTATTTACAGTTTTGTTGCTTGGATTTGCATTAAAGTCTCAAGTATMTTGGAGGACTGCAAGACAGTCCAAGTCCTGGTGGGTTATGAGTCAATGCTGATGGTGAATAAAAGTGTGTGATACGTTTGGATTCCTTATTTATGACTATGGAGGACAAAAATATTTCAAAAATGGTGCARTGCTTTTGAAGAAGCACTGTTTTTTCTATCAATGCATCTCCAGTCAAGATAAAAATAAAAAATGCATGTGGGGGAAGACGGAAATGAGTTAAGAGGATCTGGTTGGAATGAGCAGAAAACTATTTCTTAAAAAAATATATATCCTTGATACTTCATCTCTAAGCCTGTTTTTAAACCCTGTTTTTTTTCCATTTTTATGTTCTGGTGGGTAGCAATTAAAAACCTTGAAGCATTCCATTCCATTTAAATTTTTCTTTTTGAATCTTAAAATGCCATAGWAATTTCTAGTTCTGTCCTAATGGTATTTAAACAAAATGGCACAAAAATCTGTACTTCCAACAGGAGCTGCAAGAGACGACAGCCATAAGGACAAGTGTATTCGTGTATAAAGTTGTGTTTGAGCCATAAAAATGCTTTGTTTAAAAATGCTAAAGGAAGAAACAAAAACTGTACAAAACCAGAAAAAAAAAAAGAAAAAGATAGAGCAGATGGGAAAAAACATCAGAGAGAATCTAAAAGATTGATTCTGATTAGGTAGGTTTGAAAGAAATAACACAAAAATACTAAATGGAACAGTGATGTGTGGAAGAGGACAAGGAAAAAGTAATATTGAATTGGAAAGAGATTAAAGAAGCAGTTTTAAACTGGAATAAAACATTAGCAAGAAAATGAAGATAAAACCCTGTATAAGATTATAAAAAAAAWTTWWAAAAAATTTAGAGGCTAAATATAAACTACTAACAAAATAAAACCCAGTGCTTGGATAAGCTGATATCTTTGACAGTTAATGTTTAAGAAATATTCAACTGTGTATTTTTATTTTCTTGAATGAAATATTCATTTTGTGGCACTAATATCATCTCMTTTAGCCTGCAGAAATTCTTGTTCTTGGGGAAGGAATTCCAATATGTGACTTCCTGGGCAAGTAGAGCAATTCSGGTTTTAATAAGTAGAAGGCTAAAAGCAATATATGGGAATACTCAATTAGGTATTTGATGGTAAAACRTTTTTTTCTGAAAGCTGTGCCTGGGATTATGTCCAGTATAATTTTTGAAATATCTCCGAATTCATAGAGTTCATCTGACGATTATTTAAGACATTTTTAAGGATAATTCATGAGATAATCAGTATAAATCTTTTCCTATTATTCTGTTAATTGCTCATCCCTGCCCTAATTTAAAGCAGCTTTTTCAGCATTAGTATCTGTTTTTTACCAAACTGTTTCCAAGTCTTTCCATGTGGGGTTGCTTAGCTGAATTGCTTACATACTTCAAGCCATCTTTAGTTATTTGCTTCATTCCCCGGGTTATTTTGTGGTTCTCTCGCAGGTTCTTACTGCTGCCTCTGTTTTTCCTTCTTTTTTCTCTTCTGCACCAAGCAATTTCCAACTGTTTGGTTTTAGGTGGGTGCCAGGTTGTTTGCTGCATATAAATAACTGCCGTCCTCCTTGTCTGCAACTTAACTATCTTCGGTGTGAATCTTGGAATTAAGCCAACATTGGCTTTGAATTTCAATCACACTGCAAATGCTCCCACCTGTGAGAGTCCCCGTTTTCCACTCTTCCTGCTTTTTTAACCCAAATTCATCTTCAACCTTCCTGTGCTCTGAAGATGGACAAAATTACCCCATGTCTTGCACAGGGAGCACAAGAAAGTCCTTCCCACCTCCTTGAAGCTCTGCTAAAGCTCTTCTTGAGGCTCTGTCCTCTGCAGTGGCTGCAGAAGAAGGTGGAGGAGCACAGGACAATTGTGCAGTGACACTTCCCCAAAATACTCCAACRGCTTCCAATACATCATAACTCAAGATTTAATAAATGAAAGGAGGTGACTTAGTATGCAATAACTCTCAATGGATTTTTCTTCTATAAATTTGTGCAGTGTCTTTGAACACCAACACAAGTATTCAGGGTGCTGTGGGAAGGAATAAGATGATGTATGAAGTATCTTCAAATTTGTCACATAGAGCTTCTTTTAATGTCTAATGTCCCTTTATATATATATAGGTAAGAATATATAGAGAGAGAGATAGAGAGGATATATGTATAGGATTACAGTGACCAGTCCTACCCATTCGCCTGTTCCATTCTGCTCTATTTTTTTTTTTATTATTTCATTTTCTTCCTATCCCACTCCAGTTATCTCTATTCCAGGTTCAAGACTCCCAGTGTACAGTCTTCAAGTTGTCTTTGTCCTCTTCTTTAATCTTTTGTATTATACTTTCAGTTTGAGTTGCTTTACCTAATGTCGTCTTTATTCCTTTCTTTATGAGCCTTTTTGGGCTCATATCATCACCTCAAGATCTCATTCCTCCATGTGAAAAGTTGCCTCTTTCTGAGGCATCTGTTGGCTTCAAAGCTTTTCGCTCATGTAAACTATTTTATATTCCTCAATACTGGATTTTCTATGTCTTACCACTCAGTGTCTTCAAGTCCTCCTACAACTCTTTGAGCTGGCCTTTACCTGTACTCCATCCAGCAACATGCATCCTCTACAACCTTGTCACCTCACTCTTTGTTCCGTGCTTTGGATAGAACCTGCCGTCTTCCTGAGTTCTTTCATCTTTACTGGACCAGTAAATGCACAAAAAAAAGAAAAAAAAATCCAAAAAACTAGGATCTATCTTCATTTTTGTGCAGGCTTCCTAAATTGTCATGTGAATTTTACTCAAGGCTGTGACTAAAACTTGACAGCCATAGAGATGTAAACCTTAACTTCTGCAGTCTGACAGGCTATTCCACCTGCCATCCAAAGACGAATTCTCCAGCTAAACGAGGCAGAGCAAAGAGATGGGAATGTACCAGTGACAGCAGGAGAGGCGTTAGCATCAGAAGCCATAGGAGAGGCAGCTGTGAAGTCTCCTTCTGAAGAAGGAGACAGCTGAAGAAGCTGAAGAAGAAAGGAAAGTGGCTGTGGCAGCCAGGCTAACAGCTGCTGTCTGTCACAATCTAAGCTGAAAGCAATTAATATTTTTTGTAATGATTTTGACAATGTTTCTCCACMAGGTTTTGTTTTAGGAGGTCAGCAGCTACTGGTATGTGGCTTTTTCTCTCTGGGATATCTGCMGTTGTATTACAAGGAGTAACAGGTATTTTTAACATGTTACTTCTGATTAACTGATAGTTTATAGATCACTGTCTGTAACTTTGTTGTTCAGTCCGCTCTTTTTAGAGGAAATCAGTGTGGCTGCGGTGAACAGCTTAAAATTGACCTTTTAAAATGACTTGAGAGATTGACYGAATGCTTCACTGGTGAGACCAGCACCTTCACGTAACATCACTTTAGCTTATGATGTTTTCTAAGACTTTTTTCCCCTTTCAAACTCTAGTTGCATGTCATCAAGCACMCCTGTCATAATCCAGATTCTTAATATTTTGTCATTCAAGATGCATTTCCTTGGTATGAAGATAGGGCTTACCCTCCGTACGGTGTTTTGTTTGTTTGTTTGTTTTCTGTTACAAAATCTGCCATAAATCTGCTTTTCAAAGACATATTACATGGAGCTCAGCTGATTACAGCTTGCTCACCAGATGGACATTGTGTGATGCAAGGAATGATTTTGAAAGGGAAGCCATTCATTTCCCTCAAATTGTACGTTTTCAAATTTATTTTTTTTTCTATACACAAAGATTAACCAAATACGTTCAATCTGGGTATTATTTCTGTATGGAGACTGTATATGACAAACACAAGTGAAAAACATTCATATATAATCAATTTTCAGTAGTTGTGTGAAAATAAGTGGCTGTCTAATGTCTAACTCCATATCCTTTGTACTCATTAAAAAATTTAGGGTGAGCAAAAGAGCTGCCTGTTAGCTATTTTAGAAATGCAAGATAGAATAGGAGGTACAGCAATATTATATACAGCTTTAGCAGCAAGCCATAATAACCTTCCCATAGATTACAGTGATTCTTCACTGGAAGAACTCTGTGAAATTCTGAATTTAATCCAGAATTTGATAATACTCAGAACCAATCCTTCAGAACATGATGCCTCAAAACAGGATGGATTTTTCTTACAAAGGGACACTGTAGATTTTGTGATATGGATTATGAGATATTCAGTCTTTTGGGTTTTCTTTTGGAATCTTAGAAGCCAGTTCTGTTTTCCTGTAGAGTCTAGGCCGAGGAACCAGATTTATATAAATATGTGTACTAAAACATTTACAATAGGATTTAGAAAACATTTTTTTCATCTTTCACAAATAAAATAAATGGTAGTTACAAACCTAGAGCTTCCAAAAATCAAAAGAGACCCTCAACTGGTTCAGACAGGGTTTGAGACTTTGGTTGAGATGTACTATATGGTTGCTAAGGTCTATAAAAGGATTCTTCTTTCTTTGACAAATAGGGTTTTTTTTTGTTTGTTTTGTTTTTAATTGTTCACCATAGTATAATCCTGCTGGACTGCAATAATTAGTGTCTTTTTTTCCCTCATAATGCAACTAGCTTTCATATCATAGTATAAGAACAGTTTATCATCAAATAGGACAATTGTACTTCATGTGTATTTTAAAGTACTGTTTTCATGGGAAAATAGTGTAGAACATATTACATCTTCACTCAGGTTTTAACTTTCTAGCGACTTTTTTTTTTTTTCCTTAGATATTCAGAAATTATTTAATCTGACAGAAAATGCGTAGTAAGTTCAGGTAAAGTTACTGAGTTTCGGTTTGGTGAAGACAACCCACACTGCATGTCTCAAAGCCTTGTGACTAGCCTGTTAGGATCTCTTGTTGCTGAAACTATTTATATAATCTCTTTTCTGTCAAATCCAGTCTAATCTTCAGTTAGACTCAAACATTCATAATTCTTAAATTGCCAGTTACTTTTTTTGCCATTAGCAGTAATCCTGTCAGTATGAAAACTCAGCATATGAAGGCAAGATATATTACACAAAGGTAATAACTTAGGAAAACTTTAGTGAAACTTTTAAAACAAAACCTGTAAATTAATCCTGTATGTTTTAACAGATTTAACAGYGTCTGAGCTTCTTAACCAGAGCAGCAGTTTAGCTTTCACAGTGGAGCATTTAATCACATTATCTTGATGATACTGCATATCTTCCAGTATTTAGTATATCTAGTTACTCTTCAGAATAGAGCAATCTGTATTCAATCTTACTCAAATAAGCTTTACAGAATATTAAGTTTAATTGTATTCTAATTATACTATCAGTTTTTAATGACCAAAATTCYACCCTGGCTGCTATGTTCTCTTAAACCAGAAAAGAACTAATCCTCAGTTTTCCTAACAGAAACTCGTGCTACGTCACTTGCTGAGACTGCTGGCAGTGCCCAAGTCTGTTATTGCACCACAACAGAATGTGCTTTTAGGCCGTAATCTTTGCACCAGGTGACGTCCAGCAAATGTACCAAATCCTGCTGCTCTCAATTAGCTCCTGACGGGCAATTCTCAACTGCGCTGCTTCATGCCTTGATGGTAAAATGTGTGTTTTGTCTTTCTGAAGCATGACTAAGCAGTTAGGGAGATTACAGAGGCTGCACTGAGTGTTTTAATTTGCATAGATTAGTCTTGCCCTTTTTCATTACGTTGAGTAATCAGAGGAATTCCTTAGCCCAGACATGTTTATAAGCTCATAAGATCATATTTAGATACATAGATAAAACATCCTCTCATTTGCCTGATTATTACATGAAAACAGTAGCCTTAAAAAACTAAAACATTTTTCTAACATCCCCTTTCTGTTTCTCTGTTTTGTCTTCCCCTTTTCTATGCCTTCTGTTTAAGCACTGATATATCTAGACACAGATAGAGAAAACAGATACCAAGCACAAGAAAGGCATATTTAAGCATAACTCATCTAAACCAATCTGGCATCTTATTGTTTGTAAGTTTTTAATAAAGCATAATGCATAAACCTCTAGCAGTGTCTGCTAGCACAGATTTTAAGAGCTATTTTAAGAGCTATTTTAAGGCCATTTGAAGTTGTGTGTTTTTTTTTTTTTCATCCTTTATGATGAATGTCATATAAGACCATTGAAGTTTAGTGCTTTATTTTTCAGGAAGAAAATTAAACCATTTATCATATGTGATATGCAAGGAATTTGTTTAAATCCATGGGGATCCCCAGTTCTCTGTGCCATGAACTTCAGTTTTCATGGAAGTTGGTGGACCACAGGCTCTTGAATCAAGTAGTTCTTGAGGGGTGAGGGAACAAAACTTCCAGTGTTTTATCCATACACATGCTGTTCTGGATTACTCTGGATGCTGAATGCTGCCTTTTTAAATAAAAAGCATTCTGAGATTTCTTTTTCCAGTGCTATGAAAATACTTATAATCATCCTATCAAAAGGAAACTGGAAAATCGTTAGCATTCATGAGTATTTCTCAAGGAGAAGAAATCTGGCATTAATGAGTTTTCCGAGCTAATGAAGAGAGGCATAACAAGAACCAATATCCAGGCATTGTGACAGAGAAAATTCAGTTAAGAGACTGAAACTCCCTTAAGTGYGTTAAAGAGACTGTTCTATCTCAATCTAGACTTTTTAGATCTAACCCTATTATAAGTCAGCATTGGCTGCATTCTCCCAGTGTCATCATACACAGTTCACTTAGTTTCCTTGTATAGTCATCTAAAAATTGCTTCAAGCAGAGAGCACAGAGCGAAATGTCTCAATAAATCAGCATGAATGTGCACTTTGATTTAGTCTATTGATTCTGTAAAGCCAGCTTTTTGGGTTAAACCAAGGGCCATGAACTACTAGCCAAGTATCCAGTGCAGAGTGAGGGAGAATGGTTAATAATTTCAGAATGAGACAAGTGCAGTTGTCCTAGTAATTATTCTGTCACAGAACTATCAGTCAACATATAATCTTGTTGTATCCTCATGTATATTTTGAACATTGCTAATTTCTYATTAAGTTCTTGCTAAAGAAATAAAATCAAGTTCTCGCTTTTCCCTTAGGCTCATCACATTTCTCTGTGTTCTGTCAACCATCTTCATCTACCTGTTGCCAGTTCCTCTGCTGACATATTCACTCCTTCTAAACTAAGCTATAAGAAGATCATGCCTCCCTTCTGCTGTGACAGTACCAGAAACCAAATTAGTGTCACTATTGGGAATATTGATTTGCTCAAAGCATCACATATGTGGAATAACTGCAGTGCATCACAGGAGAGTTAATGCAGAACCTCAGCATCGTTTGCTGTTTTCCACTGCTCTTCCCTCTTTCTTGTCATTCTGAATGGGGCTGGGGAGTTGACTYGGAACCGAGTGTGCAGTTTACCAGCTGAAACATCTCTCATTTTGTACGTTTATTAGCTTTCACAGTGGGGCTTCCATTCTAAGTGGTGCGCCGTGGCGCTGCTGAAGTACCAGTGCCTCCATACACAGTCTAGATGAACGGGGAAGTGTATCGCAGTGCCACCCAGAGCACCRAACGGCACCGTTAGGAATGAGTTCCCGAAAATGTTTCCTAGTAGCCGGAAAGATCCATTCCTTACTCTTCACTTACATGAAAAATCTTTTCCCAAGGATTTGCATGGTATAGTGTCTGGTACTGTTATTAATACTTACCCAAAGTAGGTATTACTTTGGGTAAAGGAAGGCATTATAAAAAGCTAAATGAATAATTTCATATCATGGTCCATAAAAACTCTGTGGAGAACAATGTAGCATTTGGGATGTAATAGATTTTTTTTTTTTTTATTATTATTGTATTATTGAAGCGGTAGAGGTGTGTTAGCAGACCAGGGAAKGAGGAAACACCAATGTAGAGTGAGTAGTCAGGTCTCCATATGAGTTCAGATCCATGTGCTTAAGACAAAGATATAATCTTAAAGAGAAATTATTGAACAWTAATCATCTGACCATCAGTTTTTGGTCAGAAATAGGTTCAGTGCAAACACCTCGAGTTCTCCTATCTACCAGTCAGTAAATACGTCACCATAATGATGGATAAGGCATTTGCCAGTAGAGCTTTCCCAGACTTGGGAGCCTTTTTTACATCCTGATTCTTGTGAGTCATTTAGTTTAAATCATGTAAATAAGAACTGCAGGATCAAATTCTCCATTTTTTATCTCTCAATTTACTTTAAATTATAAGCTTTATTATTATACTATGGTATTTAAATCAGAAAATCTAAGCCAACATCTGCTAAACTAGTATTAAGCTGCTTATACTTTGCAGTTGTTTTGCATAAACCTGGCTTACTCTAGGTTTTCATTCAGCCTAAAGTAATGTTTAACTTCCTAGATGAAAACCTAGAGAGGACTATGGGAGGCATTTAACAGCTGAGTAGTGAACATCTTCTCAAAAGTTACTGGTTTCAAAATTAAATGGTTTGTGGTTTCATTGAACTCGCACGTCTTTAACCATTAACAAAAATGTGATAGCCAGGGCTGCAATAATACAACTATGCTCATTTTCTGAAACATGCCATTATGTATTCTCTATGATAGTTTTCTCTACATTCATACTGAAAGTTAATTTACAGTTGTCAAAATAAATGATACAATCTTCAAARTAAATGGCACAACTAGTAAATTAGAGTTTGAGTGTGTTTTTCAGTTAGTCATTTGGAAAGTTGATTCACTCATGCAGTTCTGTGACGGGCTGTCAAACCACCTGTATTTAAAAATGACACATTAAAATGTGGAGCTTTGCCAAATGTATCTTAGGGAACCCTATTCCCAAATATGTTGTTTTCAGTCCCTCAGTCTCCACAATGTGTAAGAAAGATATTTGCTACCTTCCCCACAGCTGTATCTGATGAGTCCTGTTTCTTCGTAATATGTTTAACACTCCCAGACTTAACTTCTAGTTCCTTTCCACTTTGGGACTGAGAGAATATTGTGACTGAAGTAGAGCACATGGGTTTTGGATTTTGTCCCTTTGCTATGTAATTTTCTAGAAAAAGTATTGCACAAGCATTCTGTTTTTTTTATTTTTCATATAAACTTTAATCASAAGTGCAGATAATTAAGAGCAGGATGTCACATCAGATTTCCACTTAAAGGTGCGTGCAGTAATCACGCTGATCTCTGATAATAAAAAAGATCAATTACTGTAYTTATCCCAGACTACTGTTGGTGACTGCTAGGAGGAACAGCAAAAAGGAGAGCAATAATTAATTATTCCACTGTGAGCTCTYTTGCACTTCAGAGTACTATTACACTTTTTCAGGTCTTTATGAACTCTCGTGGTTATTCAAACAATCTAAATTACTTAACAAACACAATCTGTGGCAATTAAATCCATTACACCCCGCTGGGAGCCCCCAGGTTGTATGTGATGAGCACAAACCACGTAGGAAAGAGTAAGGAGGCTTTCAGTGGCAGTGAAAACCCCTTGGCCACTGTGTAGGAGGCACCAAGGGATGGAGATGCCTTAGGGATGCTGGTCTTGCAGTGTCCTTGGCTGCTGCAGTTGCTTGTTCTTGGGCCCTGACTCATGCTTTAGAGGTGCCTTGTATTGATGTGACACTCCTTAAACTCAGTTTCTTTAGTAATGCAAGAATACTCCTTTGGTTTATTATCTTTCACATATTTTATTCATTACTATTAGTTCTTAATTATTATCGTATGAAAGATAGGAGACCAGGAACAGGCTGCCCAGGGAGGCTGTGGAGTCTCCTTCTCTGGAGATCTTCCAAAGGCACCTGGATGCCGCCCTGTGCCCYGTGCTCTGGGTGTCCCTGCTGGAGCAGGGGGTTGGACTGGATGAGCTYTAGGGGTCCCTTCCAGCCTCAAGCACTCTGGGATTCTGGGATTCTGTGATAACCGCAGACCAAAGCTGCTGTCCCGTTATATAGGCAGTGATTCAGCACAAAGGCAGAGGGCTGCTGCGCCAAACAGTTTTACAGTTTTCACTCGTTTTTATGGATTGGGAGTTAAAGGCACAGCGTGATGCCATATCTTTCCCAGTGTCACACACAGAGACTGTGACAGAGTTTGGAATTTAAGGTCTTACTAATCTCAGTCCACTGCCTTAACCAGAGCATCGTTTTCCTATCTTGCAGTAGTTAATAATATTTGCTTTAAGTGTAGCTGAGCTTTCTCCTGTATTTGGCAAGAAGCACTATTAAACCATGGCATAATAACGCCATAAATCTAAAACAATTAACATTATATGCACCAGACSAAAGACTTTGTGGTTTTAATATTTAGAGTATGTAAAGACTATTTATTTTTGCTTTAAAGCAAAATATATGTGCATGTTATATGCAGATAATGTATTTGTTTATGTTTTGGTTTTCCCCTGAAGGAATTGAACCAATTACTCTGCTCAAACAGAGCATGACTTACTGGAGTAAATGTTACGAAAAAAAATAGCCAAAGTTAAAATGTATATTTATGATAAAATAAAACAAAAMCCCTCTGTGAATTCAGAGTATTTGAAATTAGAATATAAAATGTCATAAAGAAAAGTAAAACAGAAATTATCTGTGTTATAAATGATGCTCCTCTCCAAACAAGGACCACGAAGGTCCTTCTACTCCATTAGGTTTCATTCTGCTTTGAGATAATGGGTTTCTCCAAAATGTGGGTATAGGCTCCCCTAGGTGTCTTAAAAACAATGATGTAATAGTGAAGAGTGAGAGCAGGGAAAATCTAGGTAAGTAATACTTATTTTTATTACTTTTAGTTGTAGAGAAGGAGGAACAGCAGATATTTACCGCTTTTCAGGCTTTGTATATATTATACATGAATTCATGTCTTTTTTGCAAAGATCAAGCCATGTAAATGCACACACTTATCAATGCAAATCCTGCACTCTCCTCTCTGCAGTCACAGAGAATTCACAGCTGCCCTTTTTTTTCTGCCACACACAATTCTAATAGTATTTATGAACATTGGTTTAGACTGTGGTCATGCCCCATGGCCCAGCTCATGACCCATGTTCATTATGTTGTAGAACTGAAATCCTTTTTATCATTTAATTCTAAAAAGAGAGATASTCACAACTAGAAATTCACCATTTCCTCCTATAATCTTCAGCATTTTACTGCTGCTGATCAGTGTGTTCACAAGTGAAGGTAGAGTCGTGAAAGGCTCACGCAGCTAAGCAGGGTTTTAGAGTCTCTGTAACTTTGKAGCACTGGCCCAAAGGTCTTGGTCATGGTCACAGAGAAGACACCAAACTCTCCCAAATCCAAAACTGATGTCTTCCCTATCACACATTTCTGAGATAGTTTATGTTTTATGTCTTTATGTCTTTAATATTYTATATAGGTATTTGTAGCAAAGTGATAAAATTTGCTACACTGAGCTCAATAATGTTCTATATGCTGTTGACTGTATTATAAGGAGGGGCATTGCTTTAATACATCTGGTATTGAGTACTATCCAAGGAAGTGATTTTTCCATGTTTTCATTTCTTCAAGACACTAGGCTTGCTGTTCTTGTGAAATACTAGCGGAGAGCTTCCCAGCTGAGTAGTATCAGAAAGGCATGTTGGTAACAGTCCTTTTGCTCTCATTCATGATTTCCTAAAACTGATTTTCCTGCTGTTAAAGAAAACAACTTTCTGCAGAAATCCATCCGATGGGGAAAATAAATCAGGACCTCACTGCACGGCCTGCAATAAAGAACCTGGGGCGTGAGAGGGGAACACAGATCACTGCCTCAACTTCCCTGTGGCTCTGAGGGCACTTCACAGCCAAGGAATTTTGTGTTAATCTAGAATATTTTGAGAAGTAAAACCAATTGATATAATTAGAGGTAATAAAATGCTTTGGACACACACCTTCTCCAGCTATAACTCGTAAAAGATATTACCTCCCTGCTGAAAACCTGGGCTCTTGTAGTCAAGGTGGTCAGTAGTTAATAGTACAGCTTCACTCTCGTGAATTTTGCTGTGTCTGCATATTAGTGTGTGTGAAAACCTTCTCACTCTTTCTTCATCTCTAATAGTTTTTCTCCAAACTCCTTTGCAGAATATCCCTTTCATCTTCCTGCCTGTTGTGTTTGCAGCCCCACTCTAAATAATCTGAAATAGCCCATTCATTCTTCTGTGATCTAAATTGAAGAAGATAAGCAGTCAACCCTGACTTTAAGGCTTCTCTTGAAGGAAGTTACAATGGCATCCTCAGCAAAACAGCTCCTCAGAGCACGGAGAGACATTTTCAAGAGGCCTATTTCTGTTCTGTCTCTTTGTTTGTGAAAGATATTTATTTATTTATTTGCCTTCACATTAACAAAGAGATGATGAAGGATACAGTACAGGTTAACAAAAATATGAATGCATAGACTCCCAAATAAAACCTGAGGGGGAGTCAAATATGAGGCATCTAGGAAAAGAAGCAGAATGAAGCACTTAATGAGATTCTCCCTGTAGAACTTCATTTTGAAGTGTTACAAAATTAAAATGGATTACTGTTACTTTTATTTGTGGAGAGGGATGACCTACTTGTGGCCACAGTTTGTTGTGGAAGTCAAGAAGATAGATGAGCTGCGGAGTGATTAGACCGATTCTTAATGAAGTTCTAGCAAGAGCCATTAAGATCTCTCAGGTGCAATCTCCAGGTTGTGAAGTCTCTACATGGAGGGTTGTCAGAGGTTGGGAGGGTTCACCGAGGCAGTGTCGCTCTCTTCTCATCCTCTGCTCAATTTGCACTCTCAGAGAGAGGTTTTCAGCAGCGCTATTCTTGTCTGCACCTTCGGAATACATTTGTACCGTGCATTTACTTTGTAAGTGAATCCTGAAAAACATCTCTGAAGCAGAAAACTTCATTCATGTGATGAAAACATCAGTTCCCTTTTCAGTTTACATTCTCCATGAGACAAAGCTGAATGTTTCTGGTGATGTCCCGAAGAAAAGACGTTCCAAGCATGCCTTGAAATGCTCTTTTTCCTTTGTGTCTTCCAGTATGGAGAAAACAAAGCTTTGCTGGCACACAGGGCTGTGCAGACACTGCTGCCTTTCCAGCAGCAGTTGCTGGGGCCAGATCATGCAGCTTCCAAGACAACAGTTGGCTACCAGTTTCCAGTTGCTAAATTGAGGCAATCCCTTAACTTACACCCTCAGCAGCATCGCACAGGGCATCCTGCTCCGTATTTTCTAACTCCTGAAAAGCTCTGTGCCTTGGCAGTGTTTTTGCTTGGAATTTCACTTGGCCCTCGGCTAGGTCTAGACAGACCACGTGTCCAGGTTAGCTTGTGATCCAAACCTTAGCATCTGAGCATCCTGGCACGGTGCAATCCAGCTGACAGGCTTTTCCATTAGGGAATCTGATGGGACAGATGGAGTGGGATGTTTGTGGGTGAAATGAGGGATAACTGCAAGGAAGTAGCTGATCTGTGTGAAAGAAATCAGAAGGTTTTGTAACTGTAGCTAACTATTTGTGATCATAGAACTAGACAGGAATTGGGGTGGAAGATTTATTTTTGGACATAAAAATGGACCAGATGACAAGACCAACTTCTATGGTCAGATATGGTGTTCTAAATGAAACTGCTCCTATTGTGTCTTCATTTCATCCCCCCACAATTTTCCCTCCCCTCTTTTTTTTTTGACTTCCCTTTTTCTTGAGTTTTCTTATTTTTGGTTGCGCGTCATGTTCATTTTCTTCATTCTTTTCTTTTTAATTATGTCAGCCCATAGACTTTACTGTGAAAACGTTAAATGTAATTAAGATGCTTAAATCAGACCACTGAAAAAAACACCAGATTACAGACRCTTGAAGTGCTGACCACAATTGGCATTTCTTAATTGTGTTGGAAGACAGAAGCAATTTGGAAAATTGGGCCACTTTTTTTTAAGGGTAGTTTAGGTATCTCTTTGGATTGAGAAGCCTAACCTTTTATTTCTTTGCAGAAACACAGGCCTGTAAGGAGACTGATAGGGGTTGTAGGAGATTTCTCCCATGGAACATGCCAATATAAACATTTTAAACACTTCCAAAGTAAGTAGATTCCAAAGGAATACATATCTTTGGAAAAGATCTGTTTCTTTCCTGTGATCAGAAAGTGAATACAGWCAATGAATATGAGAATTTATTACAATGACTTTTACAGTGACATGCACAGACATGTGTGAGGCTACATCTAGCTGGTTATTTGATAAACAATAACTTCTAATAAAAACATCTTTGCCAAAATACCTGGAGGGTGACAAGGATAAGCTACAGCATTTATGATACATTTTTGCTGTGATTCGTTAATGTTTAGATTTGAATTTAACAAAAAGTTGAAAAGCAATGAAGACTTAAGGACAGAAAATTAATCAAGAACAAAACTGAAGTCCACATGTAACTTCTGAACAGCTTTTATCAAGTCATAAAAATTATTTAACCTTACATCTTTGCTTTTAAAAAAGATCTCAAATCACATTATTATTTTTATCCTGAATATTGCATCACTTTCTTCAGATGTATTACAGGAGAGGAAACGCAGATGGTGAGAAGCAAAACTCGTGTACAGTGATTTTTTAATGAAATACTAAGCTGGGAGCTTCTGCCATTTCTTTTTATTATGAAATAGGGCATTTGCGGTTTATTGCAATTGCTTTTGATAAAATGTTTTAGTGTAATAAGAGCATTAGAGTTGCCTGTGAACCTCATCACTGACAATGTAAAGAAAACCTTCATGCCATGAGAAAATCTTTGAATCATAGGAGTTAGTTAAAACTGAGCTCAGTCAACGCATGGATGAGAAGTTTTGATGCAGATTCCATAGGGAGAAAAAAACTGTACTGAAACAATGTAATATCACTGGAAGTGTGTTTGAGGAAGCAAAACTTCAGGCTGAACTCTTAGGAAAACCAAATATCCTGTATTTCAGTTTCCAAATGAAGTCTGACTTCAGGTTGACTTCCATACCTTCAATAATAGGAAAACATAACTAAAATATTTGGGCAAAAACAAGCATACATTGATGCATCTTTTACGTAAATATGACTACAAATTCTTTCAATAATCATGTACTGACTTTCTTCCCTACGGTGTCGGTAATGTGTTTAGAAAAACTTCCCTTCCTGAGCTGTCAGAAATCACTTGAATCTATAAAGCATTTGTACAGCTAGGAGAGTTGTATGTACCTCATAATATGAAGCCAGCAGCTCAGTAATGTTGCCATTTTTAAYAAAACAAATAGGTAAATTAAAATGCTCTGAAAAAAATAAAATTTTAAATCTCACCTCCCTGCTGATGAACTAACAAAATTTAAAGGCAGTGAAAGATTTTCTCCAGTAAAAATACTCATTTCCAGGGAAGTTACAAGCTTTTCTTTTTTCTTTTTTATTCCCCAGCAGATGAAGTTTCCAAATCTGAAAATGGATTTTAATTACTTATAGCACCTGCTTAAAATAATGATGCTATAGTTTAAATGGCTATGGTGATTAACATGATAAGCACGGGGAACCAAGACTTGTGTTAATAAGAAAGAGATTGTTGTTTGTGAGAAAGAAAAAATAGATTTTTTTAGTGTACAGCCTAATCCACTTAACTCTCTGCATTTTTTACGTGAAAGGTTCTCTGCTGTAGCAGCCAGACTTGCAATCTTTGCCTAGCTAAAACTGCTAGTGAAATGAGTCCCTGAAGTGAATGCACTTTTTTTTGGCCCGAGCTCATAAATGCAGGTCTCAGTTCGTTATTATTAATATATTACAGACAGGAGAGTCATTACATCTCTGTTATTAAAAGACCTCACTCCATTGCTCTGATTCGAATCTGAGGGTAGGGCAGATCAGGCAGGAGGTCAGTGAATTCACAGGTACRTAAACTAGCACCAAGCCCATTCTGCTGGGGAGAACCTGCCTGCAAGTGATCCTTGCTGTGACTCAGCTGTGACAGGGCTCTGTGTAGAAGGGAAGGAGAGCGTTAGTGATCAAGGCCTCGTGTCACTTTGAGCTTCATTCGGAGTCCCCTGTCAGCTCTGCTGTTTACCTGAGGCCACGAAGTGCCGGGCTGTGTTAGCAGTGAGCGAAATCCTTGGAGGTGAGAGGGGAGCACTCCCACAATGAGGATAATCCTTCCCGCTCTGTATTTGCACTCTGAAATTAAATAGGAAGCGTCTGAATTTCAAAAAGTGCCCTCCAGCATGCGGACCTAAAATTAATAGGAGAAATTGCATTAATTCCCCAGGTCACTTTGGAAACATCAGTCATTGTTTCTGTGCAAAAAGTTTCTCATGCAGGAAATAGGTGATGCCATGAAATGTTATTAGTTGAGAGCTGTAGAATTTCGTAATTCAAAAAGTCTATATAAGCTGATACATGRGGAAAAAAAATCAAAAAACATTGTTTTAAAAAGGAAAGAGCAATATAAAACATTTTACAATCCTTCTTAGATCTTGCTTTTTTAATAAACATGCCTTGCTCTATATCTTGTGCATTAATAAATATTAGAAATGTATTTAATAAATTATGAAGCAGTAAGGTTTCATTTTGCAGTGGATTCACACTTAKCCTCTGTCAACCTAGAATACACTGTAACTGGTACAATTAGATACCTGAGCACATCATTAGCAAGATGATCAAAACCTATGTTATGATAGCAGGCAGCAAGTTGTTTTTAGCAATCTTGCCTGCTGGAAAACAAACAAACAAAAAGTCCTGTGTCTTTTTTCAATAGTTTTGTTTTAAGCTGTTGTTTTTCATTATGTCTTTGCTACTTTTCAAACTTAATATTTCTTTAGTAATCCAGAACTGCCAGACTGCATGCAGCCCTTGTTCAGACAACTAGAATGTAATATTGCTCAAGTAGATACCCATTAGATGGAATTTGACTACCCAAATAATTCTTTCTGAAATATATAAAATAGACATTTTGGTTGAAATAAAGAAAAGAGGTTGTAGTTCGTAACATCTCTGAACTTTTGTAAATCAGCACAGTTCAGATATGCACCCTAAACTTCATGCGTGATGGAAGATGAGTTGAAAAATAGAGATGTGCTAAATTAAAAAAAAAAAAAAAGAAAACATCGTATAACATTGATATAATTAGAAGTAAAAAGTATTAAAGTATTAAAAATATCTTCCTGTGGTCAAAAATCAATACTTGCTAAAGTAAGGCAGAAAAAAAGTCAGAAGCATCTGTGTTTATTCCCATCTAAGTCCTCTTAACAGTGTAATTCTCTGGTACGTAGCTAGAAATTTAATCCTTACACAGCCAACAACCTCGTGAAGATACAGTACAACAGCAAAGCCAAGACAAGGAGTGAAATTAAGAAGCTCAACTATGTGTGAGTGAGAAAATATTGATAATGTTCAAAATATAGAATTTCATTTTGTTGTAAAGAAGTGCTCCCTTTTTGTCAGGAAAATTTACATCAAATGTCAGTTACAAATATTTTATGAACGTAGGTAAGTTCAYATTGCCAGGGTTAAGGAGACTTCTGTTATATAGTACTGACCTCTATTGGCTTATTTGCACTATATACTGATATTTTGGCACTGGTACCTTCTTTCCGTGGGCATTATGAATGTATGTTTATTTAAATTTAGTGAATTTTGTACAAGGACCACAAAGATTTAAGCATATGTTTTACTTTTGACACATGAGTATACCCATTTTAGAGACTCCAGTCTCAAGGTAAATCAGTGGAAAAACCATTATGTTGAAATGATGTAAGGACTTCTAAGGTCTATGAATTTACAAATATTCTTTAATGTTTTAACAGAAGTGAGGCCTTAGATATACTCAGCTATAAAAATGAAAATAAATGCCCTAGGTGCCTTTTTTCTTTGCCTCTGTTAGTCAAAAACTACTTTTATTTTGGAAAGGATAATTTGGCAAATCATTAGACTGTAACATACTCTAATTGGTTTTGAAACCACAGCATAAAATTTAAAGTAGAGATTATATTTAACTGTGCAAACTATTCTACTGCTTCCCTCATTGAAGTCAGTGTCRGAATATTACTTTCAAAGCATGTGCTATGTGCAAGTAAGTCCATTCCTGATGCCTTAGACCCTATTTCTCACATTTCTACACAGCTGCATAATTTTATATGCATTTTTAATAACATGGATGTCATGGAACAATTCTTCTCAAGTCTTTTAATTGGCAAATGCAACTGTTAAGGGGTCTAGCCCGCTCTGATCAAAAAACACAAGATTTTTTTTAGTATCGCTCTGCTGATGCCTTTTGGCCTTTGACAACTGGAAAATGCAAAGCAGATTTTTTCCAGGTTTGCTCTAGCAGAGAGGGCCAAGTGTGAGCTCTGCAGTTATTAGCCCAGCACTTGCAGTACATGCTGCAGAAAGAGCCATGTCCAAGATACACTTTTTAGATGCAGCCTTGATTACTTTTTTTTTTTTTTTGAATAGTTACTTTAATAATGACTTTTWAAAATCATCCATAGCATTTAGCTGATTAGAATACTGCATTGGAATTTCAGATCTCAATAACTTCACTAATTTGAAAGAACAGTTCAAGGAAATAAATTTTTAAGCAATGAGTTTTACGTTATAGAAGCCTGCATGTAGGTTATAGCATCAGCCTATAAGATCATGTTTTTTTTCTGCAAGTGAACCTTTTATAACCATTTACATCTACATGAGACCTAAAATTACCCCATTRTCATGGATAGTATTAAAGCAAGTGGAAAAAACTTGTCAAAAAGCAGAGAAGAAACTGCTCTTTTCAGCCGCTCTCTGTTGAAACTTCTGCTGAGGAAAGAATATCTCCAAGATTAGTGCATTTAAACCAGCACTTCCCAGTGTACTCCTAGCGAAAYGCTTCAGAGTTTTTGCTGTCCCGGCAATCAGGACTTCCTGAGATTTCAAGAAATTACTTTGGGATAAGAAATGATCCCAGATCAGATTCGCTTGTGCTCTGGAAACCTCAGCAGCATAAGCTGGCATGGCTCCACTGGAAGCAGTGGAGTGGTGCCATTGRAGAGGGGACTCCATCCCGCTTTTAAATGGGCTGCATCCCTCAATAACGGGTTTCTGAGGGMTGAAATTAAATCTGGCCCTCATTTCTAATGCGTTGCATCCTTGAATAACTGATTTCTGGTGGTTGAAATTGCCAAGTAATAAACTTTTCATTAAGGGCTACTAATCCTGGCTCACTGGATGCCACTGCAGCATCCAGCTAATCATTCATTATCATTGTGATGAGAAGTTTTAAAATTTCCTGTTTAATCTCGCCTTGTGATATAGTTTGTTGATGCGGTAAGTTTGTGCTGAAGATYGGAATGTCATCTGTTTTTGTTTGTGGTTTTTTTTAGAGGAGACTTTATATTGTTATTATTTTCTAAAGTAAAGTATTTGATTAAAAAAATATCCAGGAGAAATTAAGTATATTTCACAGGAAATACTCAAAAAAAATAAAGCAAGGACACTATTTTCTATTTCCTTTCCTTGTTTGAGTAATCAAGCTTGAAAAACTTCAAATTAATAGGAAATGAAAGCCTGAAAGATTATATTTTCAAGTCMGACTGGTTTATCTGATTCCCACAGGAATTTTACAAATTAAGTTGTCTGTGTGTGTGATGTGTGAGTTTACTGTTTCAGCATGATTCTGTAAGAAGTCTGTGCTGCTTTCAAAATAAGATCAAACCCAGCACTGCAGAGCACCAGGTAGTACAGCCGAGTACAGCCAAGTACAGCCAAGTTGGCAGGTGGGGCAGAATCTATTTTACAAGACTTCACCCATTTCTTATTTAATTTTTTTTTTCTGGAACAGCAATAAGCATTAGGCACCTGTTGAGAAGCTGTGTGATGTTTTAGAAAGCTCTAATTGTAGTTTTCCTTGAAGGTTACTTTGCTGCTCAGTGGTGCTCTCAAGGTTCATCCAGACAATGCAGCATTGCTGGTTCTGTGGCAGGACTGTTGGCAGCAGCGTGGGTATCATGCTGAGCATTGTATGATTAATACGCAAATTTTTATGCTGTAAAATACTTTGAACAAGAGGAATTGTGCAGCTGTGTGCAGAGTTGTAAGTAGGTAGCTGAAAGGAGAGGTATGTGGCATGGGAAGCAAGCCATGAGTGCATGGATGGGGGAATGCAGAAGGTCGTGTTTGCCTAKGTGACCACTGGCAGCAGTGTAGTTTGGAGGGAAGGTAGGTTAAAGCAAAGCCCACTGAATTTGTTGGGATTATGTCCTAAAATATCTGTGGGATTAAGTCCTAAGAGATTGCAGCGTAACGACAGAATCGCATGGCATCAAGAAGTCACGATGTCCCTCACAAACGAAACAACAGTCCCAAGTGTCAAATCATCTGATTTGTGATTTCCTAAAAAAGATGCACATTATTTAGGGTAGCACTAGACTATTTTAACTTCTAGACRGTAATATATGTATATATATATTCCTCTCTGTAAGAGGAACATTCAGTCCAGGGTGTTTGTTTTCCACAAGCACATGACATTAGGGGTAGATGTGCCCTTTTAAGGGTTTCTTTGCCTTGTGGCTGAAGAAAATATTTTTGCTAGGAAGAAAGCAATAAGGCTCAGGTATTTTGTTGAAAAAGCAGGTTTTTTTCCAGAAATAGATTTACTAGTCATTTGTCCTCCCCACCTTTAGAGCCCATTCACAGAGCTCATCCTTCTTTCTGCTTCATCCGGTCACGGGTTATTAAGTAACGATGGGGGACCAGTAAGTGACATGGCCTGAAAGCACTTAATTGTCATTAAAAGCTCTGTTGTCAAAAGAGCATCCGGCTGCCTGGGTAGGAGCATTTCAAGTTGGTGTCAAGGGGACCTTTTATCGCCTTCGTCAGTGCCACCAGCCCAAGTCTGTGAAAGAGTTGCCAGCAAAGGCTTCATCCATGACCCGCTCTGCAGTAGAAATGCTTAATGTTTCCTGTTATTACAGAATCAAACAGAGTCCCAGAATGGTTGAGGTTGGAAGGGACCTCTACAGATCATCTAGTCCAACCCCCCTGCTCAAGCAGGGACACCCAGAGCACGTAAATTATTGCTGTTATTACTAGCGCTTTTTAACTACTTAAGCAATATGGAAGGCCTGACAGAGAGGCACGGGAGCAGTTTCAATGCTGTGTGCATTAGACTCACAGGGAACACGTTTTCCCGTAGCATTCTTGCCTARCCTTGCTGATAAATGTGAAACGAGCAAGTGTGAGCAGGTCAGATGTAGCAGTACTTATTATGACTTAGTATTTGCTGCGACAGGTGTTTCTTAGGAGTAATGACAGAATTTTTTTTTTTCTATCCAGGAACTGTGGGTGACTGGGGAGGGGGAGAGGAAAACATGTTCYTAAGTCAGAATTTGATCCCTTCGATAGATTTTTTTTCCCCATACTGTTTATGTTGCAGAAAAGCAGTTGTTTCCTTGGCCGTTTTCACAAAGATAAGAGCAGGTGCAATCGAAGACGGTCTTAAATGTGGTTATTCCTAGAGGATTCTGGCATTTATGTTAAATTTTAGATAAGGCTGGTTTTGCATGCTTCCTCCAAAAGGCCTTTCATCGGTAATAATAAAAATACTTAGCACTTTCCAGCTTCAAAGGGCCTGACAAATGTTAATTCCACAACATCCTAATGATACAGTGGGTATTTTATTTGCCTAGGGCAATGAAGGGAGTAGCTGACAGCAATAGGATTAAAGTAAAAAGGAGAAGGGTCTGTATAGAGAGGAATATTTTAAGAACATTACAACCTTCTTTTATTTCATGCATACTCCTCTTCTTCATTTGACTTCTTCAAAGCACACTTTTTAATAATGAAATATGGATAAAGCATTAGAAATAAAAAAGAGAAAATATCTCTAGTTTGGGCTTGTTTGTAGACTCTCTTTTTACAACTCATTACAAATATGAGTAGTATTTTAAGTTCTGAGTTTTTAGTATCAATTCTTAAAAAATAAGATTAAGGTAAATGTTTCTATTAAAGAGGCAAAGGTGGAATCTTACTTCCATGCACTGAAAACCATAATATGTTCTTTAATACATAAATCTGTGTGTAAAAGTTAGACATTCAATTTGATTCTGTTCTCAGTGTCCTTCATTTTCAGTTATTGGTTATATCTACAGAGGGCAGCAAAGAGCTTCAGTTCAACACATCTGCAGCAGGAAACCTGTAATGTTTGGTTTGTCTCTGATAATAGCTTTAAAATAACAGTGAGAATTTAAAGCGTCATGAAAATATTTTCAGAGCATTCCTCGGTTTTCTGAGTCCATGTATAATGACTGTTTTGGGGAGTATAGATTTAAGTTATGAGGCAGGGTGGTCAGAATTAGCTACTTGACCACAGGCAGAGGATGTTGCCGAATCAATACAGACAGAGTCTAGTAATCACAGTTTAAGCTCAGTTTATCAGTCTCGTTGCCTCTGGGTAATTTAGGATATTAGAAACAGGATTTTTATTAAACCTCTGGAAGACTATTCATCATCAAAACCACTGCCCTCAAAGAGCAGGCTCGGTACATACCCCAGACAGACTTTAGTAGGCATTACTCTGAAATTCACTGCTCTGAAAGAAAATCTTGCTCCCTCATGCACAGAGATTGCAGGAGTCTTATATATTGGAAGAGGGATGGAATTCATCACAATGTGAAGGCAAGAAGATGGGTTGTGGAATATCTGGAAGGCAGATCCATAAACATCCCTACCTTAAAGAAAGACATGAAAGGAAATGGATCCTAGTCCACTCTTCAGCAGATTCAGTGCGTTCCAGCCCTTTTGAAGCAAAGTTGCAGGAACAGAAGGGCATTACTGCAATGTCCATACAATTACAACCTCTGAAGTTCTTACTGCTTGTTAGTCTCAGCTGCCTGGCTTAAGTCCAGATTTTGGTCCCAGTGACGTTACTGGGAATTTTGCCACTAATTTGACTAAGGAGCGTGTTGGTTTAGCAGAAGTGTCCTTACCAGATTTCTTGTACTGTGTTTTTGTGTGTTCAGCAACAGCACCTTTGAAATATATGATGTTCTCATTCAAGTCTGGTTGCAAGCTTGTATAGTTTATGATGTATAACTACCATAAACAGTGTATATCAGGCCTATCGGCCTGAGCCAAACTGTGAAGTTGAACCAGCCAAATTGTCCTCATGATCTGTAGCCAAAGAAGGGCTTTACCATTACTGACGTGTATGCCATAGACCAGCCTAAGGGCTGGCCTTGATCTCATGCATTGATCAAAATTGATTTTCATAACATCCCTCTTGAAAATAGCAGTTTATATGATGCTCTTAGGGAGAGAAATTGGAGAGTATTACTGGGAAGGATTTGAACAGATCTTATATATATGTATAAATACCCGCTGTGGTAAAGAAGACAGCCAGACTGCTCAGTGACACCCMGTCACAGGACAAGGGGCAATGAGCACAAACTGAAACACAGACAAGTCCACTTAATCATGAGAATTCTTTTTTTTAACTGTCAGGATTGTCAAACACTGCACCAAGTTGCCCAGAAAGGTTTTGTAGATAATCAAAACCCAACTGGACGTGGTCCTGAGCAACCTGCTGTAGCTGACCATGCTTTGAGTTGATTTCTAACCTCAATCGTTCTGCAATTTCCAACCCAGTCCTCCTAAACATAACCTGCCTGGAAGCAATCAATGGTTTGTAAAGCCAGTAAGGTTGCATTAAATGTTTATTGGAATATAAAAAACAACACTTTAAGKAGGCATTTATTATAAGTTATTTGGATTGATTTCTGTAATAGTCTCAACAAATTAATAAGGTATTTAATATAAATACCTGTTTAAAAGTCTTTATGACTGCTGTCCGATTTGCCTAAATTAGATGTTTCCAGATGTCCTAGGAAATATCCACTAATGCACCTAATGTGGTATTGTATAAATTCTATCTAAATATGCCATTTGATAATCTTCTTTACATAAAGTTTATTGACTTAAAATGTCATTCGAAAGTCCTGAGGACAACTATAAATTAATCATGGTAGGAATCTGTTAAGGTTATAGAGAAAATGGGCAGATTTTTTCTTGTTTGTCAAACATTTTGGTTTTATAAATGTTGTAACATTTTCACTAAGAAGTAAAATACAGCTTTTATGGTACTGTGAGATAGTAATGACTGAATAGGCTTAACTGGACATTCCTGAAAGTCACCACATGAAGTCCTTACTTCACTAGTACCTCAGTGCTTTTGTGTGAGAGCCTTTCTCATTACAAGACCATAAAAAAAAAAAAAAAAAAGAAAATTCACTGAAGCTGGGTGGCCATGCAAAGAATGCCTTGCAGAGAGGTTCAAAACAATTGCAGAAAGGGCAGCAACTGCTCTTTGGCTCACATCACACATCAGAGAAAACTTTCAAGTCAGATCTTCAGTAATCTCTTACTCATTCTTACAGTCGGGTCTAATAATCTCTAGCGAGCATTGCTTTCTTACCCTTGGCAGCAGCCTTTTGAGTAACTGAACTCTGTTTTCATGTTTTATATCCTCATTAGTCTTTTTTTCTTTTTTTGACTACAACAATTTAGGATGATATTTTTGAAATAGCTGGAAATTTGGAAAAAAAAAAAAAAAAGAAAAGAAAAGAATAATCCCTTCCCTGAACCTTCCTCTGAATTTGGAAGTTTTTCAAATGTCTGAGCTGCAAATCAGACCCTGGTCATAGAACCAGAGAACCCTTAAGGTTGGAAGGGACCCCTAGAGCTCATCCAGTCCAACCCCCTGCTCCAGCAGGGACACCCAGAGCACGGGGCACAGGGCGGCATCCAGGCGCCTTTGRAAGATCTCCAGAGAAGGAGACTCCACAGCCTCCCTGGGCAGCCTGTTCCAAACACTTAATGTGTTGTATCAGATACTGGCCATTCCTCACCACAGCATTCTAATTATGAGAATTTACCTACCCTGAAAGGACCAAGTTACTTCATGTATTTCTACAATATAATCATGTTCATAAAGCCCAGGTTGTTCATACAACCACCTGATATTTTTTAACTTATGTTCAGCTCATRAATGGGTATAAACCATGGGTCATGTAGCAGTTCTGTACAGAACTGTTGTCAAGTCATTTGTTCCTCATCACAGTTGATCTTCCTGGTAAGGTCCCTATTACATGCTCATATGAAATAGCTTTTTTTTTTCCCAGACTGTTTCCAATTTTTCAAGATTTAATTATGCTGTCCAGGTACTGACAGTTCTTCACAGGTTGATGCCCTCTGAAATTTGCTTTTTGTTCCATTACCCTGGTCCTCATTGCTTCTCGTGATTGCTGCTTTTCAGTAAGGTAGACGAGTAATGTTGAATAAAGAACCCACACTCATCTGTAGTTCTCTGTGTATGGAAATAGCACGGGCATGGAAACCATTTGCTGTGTAGCTGTCCTTTCCTTCTCCTTCTGCATTTCTGCTTTTAGATACCTGGATAGTATCACCACGGGCCTTTTGTAATAAAACCTGTTCACTGTGAGGATGCCAGAGCCCYGGCACAGGCTGCCCAGGGAGGCTGTGGAGTCTCCTTCTCTGGAGATCTTCCAAAGSCKCCWGGATGYSGCCCTGTGCYCCATGCTCTGGGTGTCCCTGCTGGAGCAGGGGGTGRGACTGGATGAGCTCTAGAGGTCCCTTCCAACCTCAACCATTCTGCGATYCTGTGATATAGAAATTCCTAGGCTTAAAGATGGTGGGTGGATTACATACGTTCCACGGAGTGTTTTCACACCTTTTTGATACATATAGCACAGAGCTGCCTACCCTGTTGTTGCTTGCTAGGACAGGAGAAGGCACAAAAAGAAATTGCTGGGGAGTGCTGATGCTCTGCTCTGCCTTCCATGGCGTGTTGGCTTTGGGCAGGGGACGTTCAGTTCTGCTCCCTGTCCCAGCAGCCACATGGGCCGGGTCTCCTTGGCTCCAGTTCTGAGAAAGCTGAGATAGTGAGGAACCCAGAGGGGAGAAAGAGAAGTAGACAAAGGATAAAAATACTTAAATAGAAGAAATCTTTATACACAAGCTGGGGAGCAAAATACAGGATATGTGTTATTATGATTCTGTGATTCGGTGATGTTGTTAATTTGAAAACAACAGACAAGTCAGGAAATGTGTGGGTTAGGTTTGCCAATCTCAGTGGTTTTATTTGTAATGAAAGTGATTTTGAAATTTAAAAGTTTTTCACATTTCCCTCTGTTTGTTTTAGTTTGTTTGAAAATAGCTCAGATTTAATGAATTAGAACACCTTAAATATGCTTAAAATAAAACTTAATCATTACAGATGAAATAGTGTGTTAAGAAAGCCAGCCCCAAACCATCTATGTGTTCATTCTTATGGTACAGAAGAAGGAATTAAAGATACAGGGTCTCAGAATAATGCAATTCAGAGGCCTTTGAGAAAGATAATTTTGCATGCTCTGGATTTTGAAGGCCACGTTATTTTAAAAGTGACCCCCAAGCTCCCTTAAAAAATTATTTTGACCCTTGCAATGAGCCAAAGGGAAGAGCATGGTCAACCAACAGCTAAGAAACCACAGGGGAACAGACATTAATGAAATAAGCGTTGCTAAAATCTCAGATCAAAGTGTGTGTGTGTGTGTGTGTGTGTGTTTTAACTGCCTTGTTTAATGCTATATAAAGTAGCACCAACTGTCCTTGTAGACTTTAAGAGGCCTGTTTTGTAGGTGATGGATCTCAGCCAGGCAGCCAAGGTCTGGTGCGAATGAACATAGTTGGCAAGTTCTCCGGAAAGAATATGYCCTGAGGACACCATAAGAAAAGGGAAATCTCTGCCTCTCAGCTTAATACCTACAAGTATGGAGATAACTGTGTTTCCTTGGCCTTCAGATATCTCTGTCGTAGCAGTGATTTGCGAGCGCTGCATTCAGGATGGGTCTGCAGAGGTAGACGCTTCCTTTCGTAGTTCCTTTTCTCCCCTCTGGACAGGATTGCACAGAGGTCACAAGCCTACATTTCAAAATTGAATCTCAAAAGGCAGTTGCCAAAGCTTTTCCACTAACTAATATTGTGTAAATAGTGTCATGGAGCTGCTGGATTTATTTTTAATTATCAGAGTAGCCTAGGGAAGTGCTGTCAGGGTGCAGTGATAGCCTGTCCACTGCTCATCTGAGCATAACAGAGGGCTTGGCTTGGAGCGAGTTGCAGAGCAGATGAAGTTTTATACGAGTTTATTCTGCCTTTCTAGGTCTGTCAAGCAGCAGARATGCAATCTAGAGCTGCAGCAGTTTCGTTGCACTCCCCATGGAGTAGTAACTCAACTTAAACATTTCTTGAATTAATCATAGCCTTTAATTTATCTTCTGCTTTTATTATTTTGATAAGTTTTTGACTCATTAAGAAGTAGAACTGCTGTCAGAGGTTTTGCTTTTGTTAATCTGATCTTTTACTTAATACTTTCCTTATATCAGCCTTCCTTTTCTTCTGAAAAGTGTCTTTATTATATTTAAATCAGCCTTGAACCCACTACTATCTTAGTTTTTATTTTCTTGTGAAGATTTTTTTGTATTTTGTTATTTTAGAGGAGTTTTTTTATGTGTTTTAAGTGTACAGAAATACTCTTTTGTATATGGAGTATATAATACTACACTTACTATACTTATAGCATAATGCTTTTTAAGAATAAGCTGAGTGGAAATATATAACTTGAAAAAGCATATATTTTACATATCTTGCATAAAATATGTTTTGKTTTTTTGGTTTGTTTGTTTGKTTTTTGTTTTCTTGTTCTAGTTTATAAAATCTACTGTTCAATCCCCCTTGGTATTGGTGCTTTCCAGAAACAGATGTGCACTCAGATGCTGATTTTTTTCCGTTGCAGAACTGAGACCAAATGTTGCAATTATAAGACCAGCTTATTCAAGTTCTTTGGAGGAAGTGATGACACACAGGAGTAACTCTTGCTGGAACAGACTCTTATTTGGGAAAAGAATTAAGACAACCTCAATAATTTTCCACACTAAATACCCAAATACCCACTAAATACCCAAATAAATCAGTAAATCTGTAGCAGAACCCACTGTGTATACATGGAGATWTCAGGAGAGCTAAATTTATTTCTAACTCATTGAATGCAGAGAATATTTGAGCTGTATTTAGTGTCTGTGACTTATTTTTTTTTTCAAATCTCTGTCAAGTGAAATCTTCTCATCCAGGCCTATGTATATACACTTCAGGTGCTTTGAACCCAAAAAAAAAGGAAGTATCAGGTGAGGAGAGAAACTGCACTGTGTTTTGCAGTGGAGAGCAGTCATGCAAGGGCTGTGACTAGTCTTGTGCTAAAGCACTGTATGATGTGTAGGTGGCAGAACCATTCTGAGGGGACATGGAAAGKTTACAAAGACAGAGAGCAGATAGATATGAAGCATATTGTAACTGTTCCTTTTAGACCCACGCTGTTAATATAAATTTAGAAGGTCTTGGGGATTCTGCATGGGGACATAACTAATAATGGTACTCCCCCCTGTAGAGCATGAGGACTTTCTCATAGTGCTAAGGAGATTCCTGTGCAGCTGTTAAAATATTAGGATTTAAAATGTTAATATATTTAATTGCAGGAAGTTCAAAGAAGGTTAAAAATGTCATGTACATCTTATATTTTTCATTATTCATAGGCAGAACTATTCAACTCATCACTGCAGCAGTTTTAGTGAATGTCAGTTCTAATCCACTTGAGAGACAAGGCAGTCCTCATTTTAAAAAGAAGCAGAATGGCAGAAAGGCTAAAATATTATTGTACAGGGCGGATGATATGAGAAGAAGGATCTGTTATTAGAGGTTGAGTAAACAGATAATAAGGGTATGTTCATAAAATGACAAGTAATCAAGGTAGTTTCTCCCTCATCTGAGAAGTCCTCATCTGAGAAATGGTTAGTGCTTATACATATCTTGCAAATAAGCAGCAAGACACATTAGCTAATCTGCTTTTATGGTTAAAGGAAGATATAGTGCGTTAGCTTAAACCACAGTGAAAACTTACGTTCACAGTTAGCTATAAACAGTGGGTTGAGCTGACAYGCAGTAACTCATTTAAACTTACTAACTACCTCGTGTGCCTTCAGCCCTGAGAGAGAAATAGCCTTGCTGTCTCTCTGTTACATACGTGGAGCTGCAGAAGTCTGAAATGTAGCCCCTGCTTTCTGATTCCCTGTTGGCTCAATAATGGCCAAAGAGCTTCCATAGTCCTCACAATCTGAAAAAAAATGGCTAAAAGCTTCAGTAAACATTTTAATTTTCAACATAAGCAACAGAAATGCCATGATGTATTTTTAATGAAGCCTGGAACTGAAAGATTTTGCAGTAAGCTCAGAGAAATGTAGTGGAAATCAAAATGTGTTCGCTAATAAAATGGTCTTAAAGTGCATTTATTTTGTCACTTAAATTTCTCTTCCTTTTACTCTCATATACAATATGATAAATTCTTTTTGCATGAACTACCTAATTCTGCTCTCACAAGTAATGAAATTGGAAATTTTACATATATGAAAATATTTACTCTTCATATGAGATCAAATTAGGCCATATGTATTGGAATTTATTTCTGTGATCTAACTGTGAAGACATTGTAACAGTCTTCCTGAGAAGGTGTAGAAGATGGTCATAGATTCTGAAAAAAAAAAGTAGTATTTTTAAGATACATTTTTGCACAAGAAGTTAGAAATATAAACATAGTTTCATGGTAAAAGCATGTGTGTCCATCATATTCTTTTTTTTTCCCATTTAGACTTGCTTCAGTCAATATTTTAATCAATGGTTTTAGTTTTCCATGGAGTGGCCTTACCAAGAGCTCCAACACAAGACTTTACACCTCACTTTGACTACTGGGGGTTAAGAAATGGTCACTTCTCCTGGTGCCGAAGTAGTCATGGTGCTGTGGACAACTCCACAGACATAAGAGTCCAAATGGACTCCAAGCAGACATGACCACTGATGTGTGTGCTAGGGGTTGGGTGGGAGATTATTATTTCTTGCTCCATTATCTAAAGTACTTCAAATCTTGTTTCTGAGAGAAGGTTTTTTTTTTTGGGGGGGGGGTCCTACCAAAACTATGTACTTCAACCAGAGGAAAGGAAATGAGATGAACTAAGATGGTCAGTCAGGATAGAGCCCCCTCTGCCGTGGCAGCAGGAGGGTAAGCTGAGTCTATCAAACCCAAACTGACTTTAAAATAAGAAAGCAACAAACATTTCAGTTGGCACTGGATCTTGTTGCCTGTTCTGGAAGAATCAGGGATGGATCTGAGGAGAATGTAGCTGACTTGTGCAGAGGAATCTCTCTTCCAGCGTTCCTCCTGCCAGACCAGCCTGGTGAGCAGAGCAGTAACAGTRCCTGGGCTGGCTGAATAAAGGAATGAGAAATGTCTGAGGTCATTACAGGAACAAGGAAGGGGCTCCTAATTTCTTCTGTTACTTGGGAAGACATTCCTTTCTCCTAGCTTGTTAATAAGAACCTCTCTTTTCCTGTAAATGAACAATTTAATATGCACRTATGTGTGCACAGACACTAAACACTCCTAATAATACTAATATTGTTTAAAGGCTCAATAGAATGTCGGAGGCTTTACTGATAAARACATATTAATCTTTCATGTCCTGGAATGCCTTTTAAAATGAATTTTTGCTTCCTGCCCTCAGCTGTTGATGTGTGTTATTCAACATCTGTTGCCTTTTTTACCACAGTGAATTTTCAGTTTATTTATCAATTTTTAATGCACTTATGGAGAGCTGGATTGAAAGGCCGTACAAATACAGTAAAAGCTATTGCTGTGTGTATCATTAAGTAAAATATGTTGCATCTTTTTTTGTGTGTGTGTGATTTTTATCCACCATTTTTGATGATCTGAGGTGTGGCATTTGTGGAAAAGTATTCATATGAATCTTGATATTAATGGAAATGAAAGCTATCAAAATACATAATTAGATTTATAAGAATATGCTAGATCTTTCACAAAGACTSTAGATTTCATTTCACTTAACTTTAGAAAGAAAAAAAAAGTATAGGAAAAAAAACAGGCGTGTTGTGAAGATGTCACATAACTGGTTGATATTTCAGGTCTTTCAGAAGCTAAAATTGAAGAGATTTTTTGGAGCACTGAGATTCAATGTGTGATTCAGTGAATACTTTATCAGGTAGCTTTTGAAAAGTTCCCAGCAATAATATCAGATTTGAGTATGCCATGTCCAAGTTTTTATCTTCGTGGCTAAGTAGAAGTGCAATGGGATTTCCTTCTGATTTCTATGAAGAACAGGTTTTGTTTCTTAATATTGAGAAGAACTGAAATTTTATGTTAAAACCTAAAGGTTCCTGAAGGATAAAACAGTCAATTATTTAGTACAAATCAGTTTTCTATTATTATTATTATAAAAAGGTTTATTGCTCACAGTATGGTTGAAAGTACACAAGGCTGAAAAACTCAGGTCACGCTTGTCTCATAAAGGGGGGATAGTATTTGAAGTATGCAGAAAGACAGAACTCATAGCATTTTTAAGTCCTCAGAGAAGAGCTGAATGGCAAAGGACTGTAGCCTTGATATTCTAGAGGTCTTTATCTATAGGAATTAAAGACGTGCTCAGAAACGATTAAACAGTGCATTAGGGAGGGCATTTTTTTTTCTTTTGGTAGCCATATTCACTGTGGAATGAACCTAGGAAAGTTTTCTGTGTTGAAACTCTTCTTTACAGAAGCAGAGGATCTGTTTCAAATGAAGGTGTCAACAGACAAGGTTATAAAAGAGTAAGAGAGAACTTGCTTACATATATAAAAACTGTCAGAAGACAGGAAACAGGATAGGGAATAATGTTTCTCATATCAGAATTTATTTATCAGAAGAGTTTTAGAAGCATTTGTGTTATTCARCTTGATCAGGAATCATCTGGAAAATGGAAATGGAAAATGATGACAAAACTTGATGATGATATTAAATTATTCTGTATGGCAAGCATAAGGGCCAATATGAGAGCTGCAGAAGTTGTTCATAAGACTGAATAATTGAGAAATCCAATGGCAGAGGATGTTCAGAGTGTCAAAAAGTATAAAGCGATGCAGATAAGAGAAAAATCTACTTTTGGATCAGCCCTGAGCACTGGGATAATGTAATTCTAGTTTCTGTGTCACAGAAATAAAAAAGCATTCTTGATATTTTGCAAAATAATTTGGGATCTGAAGTTACCAGCTGTTAGTTTTCCCTAAAAACAGTTTTAATGTGAGCATAGTATGTATATTTCTTTTCTGTGATTTTGTAAAGGTACACAACWAGTGATGCAAAATAGCTTAATAATTTACTCTTGGATACTAGAACTATTCAAAAAGATGAATGGGGAGTATATGTTCTATATAGACAGCTTTCTTTTTGATGCTTTGGGCAACCATATAGTTAARAGATAATGTTCCTGGAGACTGAGTCTATGAAGCAATAAATAGCTTTTATAGTTGATTAAATGCTGAAGTGCAGCTGGAGCTCCAAAAGCCATCTCAAGCAGTAAGTATGTTATTACCATTATAGAGTGATAAAAGGAAGGAAAACATCATGGGAATATGAAACTTTAACATTTGGAGTCAGGGGGAGGACAGAAAGGATAGTATTTCCATGAAAGATATTTGCAGGGTAGATGTGAGCCAATATTATTAGTCTATAACCTTCACATTTGGAAATGAATCAATATGTATACAATGAAACTTAACACTTAACAGAATGTGTAAAATTTGAAACYGTAGATGTCATAAGGCTTAAATTCTGAGCTGATTTGCATCTGAATTCTGAAGCTCATTTATAGAAATAAATGTTGAGGCTAGTTGGTTTTGCAGCAATAGTAATTTTTCACAATATTCTTAAATCAATGCTGGTTCCAAATTACATCTGTCTTGGAAGTTGTTGGTTTATTTATAAAATCTGGCTACCTAAGAACTCCTTACTTTCCGCAACTGACTTGTATCTCTTCAAGAGTTTTGGAAGGAAAGCAACTGTGGAAAGAGTTGCAGGAGTGAGCAAAAGATGACTTTCTGACTTTGCTTCTAGTTAAACAGACGTAAGACCTTCAGGAACTGAATGTATCCATTCCCGTTCATTT
This sequence comes from Nothoprocta perdicaria, assembly GCF_003342845.1. NCBI lineage: Eukaryota > Metazoa > Chordata > Aves > Tinamiformes > Tinamidae > Nothoprocta > Nothoprocta perdicaria. The sequence continues at coordinate 4,493,500 of NW_020455688.1, read as the reverse complement.
CCAAGCCTTCCATTCCCGTCTCAAATGTGAAATGGAAGTGAGGTGAAGACTCCTTTTCCAAGAGCCAAATAATGCCAAAATCATTCAGGTTGGGACTGAAGTGAACAAAGGCTTCTTATGTTGGTGCTACAAATGCTGCTGGTTCCTGGGTGAGCTGGAATGGATAGGTGAAAGAATAAAATAAATAAGCCAGTAATGAATGGGTGGTCATTCCTCCTGCTTAGTCTTGACTTCCAGAGAGGAATCACAATGGATTATGCCAAAAATTGAATGTCATGAAGTGAGATACTTAGATACTTTACCCCAATATACCTGACTAAAGTGATTCCTTTTATTGTCCTCACTAACTCAATGAAAGATGTAAGAAAAGTTGTATGAAACAAATCAGATTTGTAATTAGTGTTGAAAATAAAGTGTTCAAAGAGCAATAGAACTTTCTAAGTTCTGTTCTTAGAACTTTCTAAGTTCAAAATGCAATAGAACTTTCTAAGTAGTTACCTGTAAGCCAGGAATTCCAGGTCCTCACTTTTGAACCTCCTTTTCAGGATTACACATGCAAATCTATCAGCATCTAGGCATGTGAACTAATGCAAACTAGACCAAAAGGAGGACTTGCTCACAGTGTTGAAGCAGGGTGTGCCAGTGAGCACTCCTACCATGTACTGTATAATAATCTTGATATAAAGAATGTCAAACAAATTCATTGCCCTTTCACAACACAAAATCAGGAATTTCCTCACCGAAAGGAATCTTAGCTACAGAAGCCTTCTTTAGTACTCACAGCTGTCCAAATTTGAAGTTTTTGGTCTCTGAGCCTCTTATTTGGCTATGCTGTATGTTGTCGTTCCGACTTCCTGAATATGTTATTTTTGTACTGAGAAAGAGACATTCCCTTTTCATGTTAAATATCTGAGACATTAAACATTCTGGATATGAAAATATCAAAATATCAAAAGGATATCAAAATGTTATCACTGGAGCATACTGCCTTAAAGGATTAGGGACACTTAAATGTTTCCTTGATTATATGGATCTTAGTTGCTTCTCTAAAACTCCATTAGGAATTAAAGCTGACCCTCCAAAGACCACAACTGCTAGCAATGTTTTGAACAATTCCAAGCAGATTGTACTTTTAATGATACCAATCTCTATCCAAATTAGTTGTTACTTTTTGCGCCTAAACCACAGATGAGCTTCACTAAATTAGTTGTTTCATTTGAAAATTAGCTCTATTCACAAAGATCTGTTGTGGTGGTCTTTGAATGTCTTCATACTTTAAGATGATGTCCATGTGGAGAACACCCTACAGGCTCAAAGACATGAAAGCTATCTGGGAGTGCCTAAGGTGGACTCTGTTGTCTCATTCTTGTTATGATCTTGTTAGATAACTAATTTATCCTTCAAAAAATAAAAAGTCCCCAGCTTGATGTCATATGCATGAGAGAAAGATCCATAAATCTTCTACCAACGACATCTCAGTAACACCATGATTTGCTTGAATATTACTAAAAGCCTGTCGCATTGATTTATCCCAATTTATCTCCTTAAAAGCAGGAAATCATCCAAGTAATGGCAAGCACACTTCGTTTGTCCCAGACCATCTCAGTCATTGGCATCATTTCATCAAGAAAAGTACTTAGATGAGCACTGAAATACTGGAAGGTTAGAACTATAGATACGGACTAGAGGATTGATTTTAATCATAAGTCACTAGCTATGTCCTGATCTCACACTTCCTGATTAGGACCGAACTTCTGGCAACTACTGTCCAGCATATGTGTTGTCCCTAAATTCAAGACTTAAAGATATGTCAATGTACAACGGAGCTGCTTGTTCATAGCTTGTTCATTGCTTTAGCTCATTGCCTGAGACACTTGGAGTTCTCCAGGGCGACAGGTTCTGAAGTATTCATGTACTTAGATTAACAGATGTGACTCTTTTTCACTTATTTTAGCATGTATGAAAAATAATTAAGTCATGAGGGCGCAATATGTTCCCACTAAGTCAACAAAGGCTTTGTCAGTGACATAAATGGAATAGACCGGAGTCCAGTATGAAAACACCCTGTCACTAGAAAAACAAAATGAAAAAGCTCAGTTTAATCAGGCTTGCTTTGGGTATTATTGTGTTTAGATCAGAATGTCTGGAAGCAAATATTTCCTGTTGGTACTATTAAAGCTTTAGCTTTAACTGTTCAATGAACTTGAAAAATACTCATTTTAAGAAACACTGCAAAACAACTATTTTCATTAGGCCCTGGATATCTGTAATGCTTTCCATGCTGATAGGAGGACAGCTGTTAATGGCAGTTACCTTTCTGTAATCTGATCCAGATGACCTGAAATTCCCAGGGACTGAAATGCCTTCTTTACTCTTAACAGCTTGTTACATGTCTTTTTCCAGCCTTGTGTCAAAATTCCTGCCTTGTTTCTTTAAAGAATTTTGAGTGTCTCTACAGGTAGTAAAATGTCTTCTTATTATCTTACCTTTTTATATATCAGTGACATTATTTATCCATGCCCACGTTATTTATTTTGCTTTCATTTAAGGCACTGAAAAAAATGTTGTATTTTCTCCAACAATTCTTAAACAGGTGAGAGTTCTTAATTTGAAACTTTAACTGCATGAGTTAATTGTAGATGTGTAGATACATTCAGGTAGGAAGAGCTCTTCTGAGGCCATCTGCTCAAAGCAGAATCAACACTGAATTCAGAGCAGGTTGCACAGCAGTTGTTTGTCCAAATAGGTTTGGAAACCTCCAAGCATGCAAGTTGCACAGTCTCTCTCTGCAGCTTGTTCCCTTGCTTAATTATCCTCAGTGATTTTTTTTCCTTATATCCAGTAAGATCTCTCCAACTTCAATTCGTGGCCGGTATCTTTCTTCTGTTGTGCACTTTGGTAAAGAGCCTRAATCTGTCTTCTTGGTGACCCTTTTGTTAAGTATTGGCAGGGTGCTATAGTTACCTCAAAGCCTCAGTATCTCCAGCCTAAAAATCTCAGGTCCCTTTRCCTTTCATCAACATCTGCATATAGAACTATGTATATTGTCTCTCACCTACAACACCTTGAGCTATAAAGTGCATCAATTATACATTTTGCTTTGTTTTTCTTCAGGTCAGATCATTTCTAATATTACTCATTACAAATCGGAGTGCCTTTTCAAAGTGGTAACTTAGCAAACAGCTTATAAGTATTAAAGATTAGTCAYAGCAATGTATATTTTAAATTTCATGAACCCATAATTACATTTTCAGTCAACAGAGTCCAGTACGATGGTGTGCTTATCTCGAAAAAATGCTTACGCATACCTTTATTCTTCATGTGCTTTAATTATTAAACATCAAGCCATATCTCTAGGGAATTATTGCATTATTTCACTTTCACTTAGACATATTAATGTATGGTATATATAAATGCATGYTTTATGGAGCAAGACTGGAATGTTGAACATCTACTGCTGATACAGACACCAGGGATTTTTCCGTATTTCAGTTACATATTGTGCCAATTCTGAAGTCAGCTTTGGTGGCAGCAGATCTACTGCTCACATGCAAGGGTAGCCCACAAAATAAATTTTGCTTTTATTAATAGATATTTACATATTTCACCCAAATGAGGCACAAAAAGTCTGCATTTATAACTACATCATTTACCAAAACCTCCAGAGAAATCCCTGTAGATGTTCTTTTTCAAATCAAGTTTCAAGCCAGTGCTTCGATGTGCATGAAGAAGATAGAAGCAAGAGAGCTCAGTGATATCTCAGCAAGCTTCCTGCACCGTCTGCATATTTTTTTATGATAGATGAGCATTTTTTTAWGTATAGATGAGCATTCATAACTACTATATGACTTTGGTACCTATCCACAAGATTTTTCACATTTGGTTAGCAAAAGTGTAGAGACTGTCACTTTTACCTGTTTTCTTCTTTCACAACTTTCAGAGCAGGGTATTCTTTGTCCTTTCCAACAAATGATGATGTGAGACACTACCCTTCTAACCTGGGTTCCACTACAGTTGGAATTGGCTTGCTCAACTTTAAAAAGTTACAGCATTTTTTACTCTTTTGAACATTTACCTTTTCAAAAACCACAGGTGATCAAGGAGGATTTCATAAGCCACTGTCTTTGAAATAATGGGATCATCCAATTTCTCATTCATGGAACTGAATGCACAGCAGCTGTGTCACTCTGTGTTCTGTGTGCAGAGCCCTGCTGATTTTACCTGCTCTCTTGTTCTTTCCATCTCTTCYGGGAATTTTTCATTCAGACGTGTATTGGCACAGTGTATTCTGTCCCAGAGAGATAGTGGATTTGCATTAATTACAACATAACTATAAACTCATCTTAGTCATGGTTGTATGTGGAAGCCTACGGATGCATCTTGGAGAGGCCAGCTGTATTGGGAGGGAGAGGATGACTGCCTGGGGCTTTTTGCTCCAAGCTACCTGCTCTCCTTTCAGTGTCAAATCTGGATGTGTTTTTTTCAGTTTGAACCTAATACCAGCTCACTGCCAGGGTTTGCAACCTGAGTATATCATATCAGGGTTCGCAACCTGCGTATRTCATAGCTCTATCACTGGTTCATGCAGGTGCTGACTCATGCTCACAGCTTTAGACATGGTTCAGGTTACTTTTGGCATGTAGTGCATCTCTTTATACATCTCTAATTCCACAAATGTTGAGTATGTCTTGCCTACAAAATAATTCAGGATTAGGGCATATATGGTAAAATTTAGTCACACTTGACTTTATATTCCCCTTAAATAAAGTTTAATTTAATTTTCATACAGAATATTTACATACTGTGTTTACCTTGTATATCTTATTTTTGCCTATTTTGTGTTTACGTTGTATATTTTAAAATATACCTATATATTTTATTGTGTTTTTATGCTTGGCAGTCTGGTTAATCTTTGTTCACATAGTTCTTCATAAAGTTCCATCACCATGTGGTTAAATTAAATGAGAATTTTTTTACATATGACATTGGACCATATATGTTCATGTCTGTAAATCAAGTATGTACAGAATAAATGGTCTGAGACCACCCTTTGTCACTCCCAAGCAAACCAAAATCAATTATTCTTAATTTGAATTTTACTTTCTCTTGCATTGACTGTGAATRAACTGGGATGAAGAGCAAATGCTGTTAAGTTTAATAATAGAAGTTATATTGAACATCTAACTGAAGTGCCAAAAGTGCAGCTTGTTAATCAGATTGGGAATATTATATTTGACATTGTAAATGTGTGCAGTAGCAAAAGACCATTAACTTTTAAGTGCTATTTGAAATAGAAGTGTACTATTTCTATTTGTGTATGAGTTTTCAGAAGCAAAGATATACCAGGAGCAAAAAATCTAAACTGTGTGTCTGCATTTAAAGGGTAGGCAGAATTCATACGCTATCAAAATCGGTCTATTAGTTTGAGACAGTTCCATTATCTAAAAAAGAGGAGAAAGAAAGGAAATTCAGTGAAGCATTACTGATTCTGCTGTGTATTGAAATAAAATTATAGCGATAGAGACTTGTTCCAACAGTGGCTCAAGGCAGATTGAAAGTTATTCTAAAAACAAGTGGGTGCCTTTTTTGTTTTAAATGCAGGTTTTCAGCGGTAGAGTACAAAAAAATGGTGGCATAGTAAGATTTTTGATTTCAATTAGAAAAAGATAGCATGGGTTTGTGAGTATTCAGCATTCAACGTTTTTTTCCTCAAGCAGGAATTACAGCAGTTTGCTTAAAAGATCTGTAAGAAAAGGAGAGGAAATTGTGGCAGGATGGCAAGTAGAGTTTCAAAATAGATATTGCCTGATCTTATCTGGTTTTTATAAGTTATCCTACAGTACGCTACACAGTGAGATGGGAATGAAACGGTGCTCTGCAATGGAAATTATTTTGGTAGAGTCTGCCCATATTTACCTGTTGCTAATGTACCCTCTGTATTTTAACATCAAAATCTTCCTCAAATCTACCAAACTTGCCTAACAAATTGGGGCTTGGCATGTAGAATGATTGTTTTACTACCTAGACTTGTTTTCTTTGATATTGCTTATAAAAAGCAGACAATGGGTCTGGACCAAATGTACATAAATAAAAGCTTTTTTGGAGGCCTTATAAGTGGAGGCTGCTTGTTTTGAACTCAAACAAAGCACTTAAGTGGGRTGATTCATGCTAGAAAATGACCTCAGCATGACTGAACCACTGTTGTAAATTCAAATTCTTCTGCCAACAGCACTTAATAAATTAATTAGTCTGCAAATTCTTGCTGTGGAAATGACGACAGTTTTGCAGCCAGTGCGAAGGAGCCCCAGTGAGCACCAAGCACCACCACTGCCCTCATCCTCAGGTACCCCTCTGGTTCCACAGTGAAGAATAGCTAAGGGAACGTTGTGCTTTTGGAGGGCAAAAATCTTTCCTTCATAAAACCTAAACCGCCTTCAGAGGAAAAGCTAAGATTTTTATTTCAGTTCTATCAGAAAAAGATAAAAAAACATTGTTGAAATATGTTAAATTAACTCCTTTAAAAGGTCTTGAGATTAATTTGGTTGTTGGAGCTAGCAGAGCATCCTCATTCTGGGTTTCTCTTCAAACTGCTAGGGCTTAAGAGTTGTTCGTACTTCCAAGTGTCAAGATTGCCCTAAGTGATTTGGAGCTACAGAAATAAATTGCTACATATTTATTGCTATAAAGATAATCTTACAAACGTGAATTGATGCAGCTCTGACTTCCTGAGGGCTCAGCACTTCTGCTGTAGAAAACTTTCCCAATCAACAAAAGAGGGAAACTGCCAGTGCTCTGCTAAGATTTGTTATTGCTACCTGGAAGCCTGAAGGGCAAAGAGGATGTGATCTGGGAGCATAAATACTCAAATATTCATGGGGGAAAAGAAATACTATGGATAGTTGGTGGCTAGTAAATGCTTGTAAGTCCCAAATAGTGTGTTAATTTTGCAAGTTCGTCCGAGATTTTATCCAAGAACACCTTCCTATAGGCTTTCAGTAGATTTAATAGTTAGAATTTCTCAGCTTATATGTTAGCTATGCTCTAAAATTTTTATAATTTCACTTTATGAAGGAAAAAATGGTTATTTGACTGAAGAAGATATTCTTACTATGAATTTGCAATTCTAGTTGAAATTTTCTTTTSTTCCTGTGTCTTTGGAGATTCTTTCTATATGCAAAAACAGTGGTATAAAAGGTTAGCCATGTCATAAATATAATTCCTRCCTTCTCATTGATGCTTGAGTAAGAAAACTCTTGTATGTTTTAAGTATATGTGTTAWAGTTTTTGTTTGTTACTGAAACAATAATGGCAGTAAAAAGTTAAAAGGTTTTAATGTATGCTGATTATTAGTAATTTTAAACACTATGGGTGCTGAATGAACAAATTCACAGATTGAATACAAATCAAAAATGTCTGCAAGATTAATGGCTATAGGAATGGCAACTCATTGCAGTAGTCAAGATTAATAATGCATTCCACCTTACCCTTTTGGAGGTTGTAATATTGGGAATGAGAAGACAAAGATAATGAACTTGATCAGAGTAAGATTTGGGGAAAAATGAATAAAGCAGTAATCTGCTCTAAGAAAGCAGCTCTATTTCACAACTTTCTTTTCATGTTTAAGTAGAAAAATATAGCGGCATTGGTCTAGACTAAAACTCCTTAATGTGTTTTATTGAATGAATACATTAACATTGAATGAGAAAATCAATGTATTGTTGATCTGGTAGACAAAGATTTATGCACATCAGAATTATTCTTGATGGATTAATTTTCAGGATAAGGTGCCACTGTTTGGAATAATACATGACATAATTTTGCTATGCTTTCAAATGATTGAAATCACTGCCTTTGGAAAAACATTTCCTGTGAATACAAATGTACAGCATGTTCTTTCACTTCTTTTGGAGATAACCTTTGCCTTCTGTAACAGTTTTCTTTCTGTGATAGAATCCCATCAGATTGTATCATGGCAGTCAGATCTGTTACAGATGAATGACAAGACCGAAGGATATTTAAAAGGAAGKTTTTTTTTTTAGACACATTCTAAGTTCTTTTTTGAGAAATACAAGGCACACCTCTTCCAAACCTGTATTTAGCTGTTATTATCTAGTCAGTGTATCTGTTAAATCTGAAAAATAATCAAAAAAACTTCTTCACTCTGTTAAGAATGTGTTTTACTGCCATGGAAGTAAACAGTGAGAGACCACTTGATTTTATTGGGTTTGGGATCACATGGATGGTGGAAAAGGATGTTCTGCAATTGATAGTGTGTTGCTTCWTAGTCATTTCACTTTATATTCAGGAATCAGAAAAGATGAATCACTTAAAACACGTTCTTAATCAGAAGTTGTATTGCAGTGTGGTTATTCAGTTCAACAGAAGAACACATCATAATTTTATCTCTTCCTTTAAGGCTTACAAGCTGTTCCAGTACCAAATAACTTACAGAAGGGAGCAAGGCCAGATTTCCTTTTCCTAGTTCTGTAATCCACCCTAATCCATTTTAAAGATTCTAATGATAATGGTGATGCRTATGTGCTGAGCAAAAGGCCTTGAGAACTGTCGTGTTTCTTGTTGCTCAGAGGTGTCTCATTATTTAATAAAATCAGGGAAATAACATTAACTATTCATATTTCTTATTCTATTGAATAATGTTTTTGGTTCTGACACGTTTGGATRTTACTTTCCCATATCTCTGTAGGTGTTATGCACACATTTTGCACCATGTAAAATTATGTTGGAAAAAGAGTTCACTGCAGTGTCAGAAAATCTTACAGCTGGYTTGAGACTGAAGTAAAAGAAGCATGAATATCCTAAGATTAACTCTACTGAGATTACAGCTCTTCTATAAATATATATCTTCATTAAAATCTGATACCAACCAGCCATGGTCAAAATAGTAAAAAGCTAGCATGAAAAGTAATACACAGGACATCTACAAACTCCCTGATTTTAAGAGTGAACTACCCAATTTATGGAGATGCAGGGAGTATTCACAGTAATGTAACATATTCAAGTTAATCAAATTCCTCAATGATCCTGCTTTCTTAAGGGCACATTCTACTCCATGGAACAGATATAATCCCCCCATTTTATAAAATTGAAGAAGTCCTACATTACAGTCAAGAAGGAAACTCAAAGCTTATTTCCATCCTAGGTAATGACAAGAGTTATAAGCAGATCCCAGTTGACATAAGCAGCTGCTAGTGACCTGGCAGTGGGGACCTCCCACTGACGGCAGAAGACCCGTGTTGGCCAAGGCTCCACGTCACCCCTGTGGATGGCCAGGCTACTGTGCTCGCTTCCCACAGAGCTTCTCTGCGTGCTCCCTCTTGCCTCAGCATGGCTTTTGCTTGCAGTGACTGTGCTCTCACACGCTTTCCCGGGAGCCAGGCCYCCCCAGAGCCTCTTCTGGCACCCTTCAAACTTCAGGTGCTTCGAACTTCAGGTGTCCCGACKCTGTGCTTAAAAAGCCTCTTTAATTTAGATATGTTTTTCATAAAGTAAATCCTTATTTATAGCCTTCAGTAGATTTTTCAAGTCAGTCATTAAAATCTTCTAAAGWAAAACATTTRCAGTCAACTTAAAGAGCAGTTTATGCAATTTCCTGTGAGAATTTTTGTTGAATTCCCACTTTGGTTTACTGTGTAATCAAGGATAATCCCATGATGTCAGGCTGTTTTTTAAAGACCAAAGCTATGCAGATTTATCTAAAGATTTCTAAAAACTGCATCTAATACTTTCTGTGAATATCCTGATCATCTTTGAGCATCTCTTCCTGCTGAGCAYGCCCCCAAATAGTTAAACCAAATAAGCTCAATGCAAGAAATGGAGTTGCAAGATAGATGCAAGAAGACAACACTTGGAGCAAGTAAGTAAGGAGCTTACAAAAATGTAAGGAAGAAATATGTAGAGGTCAGTGGGGTCTTCAATGTGAGAATGACAAGCTCAGTTTTCCTATAGCTGTGAAGAAGGTGTGGGGTTTTATGACTTTGGCTCCATTCCAGCAAAGTACTTACAGCCAAAGCATAGTCCCATTAGGTAAATCTATTTATAGAGGTAGAGATATTCCCTCTTTAACAAATGTGTGTAACTCATCAGCATTAATGGAATTTATGAGTTAGCAATAAGAAGAAAAGCAATAAGAAGAAAAGATAGTGATTAGTTTAAATCCTTTTTTTTTTTTTTTTTTTTTTAGTAATAAAATCTGACTTTTGCCCTCCAAGAAAAAGAAAATCCATGGCAGGACTGGCCACCGGATGGCTGAGAATCATATTATTTTGGCACACAGCAAAGAAYACAATATATGTCACATTCACGATTCAAGCTCCAGCTTTTGACATATAGTCCATATAAAAGCAGGACAGAACTATAAATTCAAGTGATGATCGATTGAAATGAACCAGAACATTTAGAGCTGCAGCCACAAGTGTGTTGGCTTTCCAAGGCCAGAAAGCCAGGGATTCATGAAAACTGTAAGTTTTCATGTAATTTGTTACAAGATCCTACAATTACTGGTGAAAGTTCAGAAGATTAATGGCTAGAGGCTTAAATAAGCTTGAGAGTCAAGGTATTATTTGTCATAAAGGAAAAAGGGTCAAAAGCCACTGAAGTTCAGCAAATATCATCTCTTTTTTTCTTAATTACATTAGGAATTAAGTCAGAAGCAGCAAGGTATTAATTGTCTGTGCTATGGATTGAGGCACATTCTTCAGGTTTGGCCTAATGGTTCTTATTGCAGAACTGGTTTTTGTTTTTGGGGAGCTGGTGGCTGCKGTTTGGGAGACTGCAGCAAAGGCAGGAGAGGTGGCAGAGACACGATGGCAACTGTGGAAAAAATTATGAAAGGGAAAATTAGGCAGAGGCAGAAGAGCAGGAGCCAGAACAGAACAAGTGCTGAAGAAGTGAATTTGGAATAAGATTGGAAGACTCAGAAACCTGGGAAAAAAAGGATACAGAGCGGAAAGAAAAGCCAGGAATGATATGGCAAAATTGCACAGCACTGATAGGGATGTCTCTCTGCAGCCGTCACACCTCATTTCTGAGTTCTCAGCACCACAGTACTGCTCATCARTTTTGGCAAACCTGAAGTTTTCTATCCAGAAGCAGAAAAGTGAATTCCCTAGCTCTGGAGACACAGGCTTGTCCCTGCCTCTGTGTGAGAAAGAGGGAAAACACCTCCTGCACTCAGCCCTGCTGGTGGTGACCGTCACCACAATCTCCCCAGGGACTCGGAGTTCCCAGACCATCATTTCCTCTAGACCTGGGGCTTTAAGGCAAGTTGGCAGTACATACACCCCTTGCTAGGACAGTCAAATAGAGAAAATTGCTTATTCTTTTACTGCATTCTCTTTTCTTCCTCATTGCCACTAAAAAATCCCTGTATTTTCAACAAAATTCTTGTCTCAGTGATATCTTGCATGGGATAAGCACTGATCACTGACTTGGTAACTAGTCCGTATTTCTTTTTAACATCAGCCATATGGTAAGTCTGTGATCATTGCCTAACTCAGTCAGGGGCTTAGAGATGTAAAGCTTCTTATGTTAGGCCAGCATTTGCTACTGGGAGGCTGAAGATCAAGCATCCATACAGCTGAATTTGTCTTTAAAAATCTTACCATTTAATTGTCGAAAAAGAGAGTATTTAAAAGACATCTGTCCTCAAATATGTGCTGAGAATTCTTACCTGAATAAACTACCCAGGACCACACAAAGGTGTGCAATGGTCAGGACATGACATTCCTTCTCTCCTAAAACTTCTTGCAAGCTTTCTCTGGTTCCTTAATCACAAGATCAACCATCCATTTGTTTTACTATTTACCCAATTTCAGCAATATGTCTGAAAGGAAACAAAAACATTTCATTTCCTGTTTTGTTTTAATCACAGTTCCAAAGTTTTGATGACAGCTGGTAGTAAGGACAGAAGCATTTTCTATCGTACTTCCTTAAAATAAACTCCCCAGCACCATAATAAAAGTGATAGCATTGCAGTTAATTGTATGTGACAGTGCAATTATGTGATAGTTTTCTAATAGCTTTTGATTTTGCTGCAGGATTATAATCAAATATACTTTAAATGCACCTTATCAAATAACACCATCTTGAAAACTCTTCAGAACATGAATAAAATTCCTAGTGAAGTAGTAGTTGGGGCTGTGGAGGAAAGGGGTTGCTGGTGTAGAAAATAGCATAAAAACTTGCATTTTTTCAATGCACATAGTGACTTTGCGCTGAGAACAGAACTGCCCGAGGCTRCAAGTGTCATCGATGTTTGTGGCATGTGCCTGGCCAGAGCCCACCCAGCTCCAGCCTTTGGCTTGTCCCCAAACCATCCCAGCAGTCCAGGTGCTGATATCGCCCAATCCCGTTCCCACACGTTGCCTCCTGCTCTTGCAAGTTGTAAGAACGGGATACACAGAAGCTGTGCTCATCTTTCTAAGCCKTACACTGAAAAGGGGAAGAGATATTGGTTGAGAAGATCTGAGAATGTCTCCTGGAAATAATCCATCATCGAACAGGTGAAACACTTCCCCATCTGCAGAATGAAATAGCTCCTTCTGCTTTTCCCACCTGAGGAACTGTAGTGGAAGAATTTAATTGTAAGTCAGAAAATCCCATCCTTGAAAGCCAAACCACGATTAGGAATTCTGAAATGGATCTTTCAACATTGAAACGACAGGACCTCTTCTTGCTCTAGAACCTGTACAGAAAGCATGTAAGTTTTGTTCATCCTTGAATGTTAGAATAAGGACATGCAATCCAGTAAATAGTCAGGACTGCAGTATCTGATTGAATGCAGCTACTCCTTATTCCAACTCTCTGCAGTATCTCACAAAAGATGCTTCAATAACTGCTGGSAATTATTGACTTTGGAAGCACTAATCTCACTGCTGTCTCATTCTGAGTACCAGTGAGTTGCTATTATAGTGTGTCAATGATTATAGTTACTRCCCTTTCCATTTCTGCTTCTAGGTTAAGAGACAGTTTCCCATACTCTGTAATTACCAGCCAAACACCAAAGAATTAACATTGTCCATCTGACAGATTCTGTGATACCACATAATTGCACCCACTGAAGCAATAACTGTTCATGGACCTACCAGTTCTTGCAGGAGGCTTGTTTTATACTTTCATGCAGACAGCACTCAAACACATTTCAGAAAACAAGAACTATAAGAGAGACTGTATGGGCTGCTATAAATAAAGATAGGATATTGTAGCTTACACAGTGACTTTTGCAAAACTTTAATTCCAGACAGCAAATGGCACTCACTGAGGCTRTCAATTCAGGATTACAGAAAATGTTTAGATAAACACTAAGTAGTATCTTGCATAAATACAAGTTCAGAAGAGCAAAAATTCAAGTTTGCTCATGGGGGATAACATTGTCCATAGGAAATGAATGAAAAATGTAGTAATAGAAAGGATATTACCAAATATCTGTTCATAATGTATAGCCAGCTGAGTTTAGCACTGYGAGGACTGACCAGTATAAACCAGGCCTTTTCAATGTTGAGGGCTGCAGGCCAGCTCTAGTCTGCTAATTGTCACAAATGTTCTGAAAAGAAGAGGAAACCAAGGCTTGAAGAAAATCAGATCCATCATCAAGATGTTGCCAAGAATTATTTAGGAAACATGAATACACAAGTATAATTATTTTATTGGGAAAACTGCTTCATAGGCATTGAAGTAAAATTTGATCTTGATTATATCCCTATAAACTACTGACTTCAGTAGTAAGCACAACGGAAAACAGAAATTGATCTATAAAAATCAGTTGTGAAAGTCACAGTACAGGGCAATATTAGGAATGTGTTAACATGGAAAGGGATAAGCACAGAGTGTGGGAGAGGCAAACCCTTTATTTGGAGGTTGAAACCTGTGTCTCAAGTCAGCTCATCATGAAGTTGAGACAAGATGCTGTTAATAACAATCTCTACTGAAGATCAGACCATGCAAATTCAAAAATAAACTGTAGATTTAAAACCTCTGCTCACCTTTTGTTTTAAATTGTAGTAAATGGGAAACAATTTTTCATGATCTTGTTCTCTGAAGTTTTCCATTTTTTGACTTCAACAATAAAAACTGTCATCAGTAGCATAAAGTTTAAAGCAGTGAATTGATTTTTAAGCTTGAACAGCCACAGGCTAAGTTCTCAGTAAAATAAAACTGTTAAGCCACAGGATTTTGAGTCTGAATGCTGCCATAGATCATTTCCACTTGTAGTACAAAACGTATAGGGCAAATGCAGATCTTGGTAAATGCCTTAAATTCTTGTAACACAGWTACATTAAAGCATTTCAGCATTACTTAGAGGGGCATTATGTATGTAAATGGTCCTAATGGGAATTAATTTTGTGTATCCATCTAGGTGATTGCTAGTATGTGTTGCACAGTCTATGACTAAAAGTGAAATCCATTCCTGTGGACCTGTGTAGTGGCCTATGTTATTGAATAGCATAAATGGAYTTAACTGGTTGGTCAGTGCCATGCCTGTGAATGTACGAAGCAATACAGTCCCATGGCCAAATGACTGGACTGACACTCACTTTAATCCTCAAATTCTGTGTTGCGTTTGTCACCTCTTGGTACTCTCCTCCTTGGGGATTTTATGAAGGCTTATGTAGTGGGCTGGAACTTTCTGTGTTGAATCAAAAAAAAAAATTCAAATGTTTTGCTATTAGGAGACTGGAAAGAAAAGATTCCTTCTTAATTTTATTTGGATTAACAGCAAAGCCTGAAAACCCTGATGATATTATGAACAGTGTCTTACCCGTTAGGTTGCACTTGTGACTGATTCCATTGATGATCTGCTGCTGCTGAACAGTATTTGTGAGGCTGTGAGGTTATGCTTAACACTATTTATGGGGTTGTGCTTAATACTGCTACCTGTCAATCTGTGTGTGTTTGTCCTAGTTTTTTCCTTTGTGTATGCAAACAAGCAAAGCCTCTCCTGAGACAATAAGGTGTCCATAAAGAAAGAAATGAGATATAAAAATATTGTAATAAACACAGAAATGCTACGTGTTTGGAAAAATCCAGCACCCGATAAAAAACTATTCAATCAGAGGACTGGTGAAATTACAGCCTTTTAAAATTCATGCATTAGTTCCCTTTTGAGCATGTATAGAGTACAGGTAAATAGTTGCAAAGCAGAACGTTGCCAGAGTCGCCTTTCTCCCCTAGTTTTAATTCACACAGTCCAACTACAGCTACTGCACAAGAACATAGATAGCTTCATAAGGCAGTTATTCAACTGGAAGAATCATTAATCTCTAAATGTAAGATTGTTTGGTTCGTATTCTGCTACAGATTATTTAGTACTTTTCATATACTATAGCTCAAAGTGTTTTATTAAGCCATGAATTATAGGAGAGAAGTGCCCTGAATGTAAAACTCACCACAGCTACTGATATAAATGCATTAAAGAGTTACTTGTTGAAGCTGACTGCTGTCATTTGCACCTGGACAAATGATGTGTAGGAAGCAGTCCTGCACAAATTACTTGTTTACTTTTAGGCACTATGCAGAAAATATGAATCCAAGAATAATATTTACCAACAGGAAACCTGTCTCAGAGATAAAGGTCTTTAGCCACCCAATGTAAACACAGCAGAATATGTGTGAAAAAGGCAGGCAAGAAAAATATAGGTAAGTAAGATGCTGTGTTCTACTGCTTTTTAGTTATTATTCCAGTAGCAGTTAGAATTCCACCGTGTTCAGACATCACATTTTTCTAGGCCTTGCAAAAGTCCATGATAGGAAGCAGTTTTTCGCAGAAGGGCTTGCATCCTAGATAGATAGGGTAGGAAATGGTTGATAGTAGCAAGTAAAAGATGAGGATTTATATTTTGCAGTGAGTCGGTTATAGTGGTATAACAAATTATTACTGGACTGCTCAACCACACACAAATTCTTACTGTAATCAGGCATGAGGTTATATTTATTTCCTTCGTTGTCCTTCACTGATAAGGAAGGAGAATCCTCCCATTTACTGGTACTTACTGAGGCAACTTTTCACCACGGTGACTTGCTCTCACTGGATTGTCTACCTACATCCTCAATCACAAACAGATTTAAGTAGTTTGCTCAAAGTCTTTGTTATCTAAATCTTGATGTTCTTGCATCTTAATGTTCTCTGCAGTGCCTTATCTTCCATGGGAGTCCACTTTCTTTTACTGTATTTTATAAGACATAAAAAGATGAACAATCAGGGTGGAATTAAAAAAAAATCAGTGAATATTCCATCCAGTCCATTGACTGTCAAAAATGTTTGTTTTAAATCTCATCCTCTGTATCACAACATAAATGGACTCTATCCCCAGCAATGGAATGCTTAAAACTATTTCTAAAGCCATTTTTGTTTTGTTTTATGACTATGCAAAAAAAGTTGTGAAGTACATCTCCTTAAAGCGTTAAGTAAAATTGGATTTTTCTTTGTTTATTAATGTAATTCACAAGGTTCTCCACCCACGACTCTTGAGTTTGAAGCTTCATGTAAACAGCACTATATTAAAGTCTTCATCTCAATTAATCTTTATATTTCAATTAGTGGATAATCTGCTTTTTTTTTTTAAATCTCTCTTCAGAAGCATTGGAGTAAATACTTCCACTAGATCAAACAGAATAGATACTTTTCTCTTAAAATCTTTCCTGTGTTGTTCTTTATCACCAAGGGAGGTCATCTTCAATGCCCTATATAATCTTCATGCAGTGGCATTAAAAACAAACACAGTTTTCTCAGTGGTTATGTTTTGCTGTGTGGATATACTAGTCTCCCTGTTCTGTGTTATGAATTGGCTGGGTTTTGCTACAAACACAGCAGTTTATTATTATTTATTTAAAAAATTAATGGCCTGTTACCATGCTTCAGTGTAACAGGACTGTATTTTTGTAAGGGAGGATTGTAAGTTAAAACAACAAAATCCAAGTTCTGTCACTTCTTCTCTAACAGCTTCTCCACTGTCCACAAGTGACTGAAATTTCTTTAACTTCCTTCTGTGAAAATTCTGGATAGTAATGAGTTGAATACTTTCACATCTCACTGAGAGACGAGAAACAAAACTAACTACTCGATAATCCTCACAGAGAAGGCAGGAGAGCAAAGGAAAGTTGCATTGTATGTATATACTTCACTTGGTACTTTGTAGTATCACAGAATTTTAATTTTACATTGGTAGGCACCTTGAGCTCACATATCTTTGCAGGTGCTCAGAGCAGGCTTTAGCAAGACCAGGGGATTTATGGCCTCATCAAAATGAATTTTGACAGTCTGCAAGGATAAAGGTTTCATAGTCTTTCTGTCAGAGGGTTTGACCACTCTTTTGGTGGAAGAGATTTTGCATATACCTGATTAGAATTTCTCATGCAGCAGCGGGTGTCCTTTGCCACTTGTGTTGTCACTGTCGCTCCAAGTCTGGCACTGCCTTCTCTATTCCCACCCATTAGGCAATTTACCTTGCTCTTCCTAAGGCCCAGTTCTCTGAGGGCCTTCTCCTACCTTGCATGCTGCAGTTCTCTGATCATCCTGATGTCCCTCACTGGACTTGCTCCAGCCCATCAGTGCCTGTCATGCCCTGGGGGGCAAATCCTTTCCATTTGTTCTGGCACAAGCGCACAATAATTTTTTTTTTTTTTTCCCATTACCTGGAACAGAACAATCTCTGCAGAGCAGCTGGTATTCAGTGTTTCTGTGTGTTAGTTGCCACATTAATAAAAAATTCTGGTTCTCCTCTTGTTGTATAACTTTTGTCATTGTCATTAAGACCAAAAGCTCGCTAGCAAAGACGAGCATCGAGCACGACTTGGAAAAAGAGAGAGAGCAAGCCATTCAGCTCCACCTCTCACCCTCATAGCAAAGCTGCTTGAGACAAGTCACCTTGTAAAGGAGATGAAATTACTCAGAACTGATAAATATCATGGTGATTATATAGACCTTAAAAGTGATAGTAGATGGAAAAGTGCAAAAGTGAAATGTGTTACTGAAATGTGTAAGAATTCTAACGAGAAGAGTGATGAGGAGGTGATGCTGCAAGTTAGTAGTTGCAGTGCTACCTAGTTGGTAGTACCACACAGGTGGGCACTACTGCTGTGGTTCAGTAGAAAAGTTGTTTTCAGAGAAGGGCCAGCAGCCTGTTCTTAAAGTACATAAGCAATCTCTTATACTTGACTAACATTTAAAGTTGTCTCATGGAATCTGGTTCTTGCTTTGCTCGTAGCCATTTGAACTTTCCTGTTGTCAGTAAATTCTATAAAAAATGACAAGGAGCTTCTAGTTTGTACGCAATGAACTTTGAGCTCTGCCGAGACAATGGTCACAAGCAAAACCTGAACATCTCCAAATTATTGCTGTTATTTTAGATAGCAGAGATGTCAGGCCAGCAAGCTTGATGTTTAGCTTGTCCAGAAAGATTTCTAAAACAAACAAACATTCCAGCAAAACTTCAGAATTASCATAAAGTGCCTGATGTTTGGGGTGTTTCTTAAGTTTCATATTTCTTGACTCATCAGTWTATTTTGGACAGGAACACGTTTGAACGGATTAGTTGTAGTTGCTGGTTTGCAGTGCTCTACTTACAGAGATGGCCAATGCTTCCTCCAAGCGAAACTCTCCACCTGCTGCCTTCTACTCTCCAGGCTGCTAAACTAGTCTGCTAGAGAAGCATGATAAGTGAGTTGTAGCTTCATTTTGCACCCCAGTGGAGTGTTTTCCATATTGAATGGAATACTGAAGACTAAATGAAATATTGCTTGTTTTCTCTATATCTACATTTATCTTTAATGCATTAAAGTTTTTATATTTGCATTTTATGCACTGTTAAAAACAAAATATTTATGATAATTTTTTATATATTCATTGCAGTTATTTTCTTAGTTAAGATAGAAGATATCAGTCCAGGAAGTAGGTGTTGTGTGACTGCCAAATGAGCACTGCTTTGAGGTTTTAGGTCAAATTCCAGTCTTCATTATACTTTTTATACTTTAATATTTTATATTGCATGTGACATATCTTTCAATTCTTAATAGTGTAGGAGGTGACATCCATTAGGAAATATATGCAGAGACCTCAGATTCTAGATTTATATTGCCTTCCTGATTCCATGACATGCTTTATAAAAGCTTTAGGAAAAAACGAATGCCAGGTTTCCCATTCTTTAGGACTGTCTTTTGGTATTTGGAATTTCTTTCTTCTAAATGATCATTTAAAGCAATAATAAAAAAGGTTAGTAGGTAGCTTTCTGTTTAGAAATCATATATCAGTTTTGCAAATGGAAAATATTTTTATTAGGTAGGCTGTAGCTTTCAGTGTAGATGAATGAAGGTACCATTTAAATGAATAAAAATGAAAACAACTGCTTAAAAATACTGTATTTTATTCTTAATTTCTGAGACATATAAAATAGCACTATTATATTTGAGCCAAAATTTAATCTTTTTTTTAATAGGAGTAACAAAAATGATAATATCTCCAATCTGTTGACTCGGTTGTTGCAACCCCTCCTGTATTCAGAGTGCCAGGATTTCGCAGTTAGCCTGACTGAGGTTCAGTCCTTTCCTACAAGTGTCACACGAGGATGCCTTTAGCATCACTCTGCATCTTCCCTGCACGCTGCTGGCAGCCACTGACAGGGTATTTGCAGGATGCAATGGCCTTCCCTCCACCTTTGCACCCAGGCAAGTGCTGAGTGTGTTTTCTGCAGTTATGCTGAACATATACTTTGGTAGAAAACACTTCAAATAACAGTTCTATCAAAATCTTTCCCTTGGGGAATATTATTTGTACTTAAAAACATATATTCTGCATATTATTGAGCAGTTAGACCTACGGGGAATTTCATATTATTCTTCTGTACCAAGGACTTCATAAAAATGTATGAACGTTTGACATGTGAGGAGGTATCYTTCATATAAGAGACATGGCAGTAACAGTGAGAGTGTAAGAATGTCTCAGTGAAATTTGGAAAGATTTTGCCCATCATAATTTGGTTAGAAAATGCACATACTAAAAGGTCAGTGAGGACAAAACCAAGAGCACCCCTTTCATCTAAGGAAATTAATATTTGTATTTTTTTTCAAATTATTAAGTATATCTTAGATTATGCTGAAGAAATAAACATCCATGGGTGAAATATTGCCCCTTACAGCTCCTTTCAGAGCTGTTATAATCAAAGATTTAATTTTCTCATGCTCCGTGTTACTCACTGGGACACCTGGAGGACTTGCTGTGCATCTTTTTCTGTTTTTTTTTTTTTTTTTTTTTTTTATGCTGTGCCTAAAAGAGTGTTTCTTGTTTTATAGCAAAATTAAGCAATCATTTGTGAAATAATAAAAAAAAATAAATGCAATTGAGTGGGAAAAGTTTTAGCTATCGAAAAGATCCTTCAGAAGTACCCACCGAAGGTTGTGCTGCACAGACAACTGTAGAATAGCAAGACGGGGAATAAAAATAAAAAGAAAGATTTATTAAACTGTAGGTGCTGCTGGATAATGAAAAGAAAGATTTAAGAACAGTGTGGAGACAAATCCTTTAAATCTTAATCCCAGTACGGAGACATAAAGAAGAAGAAGGCAAACTTTGCTGAGGTGTACAGTATTGCTCTACCTCATTATTTAGATATATAATCTTAAAAGAATCATAATCCTTGCACTATGTCTAATTTAAAATATAACATTTTATCAGAACTCCTTCTCACCCAAAAGGAAAGTGTTCTTTTAGAGTGGCAGGTCAGTTAGTTAGGTTTTTGGAATTTCTTATTCAAATGTGGATATACTGTGGCATATGGGAAATTGTTAGGTCTGAACAATAAATGCAACAGTTTTGCTGCTGGAATGTTGGCATCTTTGCATTCTGAAATAAATGTAGAATTTTGCCACCYTTGGTTGTGAGACTGCTTGGCAATGCAGCAATAGCCTTTAATAGGTGTTCAGGCTTTTACACAGCTGGGAGGCTCTTCAAACTGAATAGCTGATAGGCTTTAACAAAGGTCAGCAAGCATATCCTCTGGTTGTTTTATTTTTTTTATAGACGCTACCTGGTGACCCTTGTCCATAAGCACTAACTCAAGAGGATACCTAGATTGTTACTGACCAAATTGCCAAAGCAGGGAGGGGAAAAAATAGCCTTATAATTATCCGRACAAAGCAGATCCAGTCCACTAAAGCTCAGGCTGAAGCCAGTTTCTCTTACAGATGAACATTTCATCATATGGTATCCAGGCAGTTTACTGTACTGAGACTTCTTTATAGATTTTGCAGTATTCTTTAATACCAGATATGTCAGCTTTGCTTTTTCGCAGTTGTATTTCTGAGTACATACATASTCATGATAAACTGCACTTCAAACGTATGTGGACATTTATAAAATATTAAAATAATGAAACTGAACTGAGCCACAGAAATACCCCTAATCCTTCTATTAAGAAGCCACAGTGATTTTCTTTCTTTAGCTCTATAGCCATAACATTACGAAGCATTTCAGATCCTCCAAATATATGATGCTGGATATGGCTTCTGTGGCCAAACTCAGACAATTTATGTGGAATTTGACTGATGAAAGATTTTATTGGGCAAGATAGAAGACTGTAGCTGCAATATGCAATACTTAATRTCCTTGCTTATTAAGAAATGCAGCAAGAAATATTTCATTTATATTTCTGCATAATGAAAATATAATTAACKCTTTTAAATGGAAAAGTGATTTAAGTAAATGACAACAAAACAAACCTCTCTACTTCTCAGATATACTGTGATGTAAAAAATGAACTGGTTCTTTAAAAAGCAATCAAATTGTTTAACTATTTATTATGTTAACACAATGACAGTATAAGAAATACGTATGTATTGAAATATATAATAATATATGCACTTACAAAAGCAATATAAAAAAGACAAGCCAAMATTTTTTTGTATTGTCATTGTTTTCTTTAAAAAAGACTATGAGTTACAGTATATTGAAAAAACAGATCCTTCTCTTAGTTTACTTCTAAAATACCTGTGCATTGAATATGCTTTGTATGGTTTTAAATTAGCCACACCTACCCCAAAATGTCATTGTTCAGGGTTGAGTAAAGACCTTGGCAGGATCTGCAGCTGCTGTTGGCAAAACAACATTAGRTTTCATAAGGAACAGAATGGTTAATTATTGGAAGAAAATCAACTCAGTACTGATTCTCCTTCAAAAAGAGTGGAATTGAACCAGAAGGCTTTCATAGAAAAACAACGTTCAGAGRCTTTTAAACAAAATTTCTCATATGAAAGGAGAGTGAAAAAGTGAGACATGGAATATTTTAGAAAGGAAATCAGTAATAAATGGATGTTGGGTTAAAGACCTAGTAATGTGAAAAAAAAAATGTACCTAATAGTTTTCAGAATTTTTAGCCATAATTAATTATAGCATTTTAAAAGGGCTGTGGAGATGTACACCTCATGGCTTACACTAATCCCTACTTGCACAGATAGATAGTCATCAAATGTAAAAGGTAAATTACTCCATATATGTATGGTGTGGGATTCTTGCACCAATTTATGAAGCATCTGTTACTGTTAGGAACAAGATACAGAGCCCACTAGAAATTTGTATAGAAAAGGCCTAGAATTTCCTTCTGTTTTTAGTAAGYTCACATAAATCCATGGCTCACTACTGTGTCCAAACCCAAGCTATCAATCTATGAACAGTTTTCAGAATATACAGCTTTACATCCCCAGCAAACAAAAATAAATCTGTTCAGTTGGATAATTTTAGTTGCAGCCTTTCTGTTTCACATCTAAGGAATATATTCTTACAGCTTTGGAACCTTAAATTCCAAATGGTCCATTTTGAAATGAG